>NC_091433.1:113474044-113844005 GCF_964237555.1 Oryctolagus cuniculus | reverse complement strand
AGATGATGGCTCAAGTGCTTGAGTCCCTGCCACCCACATGGGAGACCCAGATATAGTTCCAGGCTCCTGATTTCAGTCTGGCCCAGCACTGGTTGTTGTAGGTATTTGAGAATGAACAAAGAGATGGAAATACTCTCTCTCTCTCTCTCTCTCTCTCTCTCTCTCCCCCTCCCTCCCTTCCTCACTTCCTCCCTCCCTCCATCTCCTTTCTCTCTTTCTCTCCCTGCCTTCCAAGTAAATTAAAAATAAATAAATATTTTTAAAAGATATGGCTTCTCTGCTGGCAGAGATGCTCCATGAGTTAGGAATCAGGTTTATCTTATGTATTACTCAGTCTTCAGCTCCAATCATGTTCCTGAACCAAAGGTCCCCCATCTTCAATGAGTAAATGAGTAGGTAAATGAACGAATGAACTGATTACCCTTAGTCTTTATTCCAGCCTATTAGAACCACTACACACAAGCTTACCTTTACTTAGAATACCTTAGACTGTAACTTGACTTCTGGCTAGCCACATTTGTTATTCCCTGTGATAAATCCATGCTGTCCACTCTATGTCAAGGAGCAGCCTAGGATAACTAGTAAAGAAACATCTAAATTCCATGGGTGAATGATGTAGAATAAACCCCAAAGGAAAAACAAGCTGAGCAAAGATGTAGAGGTGGGAGAATTTTGGACATTTGGAGATAAAGGAAAGAAAATTAACACTGAACTCTCACAAACACAATCTCATTTAATCTTTCCGAACCCTATGAAGTATTACTAACTCAGTTTTACAATGAAGCAATCAAACTTTAAAAGTTGAGTAGCTTGCCCAATGCTACACAACGAGACACTGACATGAAATGCATGCTGTATGTCTTCACTCACCCTGTTTCCTCAGCCTGGAATATCCATTCTCCACTATGCAAAATATGTGAAGCTAAAATACATGAAGGCATCCTTGTGTTGGTCCTCCGTTTTAGCTTTGGTCACTCCCTCCCCAAATCTCTGCTTTTATTTCCATTCTAGCCTTTATTTTATTCTGTTTGCATTATTGTCATCTTCACATGTCTTCCCCTACAAGTTCAAAGCTCGCTAAAGGCAAGTGGAATTCTTGCCACCTGTTTCCCCTTGGTTCCTGATACAATGCCTCATGCATGACAGAACTGTGAAGCAGGTACCCATATTGGCAGAGACAGATTTTCATGGAGCTGTGCTATACAGAAACACCTGCTCACATGTGATCCTGGCTCCTGCTCCTGAGTCCAGGCTCTGTCTCATTCTGCTCATTCTCTCTCAGGGAAACCACAGCACTCTGAACAGAGGTGTCTACTGGAGACACCTCTGAGGCCCCATGGAGGGAAGATATAGGAAACGGAAAGTCCAGGTCATATTTTTTTCCTTGGATGCTCATTTTTTTTTATCAAAATGCTTCAAAAGTTGTCCAGAGTTTCAGACTCAGAAACTTCCTTTTCTTGAGGTTAATCAAGGGCCCAGATGACCCTTCATGTATAGCAAGCTTTCTAGAAAACAAGGATGAGTCACCATCACATGATGGACATTGTAAAATGGTCATTTCCTTATAATTTCTAAGCAGCTGTTACATATGTATGCACTAGAAAAGAACTCATTTGTATTTATACTCAGAAGAAAAGCAGAAAGAGTTTAGCATGTATCTTTTTGTGACTTAACTGTGCATGAGAAAAATGCTATGAAAGGATAGCAAAGAGTGAATCTAGTGTGGGCCTTATGAATGGAAATCAATATTTCAAGAGTCAAGGAGTACCATGAAGCAGAACATGGCCCTATCCAGGATAGTCATGAAATCTGGAATGGATGACCAGGGCTAGAAGAACCCCAGGATATGGTTGGCCAGTCCAATACCCTCTCCTCTATTTGTCAATAAGGAACACCAGGAGACACTGGGAATTGCCAAAGGCCACATAGTTAATTACGGTCAGAGCCAGGATGACGATCTAAGTCTCTTGCTTCTCCATCCTCATTTAATGTAACACCTGCCACTCCCTGGCCTGTGTCACTATTGCTGTTCTCAGGGTCCCAAACTCCCTTGCAACCAGGAGTTCACACCAAAAACAGGAAGGAGGGAACTGGGAACTGGGTATAGGCCCTTTGCTACTAATGATTTGCATGCATAAAACAGTCAAGCTCACATAAGATTGAAAGTTCATATGCGTTTGTAAAAAATGCTTTGAAAAACTGTCAAGCATGATATAATTTTTAGAAAATTAACATAATTACTCTATGATCTGCATCTGGGATACTAACTCAACAGTATTAACTTTTTATTATTGGCCTTTATATTTTCATAGCTAATTTATCTTTATATCTGGAATCTGAATCTGGCCAAAATAAAGCAGCTGATTAAGTTATTGGAAAATCCAGCTCCCATGGAGTAGAGACCATGACAAGCAGAATGCTAATCTAGACACACTTCTGCCCAAGAAGAAATTGATTGTGTGAAAAAGGAATTTTGATATTAAAATGTATTTCATCTTGGAGTTTGTGGTAGAGAAAAAAAAAGTCTCACATACACTAGAATAGGTTAGGCTGTAGCACAGTAACAAATAAGTTCAGAAATCCCAGTGACTTAACTATAATTCAAGATTTGTTTTTCACTCATTCAAAGTCTGAAACAGGTTGTTCTATTCCCATGCATTTATAGCCACACTTCATCCATTTGCAACCATACTATCTGAAAAACATGACTTCTAAAGTGGATGCATCAGGGTAGTCATTATGATAAAGGTGAACACTGGTCCTTGATTACATCACCTGAAAAGTATAACGTCACATATAAATCACTTCCCACTCACAGTTCATTGGCCAGAACAAACCATATGCCCATAGGTTAACCACAGGAAGTGCAGAAATGATGACAGCTGTGAATAAAGTAATCCCATGAATGAACAGATGGCATAGGTTCCCTAAATTTCAAGAAGTAGATATCAAAAAAGTTCAGAATATCCCAATTGTCCAAAAACAGCTATCTATGACTTGAAAAAAAGAAAGACTAAAAGGAAATACACTGAAACAGTGATAATCATCATCTTCTGCATTTATTATATTTCCATAAAAATATTTAACAAATGCATTTTAGAATCCAAAAGAGTAATATACATTTTCTGAAATTGAGAAACAAGTTCAGACTAGAGATAACGCTGACTCCAACAAGCAAAATGACTCAAAGGGAAAGAAAATTTCTTCAGAAGGCATTTCTGATTAGATAATCACATTTAGCCAGAAGATAAAAGTGAGAGACAAGCACAGACATGACTGTTGCCACACAAGAAGCTTTGATGAACTCTAATTTTTAAAGAGCATCTTCAATGAAAGATGAAAAGAAAGACATGCATCCAAGGGAGAAGGCAAAAAGGAGAACAGCCCAATTAAGTACCATCTCAAGAGAAAAGAATTGAGAAATAAAAAAGCACATAAATTAGGGAACAAATGAGCTAAGGCAAAGAGAGGGAATCAGAGCTAAATGAGAATTTGCTGAGCAAACACAAAGCCATTCCCTTCCTACTGTGGTCCTCCACCAACTTGAACTTCCTGCATCTCCTCTAAGCCAAAGTCATCCACCTGTTGTCTAGGTTCCCACACTACTCACTGTCTTTGTCACACAAGTGGGAGTTAAGGGAGCCAGTCTGGTCTCACTTCTCTACATAATCCCTGTCCTTTTTGTCTGACAATCTAGAACTTACTTTCTTTTTTTTTAACTTTTATTTAATGAATATAAATTTCCAAAGTACGGCTTATGGATTACAATGGCTTCCCCCCCATAACGTCCCTCCCACCCGCAACCCTCCCCTTTCCCACTCCCTCACCCCTTCCATTCACATCAAGATTCATTTTCAATTCTCTTTATATACAGAAGATCAGTTTAGCATACATTAAGTAAAGATTTCAACAGTTTGCTCCCACACAGAAACATAAAGTGAAAAATAATAGATGATTTTTTAAATGATGATGAAATCATATCAGACCTATTGTCATGTTTAATCCCAGTGAGAGTCAAGTTGGGAATTGATAATTTCTTTTTTTTTTTTTACAGAAGATCAGTTTAGTATACATTAAGTAAAGATTTCAACAGTTTGCACCCCCATAGAAACACAAAGTGAAATATACTGTTTGAGTACTCGTTATAGCATTAAATCTCAATGTACAGCACATTAAGGACAGAGATCCTACATGAGGAGTAAGTGCACAGTGACTCCTGTAGAACTTACTTTCAAAGACAAAGTTGAGGGGCCAGCATTATGGCATAGCAGGTAAAGCCGCCACCTGCAGTGCCAGCATCCCATATGGGCACTGGTTCATGTCCTAACTGCTCCACTTCCCGTACAGCTCCATGATGATGGCCTGGGAAAGGCAGCAGAGGATGGCCCAATTGTTTGGGTCCCTGCTACCCATGTGGAAGACCCACATGAAGCTCCTGGCTCCTGGTTTCTGCCTGGCCCAGCCCTAGCTGTTATGGCCATCTAGGGAGCAAGAATGTAAGATATCTCTCTCTCCTGCACTCACTCTCCCTCCCCTGCCCCACCTTTATGTCACTCTGCCTTAAAAAAAAAAAAAGGAAAAGTTGATAGCTCAAAAGTATAAAGCTGATTATGTCACCAACACACATGACCTTGATGGCTTCCTATTAAACTTTGCATCAAGACCACATAAGGTCTGCCTGATTGGCTCTTGCTTTCTTCCTCATCCTCAATTCATCAACCCACCGCCCACCCCCACCTTTCTGAGCTCCAGCCTCAATGACCCATTTTTACTTATCTTACTTCACCACTACATCTGCTTAGCCTAGAATGTTCCCTCTTTCCTCCCCATTGAACTACCCATTTCCAACCTAAGACTAGCACATCTGTTGCATTATGACTGTATTATCTCAGTTCATAATTACCTACTTGTGTAGAAGTTCATCGCTGAAGCACTTCATTGCCAGCTTTTAGGAGAGCAGGACCATAGATAGTTTTGCTCAATTCATGGGTTCTATTCTTTGTAATTCTTTTTTAAGTTAACATGGAGAAGCCACAGGAGAGACCATTGCTTCAACACTGCCCTATTCCCTGAAAAGCCAGTGCCTCTAAGTCATAGGATATTTTGAACTAGAATTCAACAGTGAGTTATAATTTTACTTTCCACTCTCACATGAATTCTCCATGTGACTGTGGGGCATATTTGTCTTCTCAACCTGTTTCCTCTTTGATAAAAGCAAGAGTCCCTGAGGTGCACCCTTTTCTAACTTTTAATTCTAGAATCTTCAAGATCCTAAGACAAAGCAGAGGAATTAAAAATTAATTTAAAGGTGCACAGGAAAGGAAAAGAGAAGGCCTTGTGGTTGAGGGTAAGCTCCTATGTCTGCGTCCATTTCCAAAGTTTGGTAGCCCTGCAACCTTAGGTAGATTGCTTAATCTCTCTAGACCGTGACTTCCTCTTTAGTAAAATGTAGTAAGAATACCTACCCCACAGGTTTGATGAGAAGATTAAATGAGACACTATGTTATAACACCTGGGATATTGGTAGGCTACCATGGAAAGTCCTTTCCTTCTGCTCCCTGTCTTGGAATCGAAAAGCAGGTTATGATTACAGAGGACATGAGTTGAGACCAAAGGCTCAATTGCCTCTGCATATAATAGTTTATGCATATTTTATTTCCTGAATAGGTTTTATTCCACCTGAAAAGAAATATAATCATCCATGTCTCTCAGTATCTACAAAGATTGGTTCTAGAACTTCCTCACCAATACCTAAATCTGGATGCTCAAGTATCTTGAGTATGATCTAGTAATTGTCCATAACCCACACACATCCTCCTATATACTCCAAATCATCTCTTGATTACTTATAATGCCTAATGCAATGTAAATAGTTGTTATAGTGTAATGTTTAGGGGATAATGTTCGGGACAGATACAATCATTTTTTCTCAGTATTTTTGATCCATAGTTGGTGGAATTCGGGGTGCAGAACCCACAGATATAGAGTGCTGACTGTAAAGATATGCTCTCCTGAAAACTCACAAAGAAGTACTATGCTTGTCTCCTCATTCAAGTGAAACTGTCAGAGTCAAGCCCAGGCAACAATTTTAAAGTTAGTTCCAAAGATGCTTGCAGATATTTCATATCTTCATGGTAAATGGCAAAACCATAACTGAAGTTCACATCCAGACTCCACCACTGACCATGTGCTCAATTACATATCACCCTTACCCTGTTCCTGGACATCACAGAATCCATTATGAAATTAGATTAGATGGGAAGACAAGAAGAGAGGGGTCAGCACTGTGGGACAGCGGCAGGTAAAGCCACCATGTGTAGTGCTGGCATCCCATTTGGGTGTGAGTTCGAGACCCAGCTACTGCACTTCCATTCTAGCTCTCTGCTATGGCGTGGGATACCAGTAAAAGATGACCCAAATCCTTGGTCCCCTGCACCCATGTGGGGGACCTGAAAGAGGATCCTGGCTTCTGGCTTCAGATCAGCCCAGCTCAGGCTGTTGCAGCCATTTGGGGAGTGAACCAGAGGACAGAAGACATATCTCTCTCTCTCTCTCTCTCTCTCTCTCTCTCTGCTTCTGCCTCTGCCTCTCTGTAACTCTGCCTTTCAAGTAAATAAATAAATAAAAATCCAGTAAAAAATAACCAGCTGTTTCATCAAAAAAAAAAAAAAAGAAATACAAGAAGGGGGGTAAGATATTTCAAATATTTTCTTTCCTTTTTTACAAGGATCTTAGAAAGTATGAGCAAAGTGTTTGAGGCAGGAACGACCTGGAGATTGATCTACGTTAGCCTTATTACATGACATTGGTGTTGATAAGAGACTCAAGCATGTGCATGCAGGGGAAAGAGGAAATGGGGCTTGCCATCATAAGCCTTACTTCAAATGCTGGCTATACCAGTTTTGTGACCTTAGGTTAGTCCCTTAAGCTCTTTCAAGGGACTTGAGCTATGAAGGAGAATAGTAATAGGTAACTCTTATAGGTACAGTGAAGAGCCAGTGAGACAGTGCAGGTGACAGCTCTTTATGAACTATAAAACAATTTTTCACATGAAAAATATCACTATGATTCTTTAGACACACAATCTCCAAGCGTTTGAAGCCTGTTTACTGATCAACATATCTCATCTTGCATACTGAATTTTGTGGATCATGAAAGAAAAATGGTGATGTATAGCAGAACCCTTGGCACAGATTAAGTGCACAGTAAATTTTTTTCTATACAATTTAGGTGACAATGAGTGAAGAGGGTTTTTTTTTAAGATTTATTTATTTGAAAGGCAGAAAGAGAGAGAGAGAGATCTTCCATACTCTGATTCACTCTCCAAATGGTTCCAACAGCCACATCTGTGACAGGCCAAAGCCAGGAGCCAGGAACTCCATCTTACTATCTGACATGGGTGGCAAAGGCCCAAGCACTTGTGCCATTTTCTGCTGCCTTTCCAGGCACATTAACAGAAAGTTGGTTGGAAATGGAGCATGTGGGACTTGAACCAGCACTCTGGAATGGAATGCCAACATTGCAAGCAGCATGTTTTTTTTTTTTTTTGTTTTGTTTTTTTTTTTAATCTTTTATTTAATGAATATAAATTTCCAAAGTACGACTCATGTGTTACAATGGCTTCCCCCCCCATACCGTCCCTCCCACCCACAACCCTCCCCTTTCCCACTCCCTCTCCCCTTCCATTCACATCAAGATTCATTTTCGATTATCTTAATATACAGAAGATCAGCTTAGTATACCTTAAGTAAGTATTTCAACAGTTTGCTCCCACACAGAAACATAAAGTGAAAAATAATAGATGATTTTTTTTTAAATGATGATGAAATCAGATCAGACCTATTGTCATGTTTAATCCCAGTGAGAGTCAAGTTGGGAATTGATAATTTCTTTCTTTTTTTTTTTTTTTTTTTTTACAGAAGATCAGTTTAGTGTACATTAAGTAAAGATTTCAGTCGTTTGCACCCCCATAGAAACACAAAGTGAAATATACTGTTTGAGTACTCGTTATAGCATTAAGCCTCAGTGTACAGCACGTTAAGGACAGAGATCCTACATGAGGAGTAAGTGCACAGTGACTCCTGTTGTTGACTTTACCAATTGACACTCCTGTTTATGGCATCAGTAATCTCCCTATGCACCAGTTATGAGTTTCCAAGGCTATGGAAGCCCCTTGAGTTCTCCGACTCTTATCTTGTTTAGACACTGCAAGCAGCATGTTAACCCACTGCACCACAACTCCAGCCCCTCAAGACAGGTTTTTAGGGGCTTCCTTAGAGAGTCAAGAGATATTTGCAGGAAGACACCAGAAGTCCTTTCCACAGGACAGCCTCCCATACACACATATCCCAGGACCCAGTAGAGTCCTACTCATCACATTCCTCTCACCCTTCTCTAGGGGAGGTGATCTGGACAGTCTTTTGTTCACGCTAACAGAAGAGCAGATTCCCCAAAAGAAAGCCAGGACCTCTCACTCTGAATCTCATTCATCCTGTTCTTTTCTTAAAAAACAGTTTCCAAGAAGATCATGAGAAGGCAAAGTTAGCTATTTCTCAACCGAACTCTCTCTGAGAAATTCAACAACCACAACTGGGGAATTCTCTACAATCGAGGAGTGAAGATAGGGCCAGGATGGGTGTTGCCACAGACAGTGGAACCAAGGGTGTTTTCCTGAATTACCAAAGAGGTGATGTGTATTGCTCCAAGAACCCAAATTTCTTTAGGGCTTCAATGGCTGAAAATTTCCTCCTGGTTTAAGTTTTCAAATCAATATTTTTAAAAGAACTCTATTTTCTTTGGTGAACTAAGGCATTACAATGACAACTCTACAGGTTCCCAATGATGACTGAAGCCATCATTAAGGTTGTTATTATTTTTGTTTAGTTACATCTCCATAGCACCCACATTCATGATGTGCTTGGCAATTGTTTCTTAGTAATAGTCCTCACAAGATCCCCGGAGGCAGAGGGGGTGACTGGGATTCACATTTCTGTGTTGTTCTGGCTGAAGGGGAACCAAGGTAAGTAGAAAAGTGGAGTGGGCTGCCCTCACTTTATGGGACCTGTCGTAGAACTCAAGTTTCTGCCCCAAGCTGGTCCTACACTTACACTGCCTATATTCAGGATGTGCTGGTTTGTGTGAACCCTTAATAATAACTATTGTAACACCAGGGTTATGACCAGGAGGAGCCAAACTGCTCAATGCAATCAGAATCGTAAGTTTTGTACCTACAACAGATCTCAATGATCATTTAACAGACCCCATTGTTTACAGTTTAAACTGGACCAGAGAGAATATTTTATCCAATTCAAAGAGCCGCTTGACTCCCACTTCTGTACTTGTTAACTTTTTTATACCAGATTTCAGTGCCTCACCTTCCTCATATTATCCTTTTTTCCCTTTCCTCTACACTTTTCTCCCATCCATTTCATTTCCTTTAATTGTTCATGGCTTAAATTCCAACTAGAAAACCTGAAACATTTATTTGTTAAGAATCTTGATGTTCTACCACCTGAAATGGACTCCCCTTTGGGATGCTAAAAAATCTTTTAAAGATAATGACTAGACACCACTGATGTAGTGTCCTGCGTTAAGATTCCACACCTTCCCTCCCCCAGCACCTGCAGCTAACCTCACACACCTCAGGGTTATCCTAGATGAGATCAGACTTTCCTTTGGATTCTGGTAGAGGCCACCTAATGTAATGCAGCTAGGGCTGAATGTTCTCTTCAGAATCTCCATCACCTCTGCTAGAAAAAAAAAAGGGGGGGTGGGGGTAGTGCTGTGGCACAGTAGGTTAAGCCTCCACCTATGGTGCCAGCATCTGGGTGCCAGTTTGAGATCTGGCTGCAACACTACCAATCCAGCTACCTGCTAATAGCCTGGGAAAGCAGAGGAAGAGAGCCCAAGTACTTGGGCCCTTGCACCCACTTGGGGAGTGAATCAGCAGATGGAAGACCTTTTTTGTCTCACTCTCTCTCTGTAACTCTGCCTCTCAAATAAAAATAAATCTTTTACAGAAAGAATCAGAAAGAAAACATGTTGACCATCTTCAGAGCAGTAAAAGAATCAAACATATGTGGCTAAGTGCTTTTTTGTTCCTCTATCTATTCCTCACCAGAGGATTGTCACCCCCAAACTCAGAATGATGTCTATTCAAGAAAACCTCTCTCTTCACAAAAAAAAAAAGGATCATTGTGCCTCAAATGCTACCCACCCCTTCACTCACAGGAGCTGTCAAGCATTCCACCAGTTCACACTCAGCTCTGGGGAACCCTAAACAAATTAAGCCAAAACACAAAGTACAACTACTAAGCTTCTCTCCGATTCTGATTTAGGAATTTCTCCCTTCCTCCTCCCCCTTATATTTTTAGAAACTTGATGTTTCCTGTTCTTCTTCCCTTTTTCTAAGATTACATGTATATAATTACAAAGGGCAACATACTAAATGAGCCAAATCAAAAACTCCTGGAATCTTTGCAGTTAATAATATCACAAAAAATACAATCTGTGAATGAACGAGAGAAATAAAAAAGCAGAGTTCTTCCCTGTAAATTCCTATGACACAGTGTGGCCACGCCTACTTAGGAGAAGACAATTACAAAAGGCGAAGGAGCCTGACTCAGGCTTAGTTTTCCAAGCAGAGAAGGAGTCAGTTCATTGGCACTTGAGTCGGCAAAGGTATTGTCCTTATCACATCTCTGGCTTTTGAAATATTTTTTTGTTTGTTTTTCTCCTTGGCTGATTGTTCTCAAACTGCCTTATCTAAAACTATCACCTCTTCCTTCCTGCGTTGTGTGTGTGTGTGTGTGTGTCCCTCCTGCTTTGGTGTGTGAGCTAGAATCACTATCAAGTTTTAGAAAACGACTGTGTGGTTTTACTAATGGGGAATGGGAAGACAGCAGAACTGGCTTCATATGTGTATAGCCATGGTCCGTGGAAAGGAATCTGTACCACCAGATAATGGAACATTTTGATCTCTCTCTCTTTCTCTCTCTCCCTCTCTCTCTCTCCCTCTCTCCCCCCTCTCTCTCTAATGTGTTTTTAAATTTTTAACCTATCCAAATTTTGCCTACTTTCTGTACTGTATTATGTTGTGCACATACGGAATACCAAGATAAAATAAATAAAACATTCTAAAAGAAGTTTACAATCTAGTAGAGGAGGCAGATGCATATACAAATAATTCGCAGTAGTGAGAAATACAAGGGAAATGCTGAGTGTGGGTTAAGTCATTCAATGAAGTATCTCAAGAAGTACAAAGCAGAGGTGTCCCCCTTGGCAGGCATCTGGTTCAGAGGCTGACAGAGCTGACAGCCACCCGTGTTCTCTGTTGCAGAAATCAAGATGGCCAAAGTCCCTGATCTGTTTGAAGACCTGAAGAACTGTTTCAGGTAAGAAACAGATTCCATCTCTCGGGGTTTAATGAGGGGTCCAAGGTGCATTCGATTCCAGCTGGCAGTTACAGTGACCAGCATGGGGCCAGGCTGGCAGAAGCCGCGGAGATACATGCTAGCCCTGAAATCAGAGCAGGTCACAGATGACCCAGGGAGCCCAGGCATCCAGGGAGATAGCCATTTTAGAAAAATTATTTTGGAGATGGACTGACTCCTCCATGAATTTGGACACAGCCTCGGTTGAGTTCATGGGCTCTGCCATGGTAATAGGCTTTAATGGGCACCTAAGAGAGAATCCATTCTCAAGAAAGCCTGATCTCAGTCGGGAGGAGGAGATGGCTCCACTGTGACTTGAGCCTGTGAAGAGTTGTTCACCAGCAAACCTTACTCAGACATAGAAGAAAGGTAAATGAGCAGACAGGTAAAATGAGGGAACATTTGTGCTGTTCCATTACTATAATAAATACTAACGCAAACTAGGTGATCAACATCTTGCCTTGGTATTTTACCAAGTGTAAATTATTAAAGCTGTCTCAGTGAATACATGAAAGTAAAGTGTATCAGAGGTTCTATTTGGTTAAAGTAAAAATGAGGCACTTTCGAAGTATGGTTTTTCTCTCAAAGAGTTTCACATTTTTTCCTGAAATTCAAGTAAAGCCCTTCAATTTGTTAGCCAAGCCCAATTTTTATAGATAAAGCTCAGGTAAAGCTCAAGGACTGGTCTAATGATTACTAACTCCACATGAATGCAATATGAATTAACATATGCAGGTGTACTTGTCCTTAATGTTCACAGATGAGAGTAATGTGTGTACACTCATGTTAGCTGCCCAAAATCGATGTGGTTATTAAAATATGGTGATCATAGTGAAATAATGAACAGCATTACATTCTCTTCATTTTCTTTTAACAGTGAAAATGAGGAATACAGCTCTGCCATTGACCATCTTTCTCTGAATCAGGTAAGAAAATGACTGTAATTCTAAGGGGACCACTAGTTTTACACAGTAGTTTATCCACCAGAGAAGCACAGCAATGGCTTGAATCTTCGATGCTTTTGTTTTACCCTCACTGGAGGTCACAAAACCTATATTTCTTCCTTGCAAGAGAGACCAACTTCCTCCCTAAACTAACAATTGATGGCATCATTCATGTTCACCAGCTTTTGCCAAAACAGAACAGAATGGTCCTGAAGCCCTAAGAACTGGAGTCTGCTGGATCAGGTCTCTTCAGGATGCTGGCTATCCTTCTTGAGATGGCCCCTCAGGTCAACTCACCAGGCTCTTCTCCTAACATGGTGCATTGTGGTAGTCCTCTCTGACACCAGCACCAGATGTTAGAGACAGCCCTCCAAACAATCTAGCCCATGAAGATGAGATGGAGGAAGCAGGTCAAGTGAAAGTAAGAAACTGGCAGTCACTCACCCAGATGTGTTACTTTGTTGGGAGACCACAAATAGACATATAGGTACTGCCGCATGTGTCTGTATAACTGGTTTAAGAGCTGTTCCCAGAGGTACATGCTCATCCCTGACCATCTGTGGGGTACTGGCTCCAGGAATACCACCCACCCTACCCCATGCACCATGAATACCAAAATATTATATTAAACAGCATCATATTTGCATATAATCCATACACATCCTCCCATGTATTTTAAATCATCTCAGAATTACTTGTAATATCTAATATGATATAAATGCTATGTAAGCAGATGTTATACAGTGGATTGTTTGGGGAATAGTGACAAGGATAAACGCCTGTATAAGTTCAATCCAGACACGATGGGGGGGGGAATCCATGGTTGTGGAACCCAAAGATATGGAGGGATACTATACTCTTAAAATACTTTGAGGGGCTGGTGCCATGGTGTAGCTAGTAAGGCTGCCACCTGCAGTGCCAGCATCCCATATGGGCACCAGTTCAACTCCCAGCTATTCCACTTCTGATCCAGCTCTCTTTATGGCCTGGGAAAGCAGTGGAAGATGGCCCAGGTCCTTGGGCCCCTGCACCCACTTGGGAGACCTGGAAGAAGCTCCTGGCTCCTGACTTCAGATTGGCATAGCTCCAGCCATTGCGGCCATCTGGGGAGTGAACCAGCAGATGAAAAGCCACTCTGTCTCTGCCTCTGCCTCTCTGTAGCTCTGCTTTTCAAATAAATAAATATATATTTTTAAAAAATACTTTGAGCACAGTCAAGTAGATGTTTAACCTTCTGAGGGGGAAGGCTACTACCATTGCCTAAGGTCGTCAACTTATTTCTTTATTCCATGTCATTTTTTGAGCATGCAGAGAGAAAAAATTCTTACAAAGAAATCACACTCTTTCAGAGAAAACCCAGAGGAGAGGGAGGAAGCAAGGAAGGAGAAAAAGGAAGAAGGAAGGAAACACAGATTACCCAAGACCAAAATGTAGTTCCTTCTCACTGAGTTTGCTACTTTCAGCAGGAGTTACAAACTCCTTTATATGTTCAATCCAGACATGATGGGGGGGAACAGAAAAGAATGGTCCTGAAGCCCTAAGAACTGGAGTCTGCTGGATCAGGAGTTACAAACTCCTGCTGAAAGAGTCTTATTTCTCACTTTTCATTGTCTTTCCTCACAGAAATCCTTCTATGATGCAAGCTATGAACCACTTCATGAAGACTGCATGAATAAAGTTGTGTCTCTGAGTACCTCTGAAACCTCTGTGTCACCCAACCTCACCTTCCAGGAGAATGTGGTGGCAGTAACAGCCAGCGGGAAGATTCTGAAGAAAAGACGCTTGAGTTTAAACCAGCCCATCACTGATGTTGACCTGGAGACCAATGTCAGTGATCCAGAAGAAGGTAAGGGGTAAGGGGTCAAGCACAATAATATCCTTGCTTTCTTTGAAGTAAATAAGGAATTAAATCAGAATCAGAGAAAATAAAATTAAATTTTATTTAATTTTAAATTAAATAAATTTAAAATGAAAAATTTAAAATAAATGATTTAAAATTAAATAAAGTCAGAATCAGAGAAAATAAAACCTAGTGTGAGGATGACAAGAGGCCAGCCAGGTGTTAGTCTAGTAACTGGAAGGAAGGGAAGTGAGTTTTGAATTCTTCTCTATTAGCAACAGATTAGAAGCGGCCTGAGTATATATACTTGCTCTTGCACTCATTCTCTGGCCACGTTATAAAGGTTGTTTGACTTTTAGTCTCTCAGGAGAAAGTAGCTATTTACTGTTAGTGAATGGCCACTTAACAAGATTGTTCACCTACTTACTATTAACTATGCCTCTTTGGACACGTTACTTAATCTTTCTGTGCTTCAATTTCCTCTGCTGAAAAATGGAGATAGAGTCCCTACCTCACTGTGTTGATGAATAAATCAGTCAACATTTCCAAAGTTTTGGACTACTGCTGTATAGTAAGAACCCAAAAAATGTTGTTACTATTACTACTACTACCACCACCTTTATTAACAATACCAGCACTATTAAGGTATTCATGTCTGCACTGTCTCTAGGCCTTAGAACAACTCTATATTCTAAATGCTTCAAAAAGTTCATGGAAAATGGAATGAAAAGTTTATTTTGGTGGGAAAAAAAAACTTTGAAACCCATGCATATGAGGGCTCTACAAAAAGTTTGTGGAAAACACAAATTATGATAAAAAAGAAAAACTATGCATGGATTTCAAATTTTTTGTGCCAAAATAAAGTCCTCTGTTAGTTCCGTTTGTCCATGGACTTTTTGAAGTGCCTTTGTATATGAGGAAATTAAGCTCACTGATACAAGTAAACTGGCCAAAGTCAGACAATGTGGAAGAGCCTCAAACATACTTCAGCTATGACTATTTAAACCATGGTTATCCTTCCATGTCTTTACTGAATGAGCCTCCACATGAAATTTAAACCAAATATTCTTGTATATCAGCATAACATCAAAACGATAATAGATGTTCACCTGGAAGATTTTAAAATACAAGAAAACATAGGAAAGAAAATGAAAGCCACTCATATTGCCACTGCCAAACTTATGTTTCTTTAAATCCTGCATTTATACACTTAGACAAAGAGGTTTAATGCTTTAAGAATATACTTAAAATTTTTATATCTTAAAATTATATCAATCTCATTTGATCAGTATATCAATCTCATTTTGAGAATGTCTATCAATAAATCTTCAGGTCTGTTACCACTTACTTACTTAGATTAGAGTCCTAGAAGTAGAATTACTCAGACCCATGAGGATTTGAGAAACTATTGGTACCACTTTCCAGAAAGGAGGTAGACCTGTGCCCTCAGGGACATACAATTCTCAATGTACTCATTTTTTTTTTTTCTCACAGTGCATTCATTGGGAAATACAGATGGGAAGACTAGTAGTCTTCTGGGTCACTTACAAACTCCAAACAACCAAAAATGAGAACGTTGCACAGATAGTCTCTTTTTTAAGGAAAATAATGCCTGAGGGATAAAGTTTGGGGGGAAAAAGGCAAATAAGTATACACAAGATAATTCTAGAATCAGTCCCACTGCTTACCAACTGATCTTCCCTCCTCCATTTCCTTATTGGACTGGAAGCTTCTTAATGTCCCTCTTAGAGCTGTATTCTGTGCTTGTAGGAGAGTGTGTATCACCTGTGTTTGCACCTAGACACTAATCTGAACTTGTAATGATGGTTTTAGGAATCATCAAGCCCAGATCAGTTCCTTACATCTTCCAGAGAAATATGAGATACAAATACTTGAGAAACATCAAACAAGAGTTTACCCTGAATGATGCTCTCAATCAAAGCCTAGTTCGTGACACCTCAGATCAGTACCTCAGGGCAGCTCCACTACAAAATCTGGGCGATGCAGGTAAAGAGCCAACTACGTCACCCTCCCCTCTGTTTTTTTTTTTTTTTTTTTTAAGCTTTCTGCTCTCAACCAGTAAACCTCTCTAAATCCCAACTTGATGCAATTCTTCTACAATAGGATGAGGCACATAGCTCCCCGTACAAAACAGAATCTGATCAAAAACAGAAGTTTCGGCCAAATCTGAATGATCCACAACACAGGCTTCTGTCTTCAAAAGAATGGAGTGCAAAGCTGCGTGATGCACTACCTCCTTGGTGCTTTCAGATGGATCTTCTTGCCCTAATTTTAAAGAGGATGAAATAGTCTCAGAAATAGTAAATGACCTACTCAAATTTACCCAGAAGCCAATGGGAAGAATTTCTCTCCATTAGAGAAAGCCTATACATCAAAGTTACAACTAAAACTTTTGTATCAACTTCCTAAACTCCATTTTAAGTCATTATGAGCTTGTGAATTATCAAAGTGCAGGGTTTTATCCCACCAATGTAATTACAAGAGTTCTGACAAATACTTATTCAGCCTCCAAACATTTAATATTCAACACAGAAAATTTTTAAATATTAGCCTGATATTTACCTGCCTGGTAAATGTGATACATACTGTGAAGGATCCAAAGAAGAATAGTATTGCCTGCCAGACTTTATGGATACCACAGTTGGGTACCTAACTACACAACACACACACAATCTCACAATCTGTATAAACTCCTGATTTTCCTTCTCTTTCACAGTGAAATTTGACATGGGGGTCTACATGACATCAGAGGATTCTATACTTCCTGTAACTTTAAGAATCTCACAAACTCCACTGTTTGTGAGTGCCCAGAATGAAGATGAACCTGTGCTGCTAAAGGTCAGTTGTCCTAAGTCTCCAACTTATTCTCCTTTACATCCCACACATTTATAAATGATCCCAAAAGGTGACACATTCCTCTTCCCTTGCTACCACAGCCCCAACCTATCCATGCCACCCCCATCTGAATTCTCACCCAGCCTCTGAGGCGATGCTAGGCGGGGTCTGTGGAAGGGGATAACGGAGGTGGCAAGAGTAAATATGTGGAAAAGTGTTCTCTTCCTTTTTCCCTGCCATACCTGAGCCTTATTTACCTCCCTTGCCTGCACAACCATTCTTTCTATCCATCTTTTATGACATCTTCTGTGACCTACTCGGCTTTACATCAGTGGAGCCTGCCTTCAAGAAATTCAAATAAGCCAACTGTTATCAGAGAGGATTAGTCACTAGACAATTGGCACAAAGCAAAAGCTGGGTTCCAATACTCAAACTCTGGCCCTCCGACTCCAGTGCCTCTCCCTTTTCATTGGTGTCAGCATCACCCCTCACCCCAACCCCATCTCCAATCCCACCTTGCCTCTCGAACACACAGACACACACAAGCATGCCCAAAATAGCACTAGTTTTCCCCACTAATAAGTAGTTGACTCCTATTCAGTAAACGTATAACCCAAAGGCTCTTATCCCCAACTAGAATTTATGTGATGTATGTGTTTCTCTCCCTGGTCAAGTAAAATGAAAGTAATGTCTATAGAGGAGGGCAGTAGCTTCAACCCTTAATTCACCCAATAAGCATGATTTAGGGAGTGCCATCTATTTTGTCATGCACACTGCCAACTGCTATGTGGACAAGTGTGAGTCAAAGTCCCTAGGTATTAGAACTTAGCCATCAGGGGGACAGAGACAATAGAGAACCCAAACAATCAACAAAAGCTGTAAGATGCTCTTTCAAACAAAGAAGGTGCTAAAATAGGGGGAAATGAGAGAATGCTATTCAGATGGAGTAGCAAAGGCAGAGCTCCGTGTTAGATGAGAGCTACTGATAGGAGGGAGCAGGCCATGTAAAAGGGTGGACAGGGGCATTCTAAATGGAAGGCTTGGAAGGGTCTGAGTGCACCCAGGCACTAGAGCACCAAGAGCATAAAGGCCAGATTCAAGGATCAGTAGAAGTAATCTCGAACTGGAGCTTTGTCAGAATTAAGATACGCAGAGGCTACAGAGCTCGCATTTGGATTTTATTTGAGGTACAATGAAAAGCCACTAAAAACTTCAGACAGTTCAGTGTCCTGACCTCATTTGATTTCCCACAACAGACAACATATCTAAAGGAAAACAATGACGAAAGCAGAAAGCCCAATTAAGAGTCATGTGGGTGAAGTAAGGAAAACAGGTGAAGAGAAATAGAAGTTGGATTATTACAGAGAATGAACAACAGGGGAAGAGGAGGAGCTCCAATTACTGAGATGGAAAAATCTAGGAGAGGAATATGTTTGGTAAAAAAATTCTTGCTGACATGGAAACACTTAAACAAGCTTCAAAAAGATATATGCTTGCTTTAAATTTAAAAGAGCAGGACATAAACATCTTAATTTGGAATTTGAAATTTATTTTTCCAATAAAGTATTGTTAGATTCTATTCCCACTCACAGGAAAAGTACAGTCTAAAGAGATTTTGTTGAAAGGTTTCAGCAACTGGTACACCTGAAAAGTTTTGTCTCTGTGTGTCTCTGTGTGTGTGTGTTTAACCTTCAACTGTTGACTAAAACACAGAGATAAATGTCATCTAAATACTAAATAGCTTTCTCGAAGATAGGATTTGCACAGTTAGCAAGCAAAATCCCTAGAGGTCTTAGAATCACCAGTGGCATATTTGATGCAAAATGCCTTTTGCCTATGTTTAAGGCAGGACACAAACTGTTTCACACCTACTTTCGTGGATACATTGAAACACTAGGGTCATTGGCAATCTTCCTGACTGATTCAGATTTCTTTCTGGTTAACTAAGAAAATCAGCTCTTATAAATAGACCAAGCCATACATCTAATAGGCATGTGATAAATGCTTGATGAATGAACAAATGAATGAGGAGCCTAGCTCATCATATCACAGTCATGGTCCTGAAGTGTCGTCTCTCCTGAAGGCCAAATGCCAGGATGTCCTTTTTCTAGCATCCCCTTGATCTCTAAGAGAATTCTGTTCTCTTTGCACAGGAAATGCCTGAGACACCCAGGATCATCACAGACAGCGAGAGTGACATCCTCTTCTTCTGGGAAACTCAAGGCAATAAGAACTACTTCAAGTCAGCAGCCAACCCACAGCTGTTTATTGCCACAAAGCCAGAACATCTGGTGCACATGGCAAGGGGGTTACCTTCGATGACTGATTTTCAGATCTCATAAAACCAGCCTTAGCTCTGGAAGTCCACTCACTAGTGAAGTGTTGACCATCTGTATGTACCGTGTACATGAAGAAGCCAGTCTTCACTCTTAGTCATTGGCTGAGCATGTGCTGAGCCTGCATAATTCTACATGAATGTTTCCCCTCTTTGTAAGAGAGAAGCCAAGTCTAATGGGACCAACACTAACATATAATGTTGTTTGTTGTTGAAAGATCACCCTATACTTTGCACAGTACCAATCATTTTAATTATTGTTCCTGATAACAACCTTAAGAGGACCAGGGCTACTGACTATGGCTACCAAAAAGATTCTACCCATATTACAGATGGGTTAGCTAAGGCATAATAAAACTAACAGATACACATAATGATAGAATGAGAAGCTACACAGAATATCATTTCGACTATTTGCCTTCCGCTGTTAAGACTGTTAGATCCTTAATCAAATAGCATAAGTTCCTGGAACCTCAGTTTTATTGTTTTCAAGATGGAAGAAATAAAACCTACATTGTTCCTGCCTTAATGGTTCTTTGTGTCAATTAGTGAGGTCATTTTGTTAAGATACTGCTTGAAGCTGAGCTTCAAGGAAAAAAATGTAATCGTATTTTTAAATTATTTATATGTATGTATTTATAAATGTATTTAAGATAATAATTATTATTATATTTATAGCAGTTTCTTGAATAGTCTGACTTTGACTAGGCAACCTCAACAATAGTGTGCAGTGTTTTCTAGACAGAATGAGTCTGTTTTGCTTACATGAGGATACTTTGATCCAAGTTGTACTTTATACATAGCCAAGAAGCTCTCAATTCTGGTACTGGAGACCCTGTACTTATGATAATAAATTATTTGTAATTTATTTGAATGTTTGAGCTGATAACTGGGCCACTATTTCACTCTTCTGCCCTTAACCTTATCTTCGCATTCTTCTGTCACTCATTTTACCTATAGTCAAATCATACTAGATAAAAGGGGATGAACTTAACTTTGGCAACCATTGTATTCAAAGTTTCATTTCTGGGATATAATTAGTGCTTCCAATTTCTAAAAATTGACATCAAAACATAGTGTTACCTTTTATCTTCAATAATGATTAATTTGTTATTATCAACCAAAATTGAATAAACCTCAAAAATGACTGATATGTAGTTATTTGTTGTATTCTTCATTATCTTGTTGTTTTTATCATTATATTACTGCATGGTAATTATGGACAAATGGTAAAATTCACATAAATATACTTACTGTTACTTTACCTAGATTTTATAGTTTTTCTCTCCCCTTTGCTAACTGCCAGTATGTATAAATAGCATTTTAAAAGATAATATTCTCGGGCCGGCGCCGTGGCTCAATAGGCTAATCCTCTACCTTGCGGCGCCGGCACACCGGGTTCTAGTCCCGGTTGGGGCTCCGGATTCTGTCTCGGTTGCCCCTCTTCCAGGCCAGCTCTCTGCTGTGGCCAGGGAGTGCAGTGGAGGATGGCCCAGGTGCTTGGGCCCTGCACCCCATGGGAGACCAGGAAAAGCACCTGGATCCTGGCTCCTGCCATCGGATCAGCGCGGTGCGCCGGCTGCAGCGGCGGCCATTGGAGGGTGAACCAACGGCAAAGGAAGACCTTTCTCTCTCTGTCTCTCTCTCTCACTGTCCACTCTGCCTGTCAAAAAAAAAAAAAATGGGCCAAAGACACATCTTCAAAGATCTACAAATGGCCAACAAGCATGTGAAAAGATGACCAATATATTATCCATCTAGGAAATACAAACAAAAGCCACAGTGAAAGATAGTGCTTCACACCTACTACAATGATTGCAATAAAAAGTGGACCATAACAAATGTTGTTCAGGTTGTAGAGAAATGGGAACCTTCATACACTCCTTGAGGAGATGTAAAATGGTACAACTGCTTCTGGAAACAGTCTGGCAGTTCCTCAAGTGGATACATACAGAGTTACCATGTGACTCAGTAATCTCATTCATAAGTTATTGTCTCAGTCTGTCTTCTATTGCTGTAACAGAACACCTGAGACAGTGTGAGTTAAAAAAGAAAGAGATTTATTTGGGGTCCTAGCTCCGGAAGCTCAAAAGCTCGAGATTAAGCAACTGCCTCTGGTGGGGACTTCATGCTGGTTCATAACATAGCAGAAGTCAGATGGGGACACACACACAGAAGAGCAAGCCAGAGGGGCTGGGCTCATTTTATAATAATCTATATATATATATATATATATATATATATAAAATAATCTCTTTTGGGAATTAATCCAGTCCTGTGAGGATTAACCCAGTATCACCAGAAAGGTAGCAACCCCTTTAATGAGTCCTAAGCAATTCTTATCAGTCCCAGCTTCCAACACCACCACAATGTCAATCAAATTTCAAACATGAGTTTCAGAGGGAACAACCATATTCAAACCATAGCATGAGTACTGAAAACAAACATCCATATGAAAGCTTGTACATTAATGCATCATTATTCACAGCAGCCAAAAAATGGAAATAATCTAAATATCCATCAATGGATGAGTGGGCATTATTCATACAACAGATTATCCAGCCATAAAAAGAAATGAAGCACTGATACATGCTAAGTACTGATACATGAATAAAGCTTGAAAACAATATGCTAAGAGAAAGAAGCTTGCCATCGACCATGTATTTTATGACTCTGTGTATAGGAAATGTCTAGAACAGGAAAACCTATCAAATAGATTAGTGGTTTCCACAGCCTGGGAGGAGAGAACAGGGAGTGCCTAATAATGACCATAGGGTTTCTGTAGGGGGTGATGAGAACTCTCTAAAATAGGAGTGGGTAAAGTGTATGGTATGTGAATATCTCAACAAAGCTGTTATAGTAAAGATAGCAATAGTAATTGCCCAAGTGAAAAGAGGAAGAGGGATTGGATTCCTAGTTGGAGAAAAAAGTATGGCAATAAATTAGCAGAAAAAGCAGTGCGAATGGATTACACTGAGCAAGGGGAGAGGAGTGTGGGGTAAGGTGAAGAATTAGGCAGAGTCCAGGTCCTGCAGAGGCCTGAGGGCTTTAGCCCTAGAGCAATCAGAAGCCACTAAATCCACTAGTTGCAGAGAGAGCTACAGTGGTGTCTTAATGGATGAGTTGAGAAGTTAATCTGCCTACGTTTTGCCCCCACATTTTGTGTCCTACAAAATACTCCTTCAAATATCCAAAGGATAGAGGAAAGGGTGCAGGACTGGCCTAGTTCCTCCAAAGGCCTGGGACCAATGAGCAAGAGGGCTTGTTTGAGCTTATTTTAAAAAACATTTCACAACAGGCAGGGTTCTCCAATAGCAGGACAGGTAAGACAGCTCCCCAGAACCAGCAGTACTCCTGTCAAAGTGTAATACCTACATGGCATCTATAAAATTCTCTAGCACTGGGTAGGAGGCCAGGCAAGAGGACTTCTAAACTGAAGCACATTCAGTCACTAAGATTCTGTGAAGACCAACAGGACCCCTTCACTTTCCCAAAACTGTCCACAAAGGAGCCCCTTGGCCACTAACAAAGGAGGCTGTTGCTCAACTCCTAGATTTAACCATTAGGCATAAAGTCATAGTCCTGGACAAAGAGTCAAAGTTTTCATCAGAACAATGATCCATTTTCTTATTTTAAGTGTGTTTTATACCACTAACGTAAACGTCAACATGTAGGGTAAGTCCAGAAACCCCAGCATAGCTTTCTTCCAACCCCAAAGAGCTGCTGCTATGGCTTCCCGCTCTGCCAAATGCCCAACTAGGGAAGCAAACCTAGCAAAGGGGTCCAGATGTTGACTACCCACCACCTCCCCCAGCTCCCAGGGAGGAGGGATCCTGATGCACAGACATCCAAGAGCATTGCCCAGAGCTCTCCATGAAAATGGAGAGTAACAGAGGGCAAACTTCCAATGAATATATTTCGGACTGAAACGGGGGGAAGAGGTGTGTCTAGGGACTGGGGACCACTGGGCCTGCCCTCTGCTGTACCCTTTTGGTTAGGCATATGGTCAGCTGATAAGGCCAAATGCATAGTATACATTAAAAGGGAGCTATCCTGAAAAAGAGTAGAATGTCCCCCAAAAAACTTAAGAACAGAATTACCATATGATTCAACAATACTCCTCTTGGTATACGTACCCAAAACAATTGAAAAGAGGGACCCACGAAGACATTGGTACACCCATGATCACTGAGGTACAGGACAGCCAGGAACTCACAGCCTCAGGAGGATCCTTGGCTTCAGAGAAAAATAGAAATCAACTGCAAACTGCAAGGTGGAAGGAAGAGAGTTATTAAAGAAAGCAACAAAGAACAGACTCCACAAAGCAGCCCACGAGCTTTCAGGGTCTACATTTACAGGGTCCACGAGATGTATGTCAATATCTGGGCCAAATACTAATAGTGACTTCCAGGAATTCGGGATCTACCTCTCTTCTCTCCCTGTGTGATCACTTCCTTAGGTGATGCCAACAACTGGCAGCTGTCTTGGCAAGAGGGGAAGTGATTTTTACCATGCTAATAATCATATTAATCATATATGATGGTATAGTAAGGCTGGAGGTTGGTAGTGGTGAATCTGATCATCATATTGGAGCCAATTGATTTGGCTCGACTGAATATTAGTTTTTCAGCCTGCTTCTGGGTGCGCGGAGCAGGGCTTGCCACATACTCTCTCAACAGCCATATTCACAACAGCCACCAGGGGGCAGCAACCCGAGGGTCCACAGCAGAGAAAACATGGGCTAGGCACAAAGTGGAACATCATTCCGTGTTAAAGAGCAAGGAAATTCGGGCACGTACTACAACATGCGTAAACTTTAAAAATACGTTAAGTAAAGCAAGCAAGTCACGGGTCGTAGACTGTATGAGTCCACTTTCACGAGGTAGCTGAAACTGTCGAATTCATAGAGAGAGTGGAACGGGGTCCCCAGAGGCTGGGGGAAGGAGCAGAGTTAGCTCCTCTAGGGGACAGAGCTTCAGTTGGGAAGAAAATGTTTGCAAGACTGAGTGATGGCGGTTGCACAACAATGAGAATGAATTAATGCCTCTGGACAGTACACTTTTTTAAGATAACACTTAAGAGTGATTAAATGGGAAATTTTGCTATTTATATTTTACTACAATTAAAAAAATTTTAAAGGAGCTACCCTGCAGTATTGAGAGGCTTTAGATTCATCCCACTCTTAACGAGTAGCGATACCACAGTTATGCCTTTTATTTGTTTATTTTTCATAGCTCCTCTGGACCTAGAGAAAGGACTCAGGTTGTGGCCCCAGCAGCCCCGGAGGACAGCGCTTGTCATTCACCTCAGGGACTCTCGGGACCTCGGTCGTTCACCGTAACAGACACCACCACGGTCCGCCCAGCTGACACAAACTCTGAGCGATCCCGCAGACCTCAGAGGCGGGTCCCAGCGGCTTACGGTAGAGCACCGCCTTTAATGCCGGCGTGCGTGCACGTTCTTCCAATCAAAGAGCCCGGAGGGAGGGCTGTGAGAGCCAGAGCCAACCGCAAAGCGTCTGTTTCCCATTGGCCCACCCTTCCCTGCCTTCAACTGGAGAGTTTCAAACCCGCGAGAGCCAATGAGAGCGCGCGGACGCGCGGCGCGTAGGCCGGAGCTCCTGGCGCGGCCTTTGAAGAAAAACTGTCTCGGGAGTCATGGTGGGCCCGGGACGCGGCGCCGCCTCTGCTGCAGCGGGTGAGTATGACCGCGAACCCTGTTTCTTGCCGGCTTTGGAGCACCGTCGGGAAGTGGGGAGGCCGCCGACTGAGTTCTGCCCTCGGAGTTTGCCCATCCGCGTGCCTGTCTGCCTCGGTTTCCCCTGGGCGTGGAGTTCAGGCCCCGACCCCACAGGGACGCGTCTGGAAGCGGGATCTGGGTGGCTGTGCGGAGGCCCAGAGGCCTCGCGAGCACCTTCCCAGTAATGCTTGCTGCCGCCCTGCAAAACGATGTCATTATCACCGATGGGAAGCGGCGCGCTCCTTCCACCCAGATCTGGCAGCGGGCGCGGCCGGGCGTGGTCCTCTGTGCCCCAGGTTTGACAGCTGCCAAGATCCGGGATCCGACCGGAGCCCAGGCCGTCTGCGGACTGATTAAATCTGCATCGAGGGCTAAGGAGCCTACCTTCCCTGACCTCGTAGACCCGGGACCTCTTCCCCGCCCCCTGAAATACTCAGATGCCACCTGCTCCAGGCTGCACGCGGTGTTTTGATTGTCGCATCAGTTGTACCTGTTGAGTCTACTAGGTCGTGGGCACTTGGCATGACAGCACTTAAGGGGACATTGCTGTCCCCATGTTATAGGGTTTTGCTAACTTGGTAGAAGTCACAGAACTGGGTGCCCTCCCCAGATGTCAGACCCCACAGCAACTCGCTCTGTGCCCTGGCTCCCATGGACCCAAGATGCGTTTCTCACCGCTGTCTCGTGAGGGGCGCATCAAACCAGCAAAACAGGGCACCTCAGGCCAGATGAGCTGATTGTAGCTTTTGCATCCCCTGTAGTCTCTTTTGCATCCCCTGTAGTCTTTTTTTTTTTTTTAATCATTATTTGGCTTTAGCCTTTTCCCAGCACCCACTCCCTTCACCCATTCCCCACGTCCGAACTCCATAATTCTGTTATTGAATCTAATTCTATGGTACCTAGATTTTGCTTTCTAGTATAGTTCTTTCTATGCTTTATCTCCACAACTGGATTAAAATCAGAAATACAGGTTGATTAGCCTTTATCCAAAATGCCTGGGACCAGAAATGTTTTTGATTTCTGCTGTTTAGGGATTTGTGAATATTTGCGTATGCACAATGATATATCTTAGGGATCCAACCTAAGTCTAAGCATGGAATGCATATACACCTTATGCACATAGCAGAAGGGAATTTTACATATTTTTAGTGTACCTGTGTTTGGACCTGTCACTTGAGGTCAGATGTGGAATCTTCCACGTGTGGTCTTATGTCAATATTCACAAAGTTTGGGATTTAAAACATTTTGGATTTATAGATTAGGGATGCTCAACCTGAATTGACTTTCATCCCCTCACAAATGCCTTGCAGAGAAAGTCATGTATGTTTGCTATTAGCCACTAACCTGCCGTATATCTTCCTTAATCCTAAAGGAAACCATACAAGGGTTTATGGGTAAAAATCTTCACCCCTCTTAGAAAAAAAGCAAACTAAGACCAGGCCTGGTTCACTGGCTCAGGTGGGCCAGTAACAAAATTTCTTCATGCTAAGCATAGTGTGTTATACCTGAGAACAGGAGCTGTGAACAAGGGCTCTGGGGTTAGATAAGCCTCTTTTTGAATTCTGGCCTTGTCACGTATTAGCCAGGTAACTTTAGGCAAGTCATTTGCCATCTCAGAATTTCAGACTAGAAAATATCTCATAGTACTGTTGTATGGATTCTGAGAAGTTACTATAGAGGCCAACGTTGTGGCATAATGGGTAATGCCACCACCTGTGAGACCAGCACCCCATAAGGTGGCAGTTCGTGTCCCAGCCATTCCACTTCCAGTCCAGCTCCCTGCTAATGGCCTGGGAAAAACAGCAGAAGATGGTCCAAGTGCACAGGCCCCTGCCACCCACATGGGAGACCCAGAAGAAGCTCCTGGCTCTTGGCTTCCACCTGGCCCAGTGCTGGCTGTTGCAGCCATCTGTGGAATGAACCAGTGGATGGAAGACCCCTCTCTCTGTCTTCTCCTCTCTTACTCATAAATAAGTAAATATTTTTTAAAAAAGTAAGTATAAAGAGCTTAGTATAGGGCCTGGCCTATGAATGATAGTGTTGATGTTGTTGTTCACTTGAAAGAAAACTTTCAGTACTGGGGACTTTATACTATCTCTGTGCAAAGCCAGAATCTGAAAAGTGCTCTCTTATAATGTGAATGAACTGGTTAAAGTCTTAGACAAAATCTCTGTTGTCCTCATGCTTGCCTGTTTTACAGAAGAACGGCAGCGAAAGCTCCAGGAGTACCTAGCAGCCAAGGGAAAATTGAAGAACCAGAACACCAAGTGAGTTTGCCCACCCACAGTTACTCCAGCTTTGTTGCCCTTATTGCTAACAGCAATGTAAAGCCTTTTCCAAACACTGCCCTTGGGCCTGCAGACTACTCACACTGCATGGGGATCCCATGATAACTGCAAAGGGCGTCTCAGTCCAAGCACCACCCAGACCCCTGGGCAATGCCAAGTCAGTTGGCAGAGACTGAAGCAGGATTGTTGTGACAGCCTCCAAAGGAAGGAGGAGAGATCAACAGTGTTACCATGCGGGAAGCTTTTCTTCTCTCTGCCTTTTCTCCTGGGGAACTTGATTCCGTGAATGCACTTTTGGTCCTGGATTGGATGACCCTGGTTCTGGGGTTTCTCGCTAGAGCAGGAGAGCCCGTCACCATCAGCCCTCCACAGTGACACACTGACATTCCCCGGCCTGCCGGTGCTTTTTGCTCATCTTCTTAGCATTTGCTCTTGGAATAAATAGAACCATGATCACCTCATTTTTAACCTCTTTCAGCATCTTACTGTCCTCATGGGGGGGGGGGGTATTTTTCTTGCTTAACATTTGCTGTATTTTCTCCCCCACTTGAGTAGCTACATTTCTATTTAAAAATTTATTTTTATATAAGTTAGTTTTTCCCCTTTATTTTACCTGGGGTTTTTACTCATCTCTATTTCCTTGATTAAATGAACTTAATTTATTTAGTCAACAATATTCGTTTAGTGTCTAGAATGTACCAATCAATGTTGATGCTGGAAATGTGGTGCATAAGCCTCCCAGAGCTTATGTTCTAGATGAGTGAGAAATATTAAATAAATCATTATCAAAATCCCTGTTGGCCGGCGCCGCGGCTCACTAGGCTAATCCTCCACCTTGTGGCGCCGGCACACCGGGTTCTAGTCCCGGTCGGGGTGCCGGATTCTATCCCGGTTGCCCCTCTTCCAGGCCAGCTCTCTGCTGTGGCCAGGGAGTGCAGTGGAGGATGGCCCAAGTGCTTGGGCCCTGCACCCCATGGGAGACCAGGAGAAGCACCTGGCTCCTGCCATTGTATCAGCACGGTGCGCCGGCTGCAGCGCACCGGCCACGGCGGCCATTGGGGGGTGAACCAACGGCAAAGGAAGACCTTTCTCTCTGTCTCTCTCTCTCACTGTCCACTCTGCCTGTCAAAAGAAATTGAAAAAAAAAAAAAAAAAAAAGAATCCCTGTTAGTCTAGGCTTTGTTTTTGGTGCATAGAAATTGAATCCTAAATTCTCCTCTGTTCTCTTTTTTTTAATTTTTCTATCTCACTGATTACATTTTATGTATATTTCTATTCTTAAACTATATCATGTTTTCCCTCTGAAAATTCACTATCTTAAGATGTTTTAAAGAAGGAAATTCGTTTTAGAAAGTTGACTGTATTAATCAGCTTTGTGTTATCACAACAAAATAGCTGAGGCAACAAGCTGATGAAGAGAAAAGGTTTATTTAGGCTACAACTTTGGAAGTTCAAAGTCCAAACTGCATGGAGCAAGCTTTGGTTCTGGTGAGGAACCTGTGGCAGGTGGTGAATACATATAGAGGAAGGATCACATAGTGGTCAGGAAGCAGAGAAAGGCGTTGGGCCCAAACTCAGACTTTTATAACCCTCTTGTGAGAATTCAGGATGTCACACGAGAGCTACGTATCACTAGTATCTGCCACATTGCAGTGTTTGAGAAATAATTTTAAATTAATAAGACTGAAAATATAAAAAAAATACACATTATCATTAATATTGTTAGATTGCTACATTTGTGCATAGGTTACCTCTAAAAGGATCTCACACACACACTGCTTGGGACACCATATCTCATATTGGAATGTCTGCTTCAAGTCCCAATTGTTTCACTTTCAATCCAGTTTTCTGCTAATGGACACCTAGGGAGGCAGCAGATAATGGCTTAAGTACTTAGATCCCTGCCATCCACACGGAGGCCCAGAAGGAGTTCCAGTCTCCTGGCTTCATTCTGTCTTGTCCAGCCCTGGTTGCTGCAGGGTTATCTGGGGAGTGCACCAATGGATGGAAGATACCATGTGCTCACGCTCTCTCTTTCTAACTCTTCTTCTGCCTCACAGATGAAATAAAAATAAATAATCTTTTAAATGATAAAAAAGCATGGGTAAGAACAATTTTGGGTCTCCTAGGAGAATACAGGACTAAGGACAGTATGATAAGGAGACTTTTTATTGATTATAACTTTGTTTTACCATATATAGAAATTCTAATGGTTTAAAATTCTAATCATAATTGTTAATCACTGTGCTTCCTAAACCTTGCTAATACTTCTATACTAAGGATTAACTTTATTTTTTCTTTTATAGGCCTTATCTAAAAGCCAAGAATAGTTGCCCAAATCCACCACCTTCTCGATCTGTAAGTAGAGGTTGGTCTTTTAAGAAATATCTATTTTGGAAATATGATTAGCAATAAAAATAATAAAAGTGTTAGCAACCTAAGAACATATATAATTCAAAGATGTTTCTCATAGGACCAGTTTGGTTTAATAAGAGAATTTTTTTTTTGAAAAGTATAGCACAGGGGCTGGCACTGTGGCATAGTGGATAAAGCTGCCACCTGCAGTGCCAGCATCCCATGTAGGCACCAGTTCAAGTCCCGGCTGCTCCTCTTCCAATCCAGCTCTCTACTATGGCCTGGGAAAGCAGTGGAAGATGGCCCAAGTCCTTGGGCCCCTGCTCCCACATGGGAGACCCAGTAGAAGCTCCAGGCTCTTCAGATCAGCTCAGCTCCAGCCATTGCATACATTTGGGGAGTGAACCAGTGGATGGAAAACCTCTCTCTGTCTCTCCCTCTCTTTGTCTGTAACTCTGCCTTTCAAATAAATAAATACTAAAAAAAAATTATAGCATATTGTAGTTTAGTTTTATTAACTGAAAGAAATTTTAAGTGGACTTTGGTCCTCTTAATAGCTAGCATTTATTGACTGTTTATTATGTGCCTAGCACTTTCTGACTTGCAGTACCTCGTTGAGTCCTCAAGGCTTAGGAAGCAGTCACTGTTCGTAGCCCATTTTACAGATGAGGAAACTGAGTCACAGAAAGGTTAAGTAGTGTCCCAGTGTCACATTGCTGTTAAGTAGCAGAGATGACAGCCTGTAGTTTTAACCACTTTAGTAAGCTGCTATTAAGTATCTCAGTGATCTTGAAAAGAAAACACCTATGTTGGATCTTCCAAGCTATTTAAATATGCTTCTGAATCAATTCAGGTAGAGAGTAGATAGAATGGAAAAGATCCTTAACATACTTAAGGTATAAGTGGGAGAAAGTAGCCTTCTTGAAAAAGGAAAAATTCTTTATTTGTAATAAAACAACCCATAAAAATGCCACCTTTAGTTCTTTAAACTATAGCTTTATCCAATTTCTAAAGTGTAACTGAAATTGTGTTACCCAAAGTGAGAAATTGGTGCCAATTTTAATAAGCTTTAATGGTGCCATCATTATATATATATATACATATATATATCTCACACATTGTGAGAGTACTTCAAAAAGTTTGTTGAAAAAGGAAATCAAAAGATACATTTATTTTGGTGCAAAAAATTTTAAATCCATGCATAGTCTTGTCATGGTGTGCATTTTCCATGAACTCTTCTGAACCTGCTATGTATACATATATATGCATACATGGACATAAATATGCCATTTTGTGTATAACATTAGACACTGGAAGATAAAAAAATGTATAAAAGGAAAAATTGGTTCATTATGATGTGAGCACTTGGGAAGCACTTGGTTAGATTTCTGTTTTATGCAGACTGAACCAGTGTAGGGTGCAAGTCTCAAAGGAAAAATCTACAAAGTCCTCATTCAGAGTTGCAGAGAATTCTCCAGAAGCTGACAATACTGACTTCAATAAAGCATCTCTTAATTGAGAATAATACCAGCCTTTTCTGCTTTATACAGTTGTAAAGATGAAAATAAAGACGAGATGGAAATCACAGAATATAGGAACACTGTGCACATAGTAGTCATCATTATAGTTGTATCATGCTTTACAGTTTATAAAGCATTTTTGATATCTAACAGTAACAGCTGACAATTTAAGTGCTTATTTTCTTCTAGCTACTAGGCAAGACACATGCTCAAAACAGCCTTGTGAGATTGGCCCCTTGGTTTAATGTCCAAACCAGGACCACTGTGAGAGATGCTACTAATAATTATGTTGGACCAAAAAGCATAAATCAAAACTGTCACGTGAAAACTGGGATACATGGCACTTTTCCTATGAGATAGATACTTATTATTAGTATTATTAGTATTCCCATACAAATGAGAGGACCAAGACTCAAATTAAGTACTTGACCAAAATTACACTGCCAGTAAAGATCAGATCCAGAACTTGAGCAGGACTTTTCCAGAGTGTTGGGGTTTTTTATTGTTGGTTTTTAAAATTTATTTATTTATTTGAGAGGCAGAGTTAAAGACAAAGAGAGGGAGAGACAGAGAGAGGTCATCCGTACTCTGGTTCACTCCCCAAATGGCCGCAACAACTGGAGCTGGGCCGATCCAAAGCCAGGAGCCAGGAGCTCCTACAAGGGTGCAGGGGCCCAAGCACTTGAGCCATCTTCCACTGCTTTCCCAGGCCATAGCAGGGAGCTGGATTGGAAGCAGGGCATCAGGGATGTAAACCGGTGCCCATATGGGATGCTGGCACTGCAGGTGGAAGAAATTCTTTCATTTTCTAAGTCAGTGAGCTTGAGCAAGTTGTTTATCTGTGAAACAGAGATAATAGGCTACATCTCGTAGATTGTTTGAAAGTATGTGTTTAATAAATGTTGAAATGTGGGGCCGGCGCCATGGCTCACTTGGTTAATCCTCCGCCTGTGGCGCCGGCATCCCATATGGGCACCGGGTTCTAGTCCCAGCTGCCCCTTTTCCATTCCAGCTCTCTGCTGTGGCCTGGGAAGGCAGTGGAGGATGGCCCAAGTGCTTGGGCACCTGCACCCGCATGGGAGACCAGGAAGAAGCACCTGGCTCCTGGCTTCGGATTGGCGCAGCGCTGGCCGTAGCGGCCATTTGGGGAGTGAACCAACAGAAGGAAGACCTTTGTCTCTGTCTCTCTCTCTCACTGTCTATACCTCTACCTGTCAAATAAAAAATAAATAAATAAATGTTGAAATGTACTTAGAAATGCTTGCAGATTGGGATATGTATTCTTGAGGTACATAATGGGTACATAGACATATATTTTAATCAATTTCAGATCATCAGCTTTCTCTTTTTTTAAGATTTATTTATTTATTTGAAAGGCAGAGTTAGAGAAAGATATCTTCCATCTGCTGGCTCACTCGTCAAATGGCCGCAACCACTGGCACTGGGCCAGGCCAAAGCCAGGATCCTCTGGGTCTCCCACGTGGTGGCTGGGGCCCAAGTACTTGGACCGTCTTCCGCTGGCTTCCCATGCATGTTAGCAGGGAGCTGGATTGGAAATGGAGTAGCTGGGACTTAAACCAGTGCTCATATGGGATGCTGGTGTTGTAGGCGGCAGCTTAACCCACTGAGCCACAATGCCAGCCCCCTCATCAGTTTTTACATATGCTTTTACCTAACATTTTTTGAAGACTTGTTTCACATGCAGATTCTCCTTTCCCATCTCCCTTGGCACTATTTTCTTTCTTCAACTCTTCAGTTCTTTCTTTCTCTGCCTTTTTTAGGCAAACCACTCACCCATCTCCTTCCTAATCTTAATATGATACTCTGCCCTGGGATAGAAATACCTTTACGGTACAAAATCAGGCACAATTTGAAATAATGGTTTCCATCTGGTAGAACATCATAAATTTTTGCTGAGAGATTGTTAGCATATACTTCTACATAAGTTCAGAAAATGGAATATTAACTGCTATAACAAATCTAGTCTTCTCTGCAAAACTTGTGAACAAGTTTTCTCCATGTTTTTATTTAAGGAACCAAGCTGATAAAGAACCCTGTCTCATTCTAGCAATAAATAATACTGAATACACAGAGTATGAAAGCAAAACTATTTTGTAAACCACTGATAATATATATTCTACAGCCCTTCCCAGCCCTGCTGGAGCTTTTATTTCCTTATACCATAAATTCTTGTGTTTATGTTTTTTTCTACTGGAGGTCTTCAGGGGCAGGTGTCATCTCTTCTTTTCCTCATGTCTCTGGGAGTCTAGCACAGTGCCTGTTATACAGACAGCATTCAATAAACATCTTCTGACTTAAACCCTAGTTAAATATGCTATGTGAATGTTCTGCCTTTCCCTGCTTCATTTATGCAGAATGAAGAGACCAAATTCAATTTGAATCTATTAATCCTTCTTGTACATTCTGTCTTTGCTTTGTTTTGTTTTGTTTAGGAACTTGATCCCTAAGTTCTTAGGTGGAATGAAAGAGACCAGTTGTTAGAGACCGTGGTTTAGAGCAGAAGTTCTAACTCCAACCCTGCCTAACCGTGGGCATCTCAAAGGGGCTTAATGATCTTTAAAATCTCTTCAGATGCTAACGGTCTGCATTTGCATGTGGTTGCTAGCCTGGTGACTCTCCTAAGCCCAGGTTTTTCTCTCACTGGAGTACTTGAAACTGCTTGACCTCCCACCTGTAATAAGTTAGCCAGGTTAGGCTGATTGAAAGTGAAGATGTAAAAAATGTACCAGAGAGAAAATACTCGCAATTCATGTTCCTGATAAGGATCTGGTATCCAGGATACATATAAAAACTCTTTATATATAAAAACATATAAAAACAACCAACAATTGAAAGACAAATGATGCAATTTAAAGATGGACAAAGGATCTGAATAGATGTTTCTCCAAAGATGTATCAATGGCTAATCAAGGCATGAAAAGTGCTCAACGTGATTAACCATCTGTGAAATACAAATCAAAACCACAATGAAAGGGGTCAGCATTTGGCCTAGTGGTTGGGACAGTGTTTGGGATGCCCACATCCCATGTCAGAGTTCCTGGGTTTGAGTCCCTGCTCCACTCCTCGTTCCAGCTTCCTGCTAACACACACCCTGGGAGACAGCAGGCGATAGCTCAAGTAGTTGAGTTCCTGCCATACCTGCCAGGGACCTGGTTTTAGCTCCTAGCTTCCAGCCTCAACCTTGCCAAGCCCAACTGGAGACATACTTTAAGTTTTTGCCAAATTCTTTCCAAATGATTTTTTTCACTGTGGGTCCTCCAGAATCCACAATGACTTGCCCAGTTATCTACCATGTCAATTCTGAGCTTTCAAAGTTTGCTATAACCTAGTCCCACCTCCCTGGATTTTTAGCTGTATAAAACACTAGCAGGAATTTGTTGGGAGGTACCCTAATATAAGGGGTCACTAGGAGGACATTTGGTTGGGACATATGGGCACTCAGCAAATACTATTAAATTGAGGTAGATTCATGTTTTTAAAGGTTTGTTTATTTGAAAATCAGAGTTACACAGAAAAAGGAGAGACAGAGAGAGAAAGAGAGAGAGGTCTTCCATCCTCTGGTTCACTCCCCAGTTGGCTACAACAGCAGAAGCTGCGCTGATCCAAAGCCAGGAGCTTCTTCTGGGTCTCCCACATGGGTGCAGGGGCCCAAGGACTTGGGCCATCCTCCACTGCTTTCCTAGGCCATAGCAGAGAGCTGGATTGGAAGTGGAACAGCCAGGACTCAAACTGGCGTCCATATGGAATGCTGGCACTGCAGGCAGCGGCTTTACCCGCTATGCTACAGCGCCAGCCCCCAAATTCATTTTTTAAATAGAAATCTTTAAATATTATATATACATAATATATAATAATATATAATATATCATATTATATAATATGATATGATATGTTATATATTATATAATATACAATATATTATATAATAATATATATTTATATATTACTTTATATATTTACAGATCTGCTCAATCTGTCAAAGATTCTGATATATTTCTATAGGAACTCAAGTTATGAAAACCACCTAATAGTACTTCTTTACTTCTTCAGGATTCATCTTCCTTAAGTGAAATTCTACATAAAATAATTTTTTCTAGCATGTATTTTTGTTTGGTTTTTTTAAAAGATTTATTTATTTGAAAGACAGAGTTACACAGACAGAGAGCTTCCATCCACGGATTCACTTTGCAAATGGCCACAACGGCCAGGGCTGGGCCAATCCGAAGCCAGGAACCAGGAGCTTCTTCCAGGTCTCCCACGTGGGTGCAGGGACCCAAGCACTTGGGCCATCTTCTACTGCTTTCCCAGGCACATTTGTAGGGAGCTAGATCAGAAATGGAGCAGCCAGGACTCGAACCAGCACCCATACGGATTGCTGGTGCCTCAGGCTGCAGCTTGAGCTACTACACGATAGTGCCGACCCATCTAGTATGTTTTGAAAGTTATTTTAGCCTTGTTTTAAAAACAACTATTATGCTTTTTTTTTTTTTCAATTTATTTCTTTGTCTTTTTAGACTCTTAGACCCACAAAGAATGTTACCAGCCATGTTGCTTTGCCTATCAAAACTTCAAGGCCCATCAGCACTAAACTACAACCCAGACCAGACAATATCACAAGGTCCCAGAAGCCAAAGTTGGAGCCACCCAAACTTCTGGGCAAAAGACTGACTTCAGGATGTGTTTCTTCTAACGCAAGCTGTCAGCCTCCTGGTAAGAGTCACCAGCAGCATGAAGCCAGACCATCCACAGCAGAACTGTCAGGACAACCAGAGGGGTCACTTAATATACAGCAGCTGGAACCCACAGAGCAGCAGGTGACCGATCAAGGACATGCTAAATGTACAGACTCTGTGGACAACACCCATGTTGAAAAGGAATCTTCAGATAGCATTCTGAAAGAGAGAAACAAAGAGAACTTGCCCCAAACTTTATCAGAACCTCAGAGGAAACCAGATCCTGAATTATGTATTGTAAGTAAGGCAAAAACTAACTGTTATAATCAAACCAAGAACAGTTTTGCTCCTAAAAAGGCTGTGGGGAAAAGTTCGGTGAATAGCACAGTTCTGAAGGACAGAGTTAATAAACAAACTGTAGGAGAAACACGAATCAGGACTGTACCAGTGAAATCACAGCAGCTCTCTAGAGGAGATGCTGTGAGGCCAGGAGGAAAACCCTCGAGGACAGTTCCCACTCATGGTATTCAGACCCTTAGTAGGATCCAAGCATCGAAGAAGCCAGAGGTCAAGGATACAAAGGCTGACAGGGGTAACCATGGAAGACCAAGTGAAGCTAAGTTACAGTCAAACCCCTTTACTGAACAGAAAGCAAAACATACCAAACCTGGGACATACCCCAATGTTGTTCAGGGAGTATGTAACAGACAGACGAGCATCAGGCAAGACCAGAAATCCACGCAGCCTTGTTTTAGACCCCAGACATCATGCATACTGCAAAAAACGAAAGCAATAAACCAGAAGCCTACTCTGACCATTCGCAGCTTTCATTCAGTCATTCCAAGCACCCCCAACTTAAGAGCAAATAGAACCAATGACAATAAGTATGGCAACAGTTTTCAACAAAAAGCACAGACTTTGGACTCCAAGTTAAAAAGGGCTCCTCTTCAGAACCGTTTTCTGAGCAAGACAGCTCCCAAACCTCAAGCTGGAGTCACAGCCACGAATAGGAGCAGAGTCTTAACTGGAGCTCAAACTAATCCAAATATTAAAAAGAAGGCAACAGCAGAAGATCGAAGGTACTTTGTTATTTTTTTAACTTTTATTTAATGAATATAAATTTCCAAAGTACAGTTTATGGATTACAATGGCTTTTTCCCCCTCCATAACTTCCCTCCCACCCGCAACCCTCTCCTCTTCCACTCCCTCTCCTCTTCCATTCACATCAAGATTCATTTTCAATTATCTTTATATACAGAAGATCAATTTAGCATATATTAAGTAAAAATCTCAACAGTTTGCACCCACAGAGAAACACAAAATAAAAATACTGTTTGAGTACTAGTTATAGCATTAAATCACAATGTACAACACGTTAAGGACAGAGATCCTACATGAGGAGTAAGTGCACAGTGACTCCTGTTGTTGACTTAACAAATTGACACTCTTGTTTATGGTGTCAGTAATCACCCTAGGCTCTTGTCATGAGTTGCCAAGGCTATGGAAGCCTTTTGAGTTCGCCAGCTCCGATCTTATTTAGACAAGGTCATAGTCAAAGTGGAAGTTCTCTCCTCCTTTTAGAGGAAGGTACCTCCTTCTTTGATGACCCGTTCTTTCCACTGGGACCTCACTCATAGAGATCTTTCATATAGGTTTGGTTTTTTTTGTTTTGTTTTGTTTTGTTTTTTGCCAGAGTGTCTTGGCTTTCCATGCCTAAAATACTCTCATGGGCTCTTCAGCCATATCCGAATGTCTTAAGGGCTGATTCTGAGGCCAGAGTGCTGTTTAGGACATCTGCCATTCTATGAGTCTGCTGTGTATCCCGCTTCCCATGTTGGATTGTTCTCTCCCTTTTTTATTCTATCAGTTAGTTTAGCAGACACTAGTCTTGTTTATGTGATCCCTTTGACTCTTAGTCCTATTATTATGATCAATTGTGAACAGAAATTGATCACTTGGACTAGTGAGATGGCATTGGTACACACCACCTTGATGGGATTGAATTGGAATCCCCTGGCACATTTCTAACTCTACCATTTGGGGCAAGTCCAATTGAGCATGTCCCAAACTGTACATCTCCTCCCTCTCTTATTCCCACTCATATTTAACAGGGATCACTTTTCAGTTAAATTTCAACATTTAAGAATAATTGTGTATTAATTACAGAGTTCAACCAATAGTATTAAGTAGAACAAAAAAATACTAAAAAAGATAAAGTATTAAGTTGTTCATCAACAGTCAGGACAAGAGCTGATCAAGTCACTATTTCTCATAGTGTCCATTTTCACTTCAATAGGTTTCCTTTTTGGTGCTCAGTTGTCACCGATCAGGGAGAACATATGATATTTGTCCCTTTGGGACTGGCTTATTTCACTCAGCATGATGTGTTCCAGATTCCTCCATTTTGTTGCAAATGACCATATTTCATTGTTTTTTACTGCTGTATAGTATTCTATAGAGTACATGTCCCATAATTTCTTTATCCAGTCTACTGTTGATGGGGATTTAGGTTGATTCCAGGTCTTAGCTATTGTGTATTGAGCTGCAATAAACATTAAGGTGCAAACAGCTTTTTTATTTCCCAATTTAATTTTCTTTGGGTAAATTCCAAGGAGTGGGATGGCTGGGTCGAATGGTAGGGTTATATTCAGGTTTCGGAGGAATCTCCAGACTGACTTCCATAGTGGCTTACCCAGTTTGCATTCCCACCAACAGTGGGTTAGTGTCGAAGGTACTTTGCTTTAATTCTAAATCTTTTTGACTTAAGATGATTTGGCAAATTGGCCATTAAGAATACTTGGGGGCCGGTGCCGTGGCTCACTTGGTTAATTCTCTGCCTGTGGTGCCGGCATCTTATATGGGCGCTGGGTTCTAGTCCCGGTTGCTCCTCTTCCAGTCTAGTTCTCTGCTGTGGCCTGGGAGGGCAGTGGAGGATGGCCTGGGTACTTGGGTTCCTGCACCCGCATGGGAGACCAGGAGGAGGCACCTGGCTCCTGACTTCGGATCAGTGTAGCTCCGGCCGTACCGGCCATTTTGGAGGGTAAACCAATAGAAGGAAAACCTTTCTCTCTGACTCTCTCACTGTCTATAACTCTACCTGTCCAAAAAAAAGAATACTTGGTCAGGAAATAGGCCACAAATAATGGCTCCTAAGTAATTTTTACTTATGACCTGAAAAAAATAAGTCATTTTACTTATGGCCTAAAAAAAAAAAGATTTGAAGCAAACTTAACAAATATTAAGACCTGATAGAGCCAGGTGTCTATGTGTGTGTTACAAATCTTTCTCTGTAATTTCCTGTATCCTTGAAGTTATTTTTTTTTTTTAAAGAAATTGAAACAGAATGGATAAGTAGGAAATAGGAGTTGCAGATGTAGTCTGCTCATTGAAGAAGTACCTGCAAGGACTCAGCAGCAAAAAGTTATAGTCATACCCTGTTACTGAACAGAAAGCAAAGCATAAACCCAGGACATACCCCAGTTTTGTTCAGGAAGAACATAACAGACATCCAAACATCAAGTAAGGTCAGAATTGGGCAGCTTAGAAGGAGCCGGAGTAGTGAGTCCACAGTGCAAGGAAGTAGGAAGATGGAGTCTCTTGTCAAGCAGACCAGTGATTTTTAGCCCAGAAAAGTTTTTTTGGTTTTTAGTTTTTTTACATAAGGATATATTTATTTATTTGAAAGAGTTAGAAAGAGAGAGATCTTCCATCTACTGGTTCACTCCCAGATTGCCACAACAGCCAAGGTTGGGCCAGGCTGAAGCCAGGAGCCAGAGCCTCCTCCAGGTCTCCCACATGGATGGCAGGGGTCCAAACACTTGGGCCATCCTCCACAGCTTTTCCCAGGCCATTAGCAGGGAGCTGGATCAGGAATGGAGCATCCATTATGGGATGCTGGCATCACAGATGGCAGCTTCACCTGCCATGCCACAACGCTGCCATGGGTGTGAGTGGGCCAAGTTTTGGAAAGTAAGCTACAGCAGAGAGGAACAGTAACTCATTTGCAGAGTTCAGAGAGATTAGGAAGTCAGCTTGCTGGAGGTTAGTTAGTCATGTATACCTGGTTGGAATAGAAAATAAGAAGAACCCTGGTAAGGTTGAAAGGAGTATGTGGGACCTAAGGGATATAGTAGGGCGAAGCCCTAACTACCAGCGATGAGCATTTTGCTCTCCTGAAGAGACAGAAAATAATTCAAAGTGACATGATCAAGAACATAGGCTGTGGTGGTTTCTTTATGTAGAAAGATCAGGAAAGGTACTTTGAATGGTGACACCTGAGCTAAGACCTAAGGTTGGTGACAAGAAGGAAGACAAGCCTTCTGAGTAGAAAGAAAAGTGCGTGCAAGACCCTAAGCTGGTGAGGGAGGAAGCCAAGCCCTGCTCAGGCCTCACGGTCTGGATGAGACCACAGAGGACTGGTCATAAGTCAGTGTGTCACATGTTGAACATGTTTGTTTACAAAAGGGATAGTCTGTGGGAAGGGATACGTTCATTCACTCATTCCCTGAGTGTTCCCGCAGAACTTGCAATGTGTTGTGCATTAGGAAGTACAGTGGTGAGCACAGTCTCTACCCCTGTGGGGCTTACTGTTTGGGGTGTATGTAAAAAGAATTAATATAAAGCCATGGCATTGAGGCCTTAGGAGTAAGTTGGCTTTAGAAAAGGAAAATTGTTCTTGACCAGAAGAAATGCTAAGGAGATAGAAAGGCAGAAATGTGGAGGAAATACATGTCAGATATCAACTTTTATCATTAAGTAGGTGGTTAGAGCGAAGGTGAGGCACCGGACAGCCAAGGTTTCAGCCTTCACGCAGCTTGCATTCTAGTGGAAAAGTCAAAGTCAACACATTGATTAAATCAGATGGGGTGATTACTCTTCAGGGAGGTAGGATTTGAGCAGAGGACTTAGACTGCAAGAGCTTGAGGCAAGAACAAACTTGGCAAGAAACAGAAATGGCTGGCACCGCGGCTCACTAGGCTAATCCTCTGCCTAGCGGCGCCGGCACACCAGGTTCTAGTCCCAGTCGGGGTGCCGGATTCTGTCCCGGTTGCCCCTCTTCCAGTCCAGCTCTCTGCTGTGGCCAGGGAGTGCAGTGGAGGATGGCCCAAGTGCTTGGGCCCTGCACCCCATGGGAGACCAGGAGAAGTACCTGGCTCCTGCCATCGGATCAGCGCGGTGCACCGGCCGCAGCGTGATGGCCGCGGCGGCCATTGGAGGGTGAACCAACGGCAAAAGGAATACCTTTCTCTCTGTCTCTCTCTCTCACTGTCCACTCTGCCTGTCAAAAAAGAAAGAAAGAAAAGAGAGAGAGAGAGAGAGAGAGAGAGAGAGAGAGAAGGAAGGGAGGGAGGGAGGGAGGGAGGGAAAGAAAGAGAGAGAGAAAGAAAGAGAGAAAGAAAGAAAAAGAAACGATGCCTGAGCTCCTGGCAGGTAGAGAGTGGCATGACAGGAGATGGACAAGGTCAGCAGGAGCCAAATTATACGGCAACTTTCAGCCATGGGAAACATTTTGAATTTTATCCAAGAGCCTTGGGAAGTCCTTGACAATGACACAATCTGGTTTAAATAATAGAGACACTCTACTACACAGAGTGAATTTGATTAAAGTGGAAGCAGAGAATCAGGAGTGAGTACAAAATGTGACTAGTGGAGGAGGAAGTTTGGGGTTTGGCACCATCAAGAGACCAGGTACTTCAGAAAAGAACCTTGAAATTATTGACCTAGTTTATGAAAGAAAGGGGATCTTGTGGGCTCGAGAGGGCTTTGAAATTGAGGAAAGTGGGTCACTTTGAGCACCAAGACCCTACTGAGGGCAAAATGCAGGTTTGCTGAGTCTGGATGGGGTGACAGAAGGCTTTGATGGGAGCAATGGAATGCTGACTTAGTGACTTTGGAGACAGAGGATTTTTCTTAGGAAAGCAAGTGTTAGAGGAAGTATTTAGTGAAATAAAAGCTTTTAGAGAAAAATAATGAAGAATAATCACCTAGTCAAGATATTTGAAGACTGAAGTTCTGGCCACCTACAATCCTGGTTATCGCTGCCATTATACATTTGTAAATTGTGTTTTATTCCATCCTCCTGACTTTGAATGTTGAAGGTATTAGTCATACTCAGTCTGTGTACATCATATATTTTAGAAACTTGACCGTGTTAACCAAAAAAAAAAAAAAAATTAAACCACACCTCCTCCCCTGTATTGCATAACAGGAAACAACTAGAAGAATGGCAGAAATCTAAGGGGAAGATCTATAAGCGACCTCCTATGGAACTTAAAACAAAAAGAAAAATAATAGAGGAAATGAATATTTCTTTCTGGAAGAGCATTGAAAAAGAAGAGGAAGAAAAGAAAGCTCAATTTGAGCTGTCCAATAAAATCAACAAAACTCTGACAGAATGTCTGCAGCTCATTGAGGAGGTAAGTGAGAGAAGCCAGTTCCCAGAGCTTTGACCCAGTCTTGAGGTTTTTAAACATTTTTCTTAAATATAGTATAGGGGGCAAAGCCTACATCTAAACACAATTTATCCACTTTCTAATATAGACCTGAAATACTAATAGCAATAATAATTATGACATGCAATGGAATGTGGCTCTTGTTTGCAGGTATTTTTAGAAACTCTTGACTTATGTCATTATCACAACTGTTACTTTGCCCACTTTACAAATGAAACAGCCCCAGAAAAGCTGATAAACTACCCAATCAGGCTGGCTCCAGAGGGATCCAAAAGGAACTTCACCCTCTTCAGCAAGGGCTGCAAGCCCCAGGTGGTTTGACCTGTACCTCTGACTGACTGGCTTTCGATCAGGGTTCCCGTGACCTCCTCTCTGGCTCAACTAATTTGCTAAAGCAGTTCAGGGAGCTCAAGGAAACACTGACTTAGATTCACCAGTTTATCATAAAGGGTGTTACGAAGGATAGAGATAGAGAGGCACAGGGCAAGGCATTTGGGAAGGGACTCAATTTCATGCCCTCTCCAGAAAACTTGCCACACTCCACTACCTGGAAGCTCTTGGACATTCCAAGAATCTTAAGGGTTGTATGCCAGGAAAACTGAGGACCAAGTTTATATATTTCACAATATCACACCGGGAAAGAAAACCCTGAGGAGCTGCAACTCTTAGGAGGGCATCCTGGCCGGCGCCGCGGCTCACTAGGCTAATCCTGCAAGAGCTTGAGGCAAGAACAAACTTGGCAAGAAACAGAAATGGCTGGTGCCGCGGCTCAATAGGCTAATCCTCCGCCTACCGGCACTGGCACACCGGGTTCTAGTCCCGGTCGGGGCACCGGACTCTGTCCCGGTTGCCCCTCTTCCAGGCCAGCTCTCTGCTGTGGCCAGGGAGTGCAGTGGAGGATGGCCCAAGTCCTTTGGTCCTGCACCCCAGGGGAGACCAGGAGAAACTCCTGGCTTCGGATCAGCGTGATGCGCCAGCTGTAGCGCACCAGCCGCGGCGGCTATTGGAGGGTGAACCAACAGCAAAAAGAAAGAACTTTCTCTCTGTCTCTCTCTCTCACTGTCCACTCTGCCTGTCAAAAAAAAAAAAAGGAGGGCATCCTACCCTGCAGATGTTGGTACCATGGGAGCTGGAAGAGGGTCCCTGTGGAGCTGGGACTCTGGCTTTGGGGAAGGGCTGCCTCTAAGGAGCACAGTGAGGGAGGATCTGTGAAGGGGAGAAGAAAGGTGGAGGCAGTCCCGACTGCTGCTGCCGATGAGAGATGGCCATTGCCGGGGCGAGAGCAAATAGGAAGACCTCCATCCCGCATTCCCCCTCCAGTGCCCGGTACTGACAGCCCAGCAGGCAGCTGTGAAGCAGAAAGTGGTACAGAATCCCAGCCCCAGCTCACAAAGCACAGGGAAGGAAGTGGGTTTGGAGCAGAGACGATAGCTTAATAATCTGCATGTGCAAATAGTTTTAAGATTTCCATCTTGAACTCTTCTTTAACCCAAAAGTTATCTTAGAAGAGTATCTTTTAATTTCCATATTTCTAGAATTTTTTTCTTACTACCTTTATGTTAATTTCTAATTACATTGCATTGTGGTTGGTGAGTTCGTCCCATATGTATTCTGCTTGATGGAATTTTTTAAATTTTCTTTGTGATTTTAATGTCTGATTATTCTTCATAAATGTTCCAAAAATGTTTGAAAGGAATGTGTTCTTTTTGTTTACTTGATCTGTTACTTTCTGTACGAAATAATGCCAGCATTTCTCTGGCATTGTAGTTAGTCATTGACAATTTCTCTTTGTATTTCTGTCAACTTTTACTTTTAAAAACATTTATATACGTGTATATGTATGTATGTATGTATTTGAAAGACAGAGTAACAGGGGCCAGCGCTGTGGCATAGTAGGCTGTGGCACCAGCATCCCATATGGGCACCATTTCGTGTCCTGGCTGCTCCTCTTCTGATCCAGCTCTCTGCTTATAGCCTGGGAAAACAGGAGAAGATGGCCCAAATGCTTGGGCTCCTGCACCCACATTGGAGACCTGGAAGAAACTCCTGGCTCCTGGCTCCTGGCTCCTGGCTTCAGGTTGGCCTAGCTCTAGCCATTGTGGCCATTTATAGAATGAACCAGCAGATAGAAAACTTCTCTGTCTGACTCTCCATCTCTCTGTAACTCTAACTTTCAAAAAGATAAATAAAATATTAAAAAAAAAAATAAAAGGAAGGAAGGAAGGGTAATAGAAAGGGAGAGACAGAGAGATCTTCCATCTACTGGTTGACTTCCCAAATGGCCACAACAGCTGGGACTGGGCCAAAGCCAGAAGCCAGGAACTCCTTGTTCTCCCAAGTAAGTGGCCACTTGGACCATCTTCCACTGCCTTCTCAGGCACATTAACAGGAAGCTGGATCCAAAGCAGAAAATCCACTGCTGTACACCTGCTCTGTCAACTCTTTCTTCCATTTTCAAGCCTCGATTTTTGGGTACTTAAAGATTCATGACTTACTTTGATTTTTCTTTGTCTGCTGTTAGTGCTTCCATCCTGCTTTTTTGTTGTTAGGATTTGTCCAATAGATGTTTTTTTTTTTTTTTTTTTTTTTTTTTTTGACAGGCAGAGTGGACAGTGAGAGAGAGAGACAGAGAGAAAGGTCTTCCTTTGCCGTTGGTTCACCCTCCAATGGCCGCCGCGGCCGGCGCGCTGCGGCCGGCGCACCGCGCTGATCCGATGGCAGGAGCCAGGAGCCAGGTGCTTTTCCTGGTCTCCCATGGGGTGCAGGGCCCAAGCACCTGGGCCATCCTCCACTGCACTCCCGGGCCACAGCAGAGGGCTGGCCTGGAAGAGGGGCAACCGGGACAGAATCCGGTGCCCCAACCGGGACTAGAACCCGGTGTGCCGGCGCCGCTAGGCGGAGGATTAGCCTAGTGAGCCGCGGCGCCGGCCCTGTCCAATAGATGTTTTTCCATCCTTCCCCCCCCCCTTTTTTTTGATTGATTAATTGATTTGAAACCCAGATTTGACAGAGATCTTCCAACGGCTGGTTCACTCCCTAAATGACCACAATAGCCAGGGCTGTGCCAGGCCAAAGCCAGGAGCCAGGTGCCAGGAGCTTCATCTGGGTCTTCCATGTGTCTATCTCTTTATCTTTAAATCTTCCTGGATTGATTTCAAAAATGTCTCATATGAATGCATATCATTGAATTTCTTTAAATATGAAACTCTGTTTTTTACAATGCAAATTGAACCCTTAAACATTTATTGTGATTACCCATGTTTAAATTTATACCTGTTAGCCAGTGCCGCAGCTCACTTGGCTAATCCTCTGCATGCGGTGCCAGCACCCTGGGTTCTAGTCCCGGTTGGGGCACCAGATTCTGTCCCGGTTGCTCCTCTTCCAGTCCAGCTCTCTGCTGTGGCCCGGGAAGGCAGTGGAGGATGGCCCAAGTGCTTGGGCCCTGCACCTGCATGGGAGACCAGGAAGAAGCACCTGGCTCCTGGCTTCAGATCAGCGCAGCGTGCTGGCCATAGCGGCCACTTGGAGGGTGAACCAACGGAAGGAAGACCTTTCTCTCTGTCTCTCTCTCTCACTGTCTAACTCTGCCTGTCAAAAAATAATAAATTTAAAAAAAAAAAATTATACCTGCGATTTTATTTTGTAATTCCATTTATATGAGTTCTTTTTAGTTTATTTGCCTTTATTTGTGTTTGATAGTCTTCTTTGTTTCACAAAGAAAATAATAAATTTAAATCAGAAAATAAAATTGATAAGTGTCAGTTCACACACAGGGGTACCCAATCCTTATGTCACAGTCTTCTCTCTGTTACTTTTGTGTCAAGTCTTCTACCTGGATTCTAAAGTTTACTCATCAGTGACTTCCAGGTTTTGAGTAGTTAACATTCTGAGTGCTTGTGCCTATGTAAAGGTCATTATTTTGCTCCCATGCTAGAATCGTAATTTGGCTGAGAAAAATTTCTAATTTCAAATTTTTTTCCCTGAAAAAATTTAAAGTTAGAGCTTCATTTTCTATGATTTATTAAAGTCTCTTGCTAATCTGATTCTCATTCCTCTATAGGTAATAATTTTTTAACTTCTCTGGAAGTTTTTGAGGTTTCCTTGTCATCTTTGGCTTCCTAAATATAGTCCTAATGTCGATTTATCCTGATTTTCTGAGAGCCTTTCAGTCAGAACAGTTGTGTCTGTTCAGTTCTTAAAATTTGTCTTCTGCAACTGCTTTGAATATGTATTCAGCTTTGTACTATTTTTCTTTCTAGAAATCCTCGTTGATGGAATTTGGAATTACTGAGCAATAGATATGTCCTCTAGAAATCTAAATATCTCTTTCATGCACTTCGTTTCTTGGTTCTATTGCACTGGATTCTGGGAGAATCCCACCTTGATTTATTCTTCGGTAGCATCCCTGCCCTGCCCTTCTGTTGGTTCTTTTTTGTAACTGCCTGTTCTTGTTTTATGATAGCAATACTCTCTATCACTCTGAAGATACTGACTTTGGTACTCTTAACATTTCTGTGGTGTTAATTCTTGTTTACTTTATACCTCTTTGATGTAGTGTCAGCTTTCTCAAACATTGATGATTCTCAACCGAGAACTAAGCTTTGTGTTTTCCCATCTCTAGAGGAGCAGAAGGTTAAGAGTGCCAGTACTTGAGTTTTGTTTTTTTTTGGTTTTTTTTTTTTTTAAAGATTTATTTATATATTTGAAAGTCAGAGTTACACAGAGAGAGGAGAAGAAGAGAGAGAGAAAGAGGTCTTCCATCCACTGGTTCACTCCCCAGTTGGAGCTGCGCCGATCCAAAGCCAGGAGGTTTTTCCGGGTCTCCCACGTGGGTGCAGGGGCCCAAGGACTTAGGCCATCTTCTACTGCTTTCCCAGGCCACAGCAGAGAGCTGGATCAGAAAAGGAGCCAGCTGGGTCTTGAACCGGCACCCATATGGGATGCCAGCACTTTAGGCCAGGGCGTTAACCTGCTGCACCACAGCACTGGCCCACTGGGTTTCTATTCAGTGTAGTTCCCCCTTCTTCCTGGTCCATGCCCTGACCCTGCTCTGGACACAAACTAGAAGGGGACAAACCAGTGAAACTATTTCAAACCTCCTCTTTCCTACATACACCTGCAGGAATCCCCAGTACACACACATGCACCCCAGCCTTTCTACTGCTAGAAGTCTGCTGTTAGAAGTCATATGGAAGTTCTGGCCACTACTCAGTGTTCAGTTATTGTAAATGTGTACTGTTAGTGATATAAATATGTATGAAATATTGGTTGTCCTAAGGTTGGTGTCATATTTATTTTAGCACCACAGAAGAATATAAAACCTACTCTTTACCTTTCAGCTATGTTTTTCTGTCTTGTCTCATGTAATACTTAAACTTTATTTTTTTGTTGTTGTTTTCCTTTTTTTTTAAAGATTTATTTATTTATTTGAAAGGCAGAATTAAAGAGAGACAGAGACAGAGGCAGAGAGAAAGTGAGTCTTCTATCTGCTGATTCACTCCCCAGATGGCCGCAAAGGCCAGAGCTGTGCCAATCTGAAGCCAGGACCAGGAGCTTCTTCTAGGTCTGCCACATGGGTGCAGAGGCCCAAGGACTCAGGCCATCTTCTACTGCTTTCCCAGGCCATAGCAGAGAGCTGGATCAGAAGTGGAGCAGCTGGGACTCAAACCAGCACCCATATGGGATGCCAGCACTACAGGCAGTGCCTTTACCCACTACACCACAATGCTGGCCCCAACACTTAAACTTTAAAGCTCAGTGGAAAAACTCATTGATTGCTAAAATAATGGCACATTTTATTTTATGTACATTATGCTTTGGTAAAATTGCAATTTTTTGAAGTTCAAAAATAGTGATCAAACTGATTTCTGCTAACCTACAGTGAGACATATTAAGAGATGGAACAGTAAAATAAAATGATTACGTTTACCATTGAGTATTTTCTTTTCTCCAGGGTACACTTTCTGATGAAATACTTGCCATACTGTCCAGCATTCCTGAGGCTGAAAAATTTGCTAAATTCTGGATCTGCAAAGCAAAGTTGTTGGCAAGTAAAGGCACCTTTGATGTTATTGGGCTATATGAAGAGGCCATTAAGAATGGGGCAACAGTGAGTATTGTTTTGAATGAATGACTTAAAAAAATTCTCTTTAATATGGGTTCTCTGTTTGCAAATGTGGTAGTTATATAATATCAATTTCTAATTCACTTCATAAAGTTATACAGAGAATATGTCTCTGAACTTTTTTTTAAAAGATTTATTTTATTTGAAAGGCAGAGTTACAGAGAGATAAACAGAGAAAGATCTTCCATCCACTGGTTCACTCGCCAAATAGCCACAACAATAGGAGGTAGGCCAGCCTGAAGCCAGGAGCCAAAATCTTTGTCCAGGTCTCCCATATAGGTGCCAGGGCCCAGGAACCTGGGCCATCTGCTGCTGCTCTCCCAGGCACATAAGCAGGGAGATGGATTGGAAGTGGAGCACCTGGGACTTGAACCAGCACCCATATGGGATGCCAACATCACAGACAGCAGCTTAACCTGCTATGCCACAATGACAGACCCTTTTCTGAACATTTTAATTATCTATTTCATAGAAAGCCATGTTACATGTAAACCGGTATAACCAATCTTCAAATCAAGTGACTGTCTCAACACTAGTTATAGAAAAATGCAGTCCTGGAAAATAATAGCATACAAAGTTATTACATCAATTTCCAATACTTAGTAAGAACCTTACCAACTCAAATGTATATTAAACAACACATCAATGTCCATAAATTAATCCCTCAGAGCCACTGCATGAAATAGCATTTAACTCTAAAATCTAGGAAAAAACACTTTATTATTTTACACAGATTGCATCAAATAGTTTTACATTCTTTTTACTTCAATGTCATTTTCCATGTCATACTCCATATTTTCCAGTACCTGTTTCTGTACTCACACTCAGGGTTACACACACACACTGTTTAAGCAGTCAAGTTGTTTGACAAGTTTCCTTCAGTAAGGCCTCTTCCTTCCTCCCCTCCCATGGAAAAGTACAGTTCCCTTTGTGATGTTCTACATCATGGCGTGGTTTTTTACTTTGAAAAATGAAGGCTACTTCAGATAATTTTATCACAAAATCACTTTTCTCTAAAGATCTTTTTTTTATGTTATATTACCAAATAAAAGAAGAAAGGCTTGGGCAAATTGCCCAAAATGCTAACAAGTTATATTTGACTGACAGAAAAATGGGTAACTTCCTTTGTTCAGGTTAACTTGTTCTGTTTTTCCGTAATGAGATTTTTATGATTAAAACAAAGATTAGGGACCGGCGTTGTGGTGTAACAGGTTAAGCCTCCTTCTGCAATGCTGGCATACCATGTGGGCGCCGGTTTGAGTCCTAGCTCTCCACTTCTAATCCAGCTCCTTGTTAATGTACCTGGAAAAGCCGTGGAAGTTGGCACAAGTGCTTGGGCCCCTGCACCAGGAAGAAGCTCCAGGCTCCTGGCTTCAGCCTGGCCTAGCCCTGGCTGTTGCAGCCATTTCAGGAATGAGCCAGTAAATGGAAGATTCTCTGCCTCCTCTCTCTATAACTTTGACTTTCAAGTAAATTTAAAATTAAAAAAAATTTTTTTAGAAAAAGATTAAGATAAAAGTAACAATTCATGCTGCATTTTCTATTTGGCTAGCATTCTATTTTTGGGCCAGAATCTTTATGTGAAAATACATCATCAATGGTTTCACACAAGTTAATAGGAAAATGGAATCTAATTTAGACAAATTTCATCTTAGGCGATTTTAAGCACATCTCTTCATTAAAGTCAAGAATGCCAGAACTTACCCAGCGTTTTCTCTGTTCCTTCATTTTTCTCATGACACTACAAAACTGAAACTTTTTTAGAGATTAAAAAACAAAACATTCGTGTTATAAACATTTATAGTTTCCATGAATGTTCTTTCATATATTTTCTTCCAGCCAATACAAGAGCTGCGAGAAGTTGTCCTTAATATTTTGCAAGACTCAAAAAGAACTACAGAAGGTACTGTTGCTTTTGTATTTAAATTCATTCCTCCAGCTATCTAAGCAAAAATCTTCCAGGAACACATAGGGCAAGAAGAAGAATTTTAAGTCCCCTGAATGTGTCTCTTATCTTGACTCTCATAGCCTCGCCCCTGCAGCCTTCACCTTAGCTGGTTTACTGCTGTTACTGAAAGTAGATATGCTGCTCTACGCTGAAGAAAGATGCTCTCCACCAGAGTGGCCCAGGCTAGAGTGTCCCGTTTCCCTGAAGTCCTAGACAGGAAAAGACAAATGGCTCTTAAGAGATGGAGGCTAAAAGGAACAAATGCTTTGATTTAAGTTACGTGTTTATTTATAACAAACCCACCAACATTTTAGAAAAGAAAGTGGGTTCTCCTTTTGTCTCAGAAGGTGACAAATCTTTTCCTTTAAGAATAGATTTACACTGAGGCAAAAAGTATCCTACATGAAGGACCTCTGTGAGTGAGACCCAGTGGAAAGAAGTGGTCATCAAAGAAGGATGTGCTTTTCTCTGAAGGGAGGGGAGAACTTCCACTTTGCTTATAGCCTTGTCTAAGTACAGAAGGAGTTTGTGTATTCAAAAGACTTCCATAGCCTAGACAGCTCATGTCAAGAGCCTCAGGTGATCACTGACATCATACATAAGAGTGTTAATTGTTAAATTAACAACAGGAGTAGGAGTCACTGTGCACTAACTCCCCATGCAGAACCTCTGTCCTCAAAGAGTTGGATTATGAGAGTCAATAGTAAAACTTGTTCACAAAGATTTACCTCATAATGTATTAAGTGGAGGATATTTTTTATGTCTCATAAGCTATAGTAATGTCTAAGTGCTCGCAAAAGACATACCATTCTTGGGTTCTTCTTTGAAGTTAAGTTTCTCAAAATATATATATATATAAATTAAACCTCAGAAAGATTTATTTTTATTGAATTAAAAAGTACTTTTTTTCCTTATTGTAAAAATATCCTTTTGGTGTTCTGTTGCACAGTGGAGAACAGTAGTTAACAATAGCATATTGTATTTTTCTAAATAGCTAGAAGAAAAACTTTTTAATGTTCACACTACAAAGAAATCTTGAATATATGAAGCAATGGATGCTAACTATCCTAATTTGGTCATTAAAATGTATGTATGTATCAAAATATTACATTGTACCCCATAAGTGTGTACAGTTGTTGTTTGTTAATAAATACAAATAATCTAATAATTTAAAAAAAAAAGAATAGGTTTAGGGGCCAGCACTGTGGCATAGTAGTCTAAGCCTCCACCTGCAGTTCCGATTTGTGTTCCAGCTCTTCCTCTTCAATCCAGCTCTCTGCTAATTGCCTGGGAGAGCAGTGGCGGGCTTGGGCTTCTGCACCTACATGGGAGATCAAGAGGAAGCTCCTGGCTTCAGATAAGCCCAGCTCCAACTGTTATGGCCATTTGGAGAGTGAGCCAGCAGATGGAAGACCTCTCTCTTTCTCTCTCAAACTCTACCTCTCAAATAAATAAATACATGTTAAAAAAAAAAAAAAAAAAAAAAAAAAAAAAAAAACTGGGGAACAGGGGAACACTCAAGTCTCATAGAATTACAGCTAAGTAATCCACTACTTGAGGGAATAAATTCATAGTAGGAATACTCAGTGGTAGACTCTTGCTGGAGGCAATACTCCATTCCAGATATCTGGTTATAATATTGGCAGTGTTCTTCAAAAGGATGGAAGAAAACAGAATCCATACCTTTGTCATTTGTTGGCCCTCCTGACCTCTCTTAGGGTGTCAGATCCTAGGCTCAGTCAGTGTCTGCCTGTTGTCTACCTTCCTCCTTTTCATTCTGACAGCCGTAGCTGGTCTAACATTAAAATTGTGTGGATGTAAGATGTTTTCACGTTGAAGGGAATGGCCAAGTGGTTAATCCTGGTAGGAGGGCACCAGGACACTGAGAAAACTAATGAGTCAAGAAAATTGATCTGGGGGCCGTTGCCGTGGCACAGTAGGTTAATCCTTTTTTTTTTTTTTTTAATTTTATTTATTTTTATTTATTTTTTGACAGAGTGGACAGTGAGAGAGAGAGACAGAGAGAAAGGTCTTCCTTTGCCATTGGTTCACCCTCCAATGGCCACCGTGGTCGGCGCACCGCGCTGATCCAATGGCAGGAGCCAGGTACTTCTCCTGGTCTCGCATGGGGTGCAGGGCCCAAGTACTCGGGCCATCCTCCACTGCACTCCCTGGCCACAGCAGAGAGCTGGCCTGGAAGAGGGGCAACCGGGACAGAATCCAGCGCCCCGACCGGGACTAGAACCCGGTGTGCCGGTGCCGGTAGGCGGAGGATTAGCCTAGTGAGCCGCGGCGCCGGCCACAGTAGGTTAATCCTCTGCCTGCAGCGCCGGCATGCCATATGGGTGCCAATTCAAGACCCGGCTGCTCCTCTTCCAATCCAGCTCTCTGCTATGGCCTGGGAAAGCAGTAGAATATGGCCCAAGTCCTGGGGCCCCTGTACCCACATGGGAGACCGGGAAGTGGCTCCTGGCTTTGGATTGGCATAGCTCTGGCCATTGCAGCCATTTGGGGAGTGAACCAACAGAAGGAAGACCTTTCTCTCTGTCTCTCTCACTGTCTGTAACTCTACCTCTCAAATAAATATATAAATAAAATCTTAAAAAAAAAAAAAAAAAAGAAAATTGATCCACAGTGTGGTGTTGGAGTAGGACAGTGACTGGCTCCTAATAGCACTGTCCTGTGAGTAAAAGACTGGGAGTGTGTTCAGAGTGTGGAAAAGGTAGCAAGGAGCCATCTGCAAATGGCAAGGAGGCCCAAGACTGTCCAAAGGGCTGGTTGGGGGGGTGACCTGATGCCACAGGGCTTTGCCACAGGCTTAGCAAGAAAAGCAAGATGTAAGTCCCACTTCAGATCAACACTGTTTGTTTAGTATATGGAGTCCATGAGGATCACTGAGAAATCATTATATGTTTACCTTCCATTTTACTGATTTTTAGCTTGAGTATTAAATTGTTAAATCTTACTTTCCTCCCTGACCTTGCACAGGAGTTACTTCTGACCCTTTAGTCACTGAAACTAATACAACCTCGGTGGAAGAGCTGGCCAACAAGATGGAATCTGGACAGTTTTGTCTTTCTCTGAAAGAGAAGGAGCAGGTTACAGCGACACCCAGCATGAGCAAGGCAGAACAGGATAATTATCCTGGTATCAAATTACAGATCGCCTCAATTCCTAGGTAAGCAAAGTCTAAAGCAGGCTATGTGTTCAGACCTGATTCTAGTCAGGTTCTCAGTTTCTTCCCCACAAGTCCAAGTAAATTCGTAGATACTTCTGCTTCAGGTAAGGTCTCGGGCATTCAGGCAGGAGCTGAGAGCAGGGGAGGTTAGATCACTGATGGGGCAGTCCGTGTCTTTGCTCTTTATACACATGGTCCCCTCACAGCTACACTGATGAGGCCTGGCCTGCAGTGAGGAAGCCACTGCTGGAGCCAAGAGGAGAGGAGAAAGGGCTCCACTCTCCTCCCCAGGGAACGGGTCCTACTTCTCCCCTCCCATTTGCCCTGCTCTTGCAGGTCCTGTCCACCTGCTCTGCCAGTCTCTGCCCAGAGTTCCCCTCTGGAGGTGTGGGAGAGAAGGGACAGTGAATAGCCCTATCGGAACAGGGACTGCTCAGAATATCACAGAGTTTTGTTTTGTTAACAAGAGCAAGTTTGAGGCAGAACCCCTAGTCATTTCAAGAGCTATGTCAGGTAGCAGTGTTCTTTTCTTTTTTTTTTTTTTTTTTTTATTATTTTTTGGACAGGCAGAGTGGACAGTGAGAGAGAGAGACAGAGAGAAAGGTCTTCCTTTGCCGTTGGTTCACCCTCCAATGGCCGCCGCAGCCAGTGTGCTGCGGCCAGCACACTGCGCTGATCCGATGGCAGGAGCCAGGTACTTATCCTGGTCTCCCATGGGGTGCAGGGCCCAAGCACTTGGGCCATCCTCCACTGCACTCCCGGGCCACAGCAGAGAGCTGGCCTGGAAGAGGGGCAACCGGGACAGAATCCGGCGCCCCGACCGGGACTAGAACCCGGTATGCCGGCGCCGCAAGGCGGAGGATTAGCCTAGTGAGCCGTGGCGCCGGCCAGTGTTCTTTTCTAAAATGTGAATACGGCATCACTCTTCTCTGCTGATATCCTGAAAGGAGAATTGGAAACAAAAGAGCACCAGGACAACAGTTCTGTGCTGGAGTTCCCTGGACAGCGTAGCTAGGCTTCTTCCAGCCCTCACCTCCTCTCAGACATCTCATTTCCCCGCTCCAGACAGCTCATGAGTAGATGAAAGCAGGCAGGTGAACCCCAAATGTCCCCAGACAGCTTTCGAGCTGGTTTTGCTTGACTAGGATGATGAGTGGTTGTGTGAACCCTGAGCTGGATCCACTACGTGAGCACCACGTGCATCCCATCCTCCAGCTACTTTGTACTGAGGTGCATTTACACGTTTCCAAGGGAGAGGCCCAGCTTACTGTAGTGTGGCCCACCGTCTCAAAGGTGTCTTCTGAGTAATTCACTGCCAAAGCTAGAAAGAATCTTGGAATTTATTTGGTCGTCCAAATTTGGTGTTAGGCACAATTTCCTTAACCTGTCAACTCTTTTGAAAGTTTATGGAGTAAACAAATACCAACTGCCAAGTAGATGGCTTCAAATAAAAGCCACACTTTAGACTTCATTCATCAAATCTTTAGGCATACACCATGCAAGAGCAGATGACCACCACTCGGTACATTCTGGAAATCGGGAAAAGCCAATTTAGGGCGTGAGCTGCTCTAGACATGTCTCTGTACCAAGCTATGTTGAAATATCTGTCATGTTTTGTTACGAAATAAGAAACACAATAGTAACTCTTTAAGTTATAAGGTCTTGAATGCATCTCTTGCTGTCTCTCAGAGTAAGTGGAATGGCAGAAGTGCAAGACATGAAGCTTATCACTCCGGTACGACGCTCAGCGAGGATCGAGCGAGCAGTGTCCCGCTACCCAGAAATGCTACAGGAGCACGACTTAGTAGTGGCCTCTCTCGACGAGCTCTTGGAAGTGGAGGAAACAGAGTGTTTTATATTCCGTAAAAATGAGGCTTTGCCTGTAACATTAGGGTTTCAGATCCTTGAATCATAATTTCTTGCTGCTTTAAAAAAAAAGAAAAAGTGAGAACCTCCATAATACAGGAATGCCCTAGTCAGGTGCCTGGAAAAGAATGCATAATGGAGAGGTATCGGGGTGCCGAGGACAGACCTCGGGGTACAGGAGATTATTCATAATTCACTCAGCACTTTGCAAATTATGCACCCCCCCCCCAAGGAAGGCTTTGTGGGTTTAAGGCTGTAGTTTGCCACAGTTTTGCAGCATACATGAATTTCAAACTGTTGAATATTAATGTGCCCCACAAATATGGTTAAAAATCTGCTTGTCGTTGAGCTACGTTAATCCCCAGCTAGTTCTGTGTTATCAGAAGATCGGTGCCACCACACAGTGGACTTCCCTCTGTTTACCCCCTTCCTGAGGGGACAGGTCCTCACAGCCTGGCAGACCTCGCTGCCCCTGTGCACGTGGGGCATTGATGGAGGTCCTTGGTTCCATCACAGTGTCCCATAGATGAGGGCTGCTCCTTCCACACCTTTCCAGGGACCGAGTGACACACACTCCTGAGTTGGAGTGGTCATCTAGTTTCTAAACCTGATTTTGCATTTGTTGTTTAGAAATGCTTCAAGTAAAAACAGAACAGGGCAAGGGAGAGGGTCAGGAGGGACACTGCTTCGCTTCAGTTCTCTGCCGTGGGACAGTTGCCCTGAGAGGGCATTGTGAGCCCTGGGAACTATTATGGGATACTTTTTCTTCCCCTGAGCAAATGCTCTTAGAAAGCTCAAATCAGAGTCACTATGTAAATAGAATGTATAGAAAAACCCAGTCAGCACATTTTAAATTTTAGCTTTCTTAATATTTAAGTATTATCTAAAAACAACCATTAAATGCATGTTTGTTCCTTACTCATTTATCTTATTTATTATGGAAAAAAGTGATGCTGGTTTGGCAAGAGAATGAGGGCTTCCTGTGGGCTGTTTGAAGAGGCCTCCTGGAGCAGTCACTGCCCGGGGCTGCCCTCGCTCAGGGGGCTGGCGGCCAGCCTCGACGAGGAACCGGGCATTTCATTGTGAGGAAGCAGAGCTCTCTCTCACTCCCTCTGTCACACACACTCTCCCTCCATTAGATTCATAACAACAAGCCTCATAAAGCAGCTAAAAACCCTGATGCTAGGAGACGACAGATTGTCACCACAGCTGCAATCCAGGAATCCACATAGCCGGCCCTTTCCTTCCCTTCGGAAAGACTTACTGCACCTGGGAGTCACCCAGAGGGTGCTTTAGCGATCACGGAGTCTGAACACGGGACTTAGAGGAACCAGACAGTCACCGTCACCCGGCCAAGCGGCCCTGAAGCAAGTCCCTCTGTTGGGAGTAGCCTCGCCTGGACTTCAGACTCTGCCTCACTTCCACTGACAAAGTCCTTGACCCGGCCCCGCTGCCTTTGCTTGTACGGTTACCTTTCCTTCACCTCCTAGAATGGTTCATCCTTGCCGTCCAGTGCCCTCCTCCCATCCCAGGCCTGGGAAGCCCATGCATCTTTATAGTAGGGTTTTGTTTTTGTTTTAAGATTGTATTCATTTATTTTGAAAGACAGAATTACAGATAGAGATGGAGAGACAGAGAGAACTTCCACATGCTGGTTCACTCCCCAAGTGGCCTCGCAGCCTGAGTTGGGCCAATCCAAAGCCAGGGGATGCGAATTTGTTCAGGTCTCCCACGTGGGTGCAGGGACCCAAGCGCTTGGGCCATCTTCCACTGCTTTCCCAGGCCACAACAGAGAGCTGGATCAGAAGTGGAGCAGCTGGGACACAAACTGGCGCCCATATGGGATGCCAGCACTGCAAATGGAGGCTTAGCCTTCTACTCCACTGCCACTGTCTGACACTGCAGTTGAGTTCCCACAACTGTATCTTTATTGCCAGTTCCTTGAGAGACATCTCACAGTGCTTCCCTGGGCACTGACAGTAACACTGTAGGTAGAACTACTGGCACCTAATAATGTGTAATTTCAAAATAACAAATGGGGAATTGAACAGCTGATTGGACTAAATTGTCTTCCAGGAACAGAAGGATGTGGAAATGATTGTGGGGGCTACAGTATCTGCATCCTAATTTGGGGGCTCTTTGTAAAAACTTAACAACGCTCTTGTTTAGTAAATCACTGTTCCTAGACACAGGGGACAGGAAGGAAAGCAGGCAGGCTCTGAATCACTCAGGAGGGAGCGTCACTGGAAATCCTAATGAGAAGATGAGTCTCTGCAGAAGTCAGCTCTAACACTGGTTAGGGAGGACTTTTGTGAGGAGGGGAGGTAAAGCAAGATTTTAAGAAAGGTAAATTAAGCCGGCGCCGTGGCTCACTAGGCTAATCCTCCGCCTTGCGGCACCGGCACACCGGGTTCTAGTCCCGGTCGGGGCGCCCGATTCTGTCCCGGTTGCCCCTCTTCCAGGCCAGCTCTCTGCTGTGGCCCAGGAGGGCAGTGGAGGATGGCCCAAGTGCTTGGGCCCTGCACCCCATGGGAGACCAGGATAAGTACCTGGCTCCTGCCATCGGATCAGCGCGGTGCACTGGCTGCAGCGCAGCGGCCATTGGAGGGTGAACCAATGGCAAAGGAAGACCTTTCTCTCTCTCTCTCTCACTGTCCACTCTGCCTGTCAAAAAAAAAAAAAAAAAAAAAAAAAAAGAAAGAAAGGTAAATGAGGATTATACAGCATCGCTGCGGGCGGCCATGAGCCAGGACACAGGAGAGGGTGATGCGTTAGTGTTTGTGCTCCAGGCACTGCCGAGTCTCCCACGCTATCACAGCCGTTCTTTGCCTGCTCACGGGTACTGCCTCTTTTAATGAGAGCACCCAGCTTCCTCGGGACCACCTCCTTCCCATTCGATCTTAAAATGGTTTAAGAGGAATGGACGTCACTGCGGAGAGGCGTGGAACCCAGCCCCGGCCAACTATAGCCCAGCATCTCCCTGGCTGGGGGCTTGATTGGAGGAAGGGGTCGGGTCTCAGAACCAGTGAGACTCCGTTTCCAGGCTTTTGTTGGAGACTTCCTGATATAGTCGCTGAAAAGATAAGATGGAAATCTGGAATGTGGGGCCCTCAGCCTTATACCCAGATGGACAAAACATACCAGAGACTAAAATAAATACCAGATAAACTTGAGCGCAGAGAGGGAGTTAAATCCCATGACGTGGATTTGCTCCCCTGGCTAATGCTATGCCTGGAATTGGCTGAGCCCTGGACTTTTCAGTTTATGAACCCAAAAATCCCCTTTTTGCTTAAGCCAGTTTCACTTAGAAATGACTAATGTACACACAAAAGAACTTAGGACAGCATAGAAGACTGACTTAGCACTTGACCCTGGCCCCATATCTCGGCACAGCCTCGCAATGGCTCTATGATGTAAGAAGGAATCGGAGTAGTTAGACTGAAGAGCAGGGCTGCAGCCTCACGTCTGGGGCTCTCTGGCTCCAGGTCAGGAACTGTTCCTGCCTGGGAGACATTCTTGGAGTGGCCCTGGCCTACCAGACAGGAGTCACTGAGACAGCCAAGCACTGTCCCTTATGCTACAGAGGAGGTGGCTTGGTTACTGTTCACCCCGGCTCACTACCCCAGGGGCACTGCTTCTCTTCATTTCCTGATTCCTGAGGACTTGATTGTGAAATCTGTGTGTCAATCCAACTGCCATGACTAGTCCGAGGGAAATGCCGCTCTCAGACCAGCAATCCAAGAGAAACCAGCAGTTTTAATACAGTGCCAGGCACCAGCCACCTCACCCCGACAGTGCAGCCCCAACCAACTCCACTCCAGCGATGGGAAGAGAGGAAGCAGAAGGCACACCCTCCTTCTAAGGTGACAGCTTGGAAGCTGAATGCACTTCTGCCCGGGATAGAGGGGTCATGTGTCCCCACCCCTCTCCAAAGCTGGAAAATCGGGGCCAGCACTGTGGCGTAGCAGACAAGGCCACCGCCTGCAATGCCCGCATCCCATATGGGTGCCAGTTCGTGTCCCAGCTGCTCCACTTCCAATCCAGCTCCCTGCTAAATGGCCTGGGAACAGCAGCAGAGGATGTCCCGGGTACTTGGGCCTCTGCCACCTAGGTGATGAAGCTCCTGGCTCCTGGCCACTGTGGCCATCTAGGGAGTGAACCACAAATGGAAGATTCTCTCTCTCTCTCTGTCTCTCTGTCTCTCTGTCTCTCTCTGTAACTCTGATATTCAAATTAACAAATAAATCGTCACCAAAAAAAAAAAACACCTGGGAACTGTCTGCAGGTGGCCACATGCTCAAATAGTCTCCCAGCACTGTGGGTGATGACCAGTGTTTGCCATGCACATTCCACAGGAGTGATGGCAAACACCTCTAAAACACAGAGAAACTGCACTCTAGTGGTGACAGGAGCCTTAAAAAAAAAAAAAAAAAAAAAAAAAAAAAAAAAAAAAAAAAAAAAGCTACCTTGCATCACATGAATGAAAATAGAAGTCTCTGCCCCGCCCTACCCAGAAAGTCCCTGAAGGGTTAGTAAACTTTACAGCCTTGTCCCATCTCCTCTGTCTCCGGCCCTCTGCCCCACCCCTTCCCCAGCAGACCCAGAGTGATCCCCACCCGGCTGCCAGGCTCCATTCAATAAAGCACACAGGACACCGGCCCTGGCAGAGAGCCAGTGCCAAGCCAACGGGGCCTGAAAGTCCAGAGGGGACCCTTGTTAAGCAGCCCATCATGCATGTAACCGAGGCCTGAGAAAGAGGCCTGTGGGCCAGGGCCGAGAAGGTCCTGCTGTTTCAGGCTCCAGGGTAAGCGCAGGGAAGGCCCTCTGCTCCCCTCCCCCCACCCCCGCAGACCCCAAGGCAGTGGTGCCATGTGTCCCTGGGTCCTTTGCTGCATTTTTGTGACCTTGAGTGGGATTCTAAAGGCGACTCGTACCATGTGGTCACTACACACATTTCAGGACCTTTCCTGGAAAAAAAAAAGGGGGCTCTGGGGCTGAGCAGTATTTCTGATACAATACTATCCTCTAATCCTTCAATAAGATCCTGGTGTTTAAAGACAAGGCCAGTGATCCCTGGTCTCCACCTGGGGACGCTCCCCTCCAGCCGACCCAGGCCTGAAAGCACTCAGGGAGAAGGAAAAGCTTAGCAGTAGCAAGCCTGGAAGCTTCTGAAACGCATAGGGTGTGTAAAATCAAAAAAAGGGAACTCGGAGCACTTGCCCTGCTGTCTCTCATTTCCCCCTCGCATACTCCAATTGTTCCCACTTTTGAGCCACAGAAAAATTGGTGAACTGTGACATCAGACCTTTTCCCTCATGGGTCTGTTTTGTCATTCCAAACCTGTGGATCTGTTCTCAGCTTCCATACAAAGCCAACAACACCACTAACTACAAAGAAGTGAGCCCAACGAGGGAATTCAAATCAGGGACATCGGAACAATGAAAGGCCACAGAGAAGCTCTAACCAAAATAACTAAGGTTTTAAATCATAAGTATGACTCTTTATGTCTTGATGCACACATATGTTAAACTCAGAGACCTTTGACTATCTCACTTAATCCCTCTTAGTGGGATTGAAATTGGAATGAAAGAATAGTGAATGAGGCAATCTATAGGGGCCAATACTGTGGCGTAGCGGGTAAAGCCTGTGCCTGGGACACCAGCATTCCATATGGGTGCCGGTTCAAGTCCTGGCTGCTCCACTTCTGACCCAGCTCCCTGCTAATGGCCTGGGAAAGCAGCAGAAGATGGCCCAAGTGTTTGAGTCCTGCACCCACGTGGGAGACCCAAAGCAGCTCCTGGCTTCAGACTGGCCCAGCTGCAGCCACTTGAGGAGTGAACCAGCAGATGGAAGACCTCTCTCTCTGTAACTGCCTTGCAAATAAATTCTTTAAAAAAAAAAATGAGATAGTCTACAGCCAATCATATTTTATTGGTATTACTAAGTAACAGAATCAAAAGTGCTAGAGACACTGTTGTTAACGAGATATTTAGAAATAAGATTGGACGTGGACCATAAGTCAGCTCAGGAGAGCTGGGTCAAATAACTGCAGTGGTTACACACCATTCCAGGCTCAAGGTCATGAGGATATCCTCTGGGATAAATGCAACACTGCTGCCCTTGCCCCAGCGTGTTCTTGGGAGCTGAGTCCGTTACATCGAGGAGGTGTCAAGAGAGTGGCTTTTTCACTTCGTCCACACTCCTTCCTGTGACCTGGAAAACACCACAAGCAGGAGGTGAGCTGGGATGCATTCTGGCCTGCATCCAGCCTCAGTGTGGCCCACGTCTGTCCTCCTCGCCCTCTTTGCCCTCAGCCTGGTGAGAAACAATGTGGGTCTCTCCCCACAGAGACTCCCAAGCAGGAGTAGAAATGTGTCAAGATGCCCTGGGCAAGCTGAGGCAGGGAATGAGAGCCCTGGAGAGCCCTCGGCCACCGCTTTGACTGTGTCCTGTGGGCTGCATGGAACAGGAGAATACTTGGAGCCGCTGGTGAAAGATCATGAAGGCTTGAATTCTGAGCTTCTCTAAGCAGGAGGAAGCAGCTCACAATTCATTTTCTTTTCTTTCCTTTTTTTTTTTTTTTTTTTTTTTTTTTTTTTTTTTTTTTTGACAGGCAGAGTGGACAGTGAGAGAGAGAGAGACAGAGAGAAAGGTCTTCCTTTGCCGTTGGTTCACCCTCCAATGGCCGCCGCGGCCAGCGCGATGTGGCCGGCGCACCGCGCTGATCCGATGGCAGGAGCCAGGAGCCAGGTGCTTTTCCTGGTCTCCCATGGGGTGCAGGGCCCAAGCACCTGGGCCATCCTCCACTGCACTCCCGGGCCACAGCAGAGGGCTGGCCTGGAAGAGGGGCAACCGGGACAGAATCCGGCGCCCCGACCGGGACTAGAACCCGGTGTGCCGGCGCCGCTAGGCGGAGGATTAGCCTAGTGAGCCGCGGCGCCGGCCCTTTTTTTTTTTTTTTTAAGATTTACTTATTTATTTGAAAGGCAGAGTTACAGAGAGGCAGAGAGAAAGAGAGGTCTTCCATCCACTGGTTCACTCCCTAAATGGCCGCAATGGCCAGAGGTGGACCCATCCAAAGACAGGAGCCAAGAACTTCTTCCAGGTTTCCCATGTTGGTGCAGGGGCCCAAGGACTTGGGCCATCTTCTACTGCTTTCCCAGGCCATAGCAGGGAGCTGGATCGGAAGCAGAGCAGCCAGGACTCAAACCAGTGTCCATATGGGATGCCAGCACAGTAGGCTGCAGCTTTACCCATTATGCCCAAGCAATGACCCCAAAGGTCATTATTTATTTGAGGGCAGAATGAAAGATACAGGGAGACAAACACACACACAGAGAGAGAGAGAGAGAGAGGTCTTCCATCCACTGGTGTTTACTTGGTTTACTCCTCAAATGGCTGCAATGGCCAGAGCTGCACCGATCTGAAGCCAGGAGCCGGGAACTTCATCCAGGTCTCCTATGTGGGTGCAGGGGCCCACAGACCTGGGCCATCTTCTACTGCTTTCCCAGGCCATAGCAGAGAGCTGGATTGGAAGAGGAGCAGCCAGGACTCAAACTGGTGCCCATATGGGATGCCGACTCTACACCACAGCGCTGGCCCCCACAATTCATTTTCTACACTGCAGCCAAGTAGGAGGTGCTCAGTAAACACTCATTGAAAGATTGAATAGGGCGTCTGGTACCACTCAGCTATGAGATGGGTGTTTTAAAAAGCAAGCCAGGGGACCCACACTGTGGCGCAGAGGGTTAAAGCCCCAGCCTGCAGCACCAGCATCCCATATAGATGCCGGTTTGAGTCCTGGCTGCTCCACCTCCAATCCAGCTCTCTGTTAATGGTCCTGGAGAAGCAGCGGCCCCTGCACCCATCAGGGAGACTCAGAAGCTGCTCCTGGCTCCTGGCTTTGAATTGGCTCAGCTCTGGCTGTTGCCATCTGGGGCGTGAACCAGTGGATGGAAGACACTGCCCCGTCTCTCCCCTCTCTCTGTAACTGTCTTTCAAATAAATAAATCTTAAAAAGAGAGAGACAGAGCGCGCACCAGGGAGGCAGGAATCACTGTGAGAAGTCCCGGGGATCCTGAACCGGGCTAGGAGCCAAGGCTGCCACTCAGAAAAGACGCAACCTCAGTCCAAAAGCAGAAGCAACATAACACTTCCCAGGATCTGAAGCAGGATCCTCATACATCGTCGCTTATGAAAGCTGTCAGGAGAGGAAGCCCTGGTCAGCTGGGCTCGGGGAGCCTGTGCCCTGCTGCCTCTCCCAGAGGGGAAGGCTTTGGAAGATGGATCAGCCCTGCGGCCGGCACTGTGGCACAGAGGGCTAAGTCACCACCTGCCGTGCTGGCGTCCCAGGTGGGCACTGGTTTGAGTCCCAGCTGGACTGAGTTGAGTCCCAATCCAGTTCCCTGCTAATGTGCCTGGGAGAGCAGTGGAAGATGGCCCCAGTGCTTGGACTACTGCCATCCACAAGAAAGCAGGATGAAACTCCTGGCTCCTGGCTTCAGCCTAGCCCAGCCATGGCACTGGGGACATTTGGGGAGTGAACCAGTAGACGGAAGACTCCCCCTCTCTGTCTCTCCCGCTCTCTCTCTGTAACTCTGCCTTTCAGATAAATAAAATAAACCTTCAACAAAATGGATAGTCCAGCAGGGTTCTGAGGGGGTGCAGAGAACCCAAATAGTGAATCCTTGTGGCCCTATCAGAGCCAACACTCGATTTTAAATACAAATAATTTCCTCTCTTCTACCCTGAACTGAAATTCATAATTATTGTCTTCATAATTGTAAAGATTTAATGCCCTAATGATAACAGAGGAAAAATAAAAAGAAAAGCAATCTACCATGTGTATTTCTACATAAATACTCAAGACCAAAACGCCCCCACAAATTTCACAGCGCCCCCTAGGGGTGACGCCTCCCTGGTGGAACCACGGCTCCAGCCCATGGTAGCCCCAGGAGCCACTCAGCTCCTAAGCCACAGCCCAGTGGCTCTTTGCAGGGAGCAGAGCCTGGCTGCCTCCCAGCCACTCACCCTCTGGCCGCACGAAAGGGGGCAGGAGGTAGCATCCAGACTGGCCCGTTCTTGCTCCACGGCCAATTCATGTGGCATCTGTAGGGGACAGATACATCCGTGTGTGGAAAGGCCCCCCCAGGACACCTCAGCCAGCTATAGGCCTCCCCACCCACAGCTTCGGATGCTGCAGAACACGGGGAGTCAGCCGGGGAAGGAGGGTTCTGTCTGCTGCACTTCCCTTCTCAGAGGGTGGGTAAAGGTTTTTTTTTTTTTTTTTTTTTTTTTTTTTTTTTTTTTTTGACAGGCAGAGTTAGTGAGAGAGAGAGACAGAGAGAAAGGTCTTCCTTCCACTGGTTCACCCCCCAAATGGCCGCTGCAGCCAGTGCGCTGCACAGATCCAAAGCCAGGAGCCAGGCGCTTCCTCCTGGTCTCCTCCCATGCGGGTGCAGGGCCCAACCACTGCACTCCCGGGCCATAGCAGAGAGCTGGCCTGGAAGAGGGGCAACCGGGACAGAATCCGGCGCCCTGACCGGGACTAGAACCCGGTGTGCCGGCGCTACAGGCGGAGGATTAGCCTAGTGAGCCGCGGCGCCGGCCCTATTTTTTTTTTTTTTTTTAAGTGATTCGCCTTATTGTTTGAGCATCTTTTTCATCACATCTCACTCCTTAATAGTGACATCCAACAGCAGGGATGGCCATGCCTGGGACCCCTGGCCCAGCCCTTCTGAGAGCTCGGAGAGGAGATGGGAGCTCTGGTCGCATGAGCGTGTGCCTGGAGTTCTGATCCCACGCCACCTGCTAGCACTGTGACAGCAGGATGTTTAGTTCCTCTGCCTTTCCATTCCACTCACGGGAAAGTGAGGGGAGAAACCCTACATTGCCGGGTTATAGTAAACGTTAACCAGAGCCTGCGAGCAGCACCCAGCCCGGGGCAGGAAATGGCAGACACTGGGGAAGTAGCTTTTCTCTTCTTGAACACCGAAAGCAGAGGGTGGCCAGCCCCAAAGACCCAGTGTCAAGTTCAGATCCTTGTAAAGTAGAACCAACAATCCTCCCGTGGGGGCCTGACGCACACTCCAGGACGCCCTAGTCTGCTCAGTCCCACAGCTCCCACTCGCATTGGCCAGGTGCTGCCATAGCCACCTCTACTCCCCGCCCTTGGCCCAGGCATCCTCAGACCTGCCAGCGCATGCACTCTGTCACCTGGGCTGCCTCCCCTCCTCACAGTCACTGAGGGCTTGCAGAGAGCATGGGGCCTGTCCTTCCTCCCTGGGACTGTTGCCATTTCTACCAAAGACACAATGCACTGGTGTGGTCTCAAAGTCGCTGCCTATGACACCAGCACCCCATATGGGCACCAGTTCAAGTCCCAGCTGCTCCACTTCCAATCCAGCTCCCTGCTAACGCACCTGGGAAAGCAGCAGAAGATGGCTCAAGTGCTTGGGCCCCTGCACCCATGTATGGGACCCGGAGGAAGCTCCTGGCTTCTGTCTTCCAATGGGCCCAGCTCTGGCCATTGCAGCCATGTGGGGAATAGCCCAGTAGATAGAAGATTCATTCTCTCTCTCTCTCTCTCTAACTCTGCCTTTAAAATAAATAAATCTAAAAGAAAAACAATGGAGGGCACTCCTGTTGGAGATAAAGTGATGGATCCCTCCCAAAAAATTTAAAAATAAATAAATAAAAGAAAAGCAAGCACGAGTGAAGGTTGGGCATAAGGAGGAACGTCCCAGCAGAGGCCTCTCCTCTGTGTAACTTCTCCCGTGCACTTGTAAAGGCAAAGACAGCTCTCTACAGGGCATTGATCCATTGTGTGTGCAGGTGGCAGATTGGGTCTGGTGGCCTGGCAACGTCCTAGCAGGGCAGGTGAGCAGCGACTCGCTCTGCAGGGACCCACCAGCTCCGGGGCGGCCTGAAACAGCGAGCTGAGCGGGTAGTGCAGGAAGTTGAGGCAGGTGGCTGTGTAGAGGTCAGCGTAGCGCATCAGCTGGCCGGAGAAGAGCGTCTGGCGGAAACCACAGCGGAACAGGCTGCCCGTGGTGCTGTAGCACAGGTCCAGCTCCCGGGTGAGCCTCTGGCCAGGGGACAGCACAATGAGCTAAGATCCCAGCCCACTTCCTGCACCACCCAGGGCCGGGGGGGGGGGGGCTGGCCCCACCTCCACCCCCTCCCCAGGACACCTGCGGGGAAGGAGCTGTGTGACAGGTGCCACCCCTTGCTCCCCTCACACTGCTATGCCCGGAAAGGGAGCCCGCAGGACTAAACCTGCAGCCTAACTCACTTTTCTGATGCCCCAGCCAATGGCACGGCAGAAGCCAACACCGCCGGCCCCACTCCTGCCCACTGAACAATGCGCCCCGCCCGGCCCACTACCAGGCCTTTCGCTGAGAGCCTGGAGGATGGGCCTGAACACTGACCCCCAGCTGCTTCCCCTCCCGAGCCTGAGTATCCTCTTCTGTGAAGTGTGACAACCTCTGCCCAGCTGAGCTCACGGGGCTGTGAGATGACCGAAGGGCAGGACCTGCCAAAGTCTGCCGAGAGCCTTCATGATTGGTCCAGCTGGGCGGGGCATTGCCACATAAGTGGCCTGACGCCCCCGGACCCTGCAGGCCTGCGGGAATCTTGCCGCCTCCGTCCCTCCCGGCCCCCTTCCCTGGGACGCTCAATCACATTTTCTCAGGCCCCTTCTCTGGCTGGCTCCTAGATGTCCATCCTAGCTGGCTAGCCGGTCACAGCGAGATGCGACCCTGCTGACACACGCTGCTCAAGAGGGATTAGGATGAGGAGTGAGGGCAGCTGACAAGCCACACAGATCAGCCTCCACGTGGCCGGTGCTCAAGAGCACACCGCTGTCATTTGCAATATTGACCAGCAGAGGGCGCTGTCTGACAAGGTCAGAGGCCGCTGGGGAGCCTGCTGAGCTCCAGGGACCCAGGCGAAGCAAACCCAGGCAGGAAGCCAGGGCACCTCCCCTTCTCCCACACTGGGCTGTCCCCTCCTGCCCTGCTCTTACCCGAATCTCCTTCTTGGTGGAGTTGATGACTTGCAGCCCAGCACTGCTCCCATCCATGTGCCTGGTGCAAAAATGCCATGTGACCCAGAGGGAGGGGAGCCCGCCTCCCTAGACCCCGTAGAGTCTGGGGAGTGGGGGACACACAGGGGCCCTGGGTGAGGGTGCTGGCACCTGGGCGGGTTAGGCCCCTGCTGGGTGGGTTAGGAGGAAAGGCCTAGGGGTCAGAGTGTGGGAATTCCAGGGAGGCCATTGGCAGCCCCAAAGTCCAGTTAATTAGGGAGACACACCCCCCTGATTTCCTGCCCACGTTGGCCAGGCCTGGGCATGGGCCACGCCTCCCTCCCTCTACCCAGCCCACCCCAGACGGGCCAGGCTCTCACTGGTACAGGTCTGCCAGGCGCGTGTCCAGCCTCTTCAGCTCCTCCTCCCGCTCTGCAACCCGACAGAGGACAATCACTCACTGCCCCTGGCCCCAGGGCAGAGCCACGTGAGACTGGCCAGAAGTAGGGAGGGGCCCTGAGGGACAGGTGAGGGCGGCATGCAGGAAGCAGGTGACCTTCCTACCTCACATGGCAATGACTCACACCCAGCTCAGAGAATAAGCCCCAAACTGTCTGGGTTGGTGACCTGCCGCCGACCGCAGCTGACTGCGAACAGGGAAGGAGCGCCTTCCTCTCGCCGAGAGTCCGCCGGGCAGATGGGGAAGGCAGCCCCCACCCTTGAACCGCCACAGGAGGCTGGAGTCACCCCATGAGCATCCCAGTCCCAGCTCAACCCGCTCCTGGCTGTGTGACTTTGGGCAAGCTGCTTAACCCATCTGGGCACCCGTCTCCTTGTGCCGCACAGATCACCGTGGACAGGACTGCTGGTCACTACCAGACCCCCAGGAAGAGGTGGCAGATGCAAGCGGGCTGGCCAGTGCCCCCAGCCCGGGCCCCGACCCCCGCGGTGGCTCACCCTTCTCCCAGGCCCAGATGCCCAGCTCCCGGGACAGCTCAGGAACCACCAGGCAGGTCCGCCAGCCTTGTCGCTTCTTGGACTTGACAATGTCCCCAAAGATGTGGTCTCCGATGTAGAGGATGTCCTTCCCCCGCACCCCGAGCAGCTCGCACACCACGTCCGATGAGCCTGCCCACCAAGGGCGGACGGAATCTCGCTCACCTTCCCCGTAATGGAGGGGCAGGGGAGGGGCCTGGGGCGGGGGCTGGGTGAGGGCGCGCCCACCTCCCGAGTAGACGGCGCAGTGCTGGTGGGGCCCAGTGTAGGTGCCCACGCGGAGCTTCCCCGAGTCCTGGAGGGGGCGGGGCAGAGGGCGCCCTGAGCCAGGAGAACAGCAGCTGTCACCCGGGTCGGGGGTGCGGGGGGACTGGGGGCATGGGGGCAGGGGTGTTGCAGGGCCCTGAAGGAGGCTCTTGGTCCCCTGCCTCCAGGGAGCTGGCAACTCCCTCAGGCAGGTGAAGTCTGAGTTCAGCAGGAGTCCCTGTCCCCAGCCATGGTCCCCAGGTCAAAGCGGATGGGCCCCGGCACCTGTCATTACCGTGTTGACCTGCCTGAGCACCGTCCCTTCTGCAAAGAATCGGGGCTTCTGTGTGTCCACCACAATCAGGTCGAAGTAGGACCTCCAGGGCCTGGCCTGTGGGGTGGGCGTGGGGGAGCATGGTGGGGGGGCCCACCGGGTGCACGCAGCCTGTCCCCCCCCCCCGCCAGCCTCCCAGCCAGGGATTGTGGGGGTGGGTGACGGACACCATGGACATTCTCCGGTTCTCTGCAGAGCTCCTCCCAGGGTGGGCAGAAGCCGGGGGACATGGGACACACCACAGCCAGCTGGTGATACTCACCCCCCCACCGCCAAACAGGTAGGTCATGATGGCCTGAAAGGGACAGGGCAGGGTCAGGGCTGACCAGGGGGCTGCTGCCCGCCTCTGCCCTCACCCCCACACCCCGGGGCACACCCATTGGCAGGAAAACTGCTCATTCCACCAAGGCCCTGGAAGGCCAAGAAATGGAACCTAGGACACCTGCCTGGCAGTGGGGGCAGTGGGGCTGGGCTCCTTCCCACCTCCCTCACTGTTTCCTGCAGTACCTCAGTGGGGCCAGGAGGCAGGAGGCCCTCCTCCCCCTACACACACACACATGCACACACGAACACTCACATCCGTGTAGTTGTAGCTGCTGTTGGTGGCCAGGAACACTTTGCCAACCTCTTTCATCTTGCCCAGCAGGACGGGGATTCGAGCCTGTGGCAGACACTGGAGTGACTTCCAGAGTGGGGCCTCCCAGAGAAGCCCTGCCCTCTCCTTCGTAGGTTTGGGCCTCCAGGGAGCCCCTCCTCCCAGCCCTACCACACCCCCACCCCACCCCCGCAGCAGGTGGGCTCTGGGCCAGGCAGGAAGTCCCTGAGCGATGCCCTGGTGCAGGGCTGTGTCTAAACCTCGACGGAGGCGACTGGGAAAGGCAGTCGTGAAGGGGAGGGTACAGGGCCTGGTGGTGGCCTTGACCTGCGGCCACTCACGTCCTTCTCCACGTATTTCTCCAAGTTCTCCAGGGTCTTCTGCTTGAGACAGCCCTGCAGGAGGGAGCAGAGCTCTGTGTGTGTGTGTGTGTGTGTGTGCGCGCGCGCGCGTGCACGCATGCACCTGTCCACGTGCCTATGTCCCACATGGCAGGAGCAGTGCTGCGAGTCCAGACCACAATCCTCAGAGGGAAGAGGGCCCTAGAGGCCTGGAGACCACCCGATAGAACCAGCGGCAGGCAGGTCAGGCGTCCGAGGGCCCTGGGCCACTCACCGACTGGTGCACGCTGTTCATGGCATCGGTCACATCCTGCAAGAGGCTTCGGAAAGACATGAAGAGGTTCCCATGCTGATAGCCGGTGTCACAGCTGGGACAGGACGAGGGCAGACAGAGGACCAAGGAGGGGCTCACACCAGGGCCCACACCGGGATTCCGTCCCAGCCATCCTCGAGGGACGTCACCCTGTGCCCAGCATCACCCCCCACCCCTCAGCCTTCTGCCCAGCTCCTGGAGCCCCTCCATCTCTTCAGGAGGGTGTGGCCCCCGTGGGTCCCCACAGAGCTGGGCAGGCCACAGGGACGCACTTGGTGTAGCGGGAGCAGCCGGAAAAGAAGTCCACCAGGCAGGCGTAGAGGTAGGTCTCTGGGGCAGAGACAGGGGGTCAGCAGCAGCCCCCAGGGAGGGAGAGGCCCACCTCCCCCCACCCTGCCCGCCCTCACCCTTCACCCGGCAGGTTGAAGAGCGTGTTGAGGGTGTGGAACCGCTGCAGGTCAGCCCTCTGGATGAACTTGCTGGGGTAGTAGCTCCAGATCTCCGCCCTGGGGAGGGGTGGGCTCGGTGCAGGCGACGCCCCCTCCCCGGCGCCTCCCAGAGCCAGTTCCTCCCTCCTCAACCCCTCTCCAGGTCCGCCTCCATCTGGCTGGCATCTGGGGAGCCTCTCCCTCCTCTCTCCGTTCCCGCCTGCCTTTTCCCTCCAGCAGGGGGCGCAGTCCCCCCAATCCCCCCAGCCCGCGGCCGTACTCGGAGAGGAAAGCGAGGCCGTGGACCCCCAACAGCACATTCCCGTAGGCGTCCACCTTCAGCAGGTTCCCGTAGAGCGCATCGAACACCAGGCCCCTGGGGAGAGAGCGCAGCGGCTGTGCGGGGCTGTGCCAGGGGCGCCGACAGCCCGGCCCCCAGCTCGCGCGGCCGCACCTGGTGGGGAAGCCGGGGTCATAGGTGTAGCGCAGGATCTCGTGCGGGTACCCGATGCACACCAGGTGCTCCAGCAGCAGTTCGAAGGCCAGCGTCTCGTAGGCCGGGGACTTGTAGGCTGCAGACCCGGGCCGGTTGGTGTCTGGCTGCCTGGCACCCCCTGCTGCGCCCCCAGCCCCAAGGTCCCCGTGTTCCAGCCCCCTCTACCAGCCAGTGTGTAGTCCATGTCGAAGCCGAAGCAGCGGATCTTCCCCAGTGCCAGGCTGCGGTTGACGAAAATCCTGGGCAAGAAGAGGAGGAGGTTGTGGGGATCAAGCCTGCCAGCACCCCCAAACTCAAAAGCCCCATGGAGGGGCGGGGAGGAGACCCAGGCAAGGGGGCAGTGCACCCCTTGCAACTGCAGAAAAATGAGGGAGGTAGATCAGGCCCAGCCGGGGCCTCCCCTGGTTCCCAGTGTGGCTGCATGCACACGCTTGGTGTGACTGTGTGGGTATGAGAGTGTTTGGAGAAGCCACAGCCCACCACCTAACCCCACGGGGCTGTGTCATGGGCTTCCTTCCCCGGGGGTGAGGCTGCCCCAAAGTCAGAGTGGGAGGTTGTCCGAAGTCAAAGATGGGTTTGGCAAAATCAGGTAGCACTTGTTGGGGTGAAGGGGAGAGTGCTCCAGGGATGGATGGAGAGAAGTGAAGGGGACCCCCTGTGTCTCGATGTCCCCCTCTGTCACTCCTGCTGCTGTGTCAGGTGGGCGACATCCAGGCTGAGGCCCCTTCCCCAACCCCAAATGCCTGGCTCACCGCTGGTGCCAGTCCTGCTTCGGGCCCTCAGCGTCCGCACTAGGCTCCCATGGCTCTGTCCCTTCCATGCTGGCCATCACTGCTGGAGTGACCAAGAGGCACTGTCCCTTCCTGGCCATCTGTGTTATCAGCGGGGCCCAGCCGCCTTGGGCCTCAGCAAATTCAGGCCCCCTGACACAGCTGCCCCACCCTGCGCCCCCACCCCACCCCTTGGGGAGGAGCCAGCCAGGACAGTCCCTGGTATCTCACCCCTTCTTCTAGACCCCCGGGACCAAAGAGGAGGCCTTCAGCTACCTCCAGGGCAGCTCCTCCATGTCTAGGATTTCTGCCCACAGAAACCCCAGAATGAGCAAACACGGGCATCACAGAGGCTTACAGACAAAGTCGTTGATAAAGAGAGAAAGAACTCAGAACCCATGCTGTATAATAATGCTAACATACCTGGTTATCAAATTTCCCAGCTTAAGGGACAGACATTGGGGCACAACAGCTTAAGCCACCACCCGGGACACCCGCACCCCATACTGGAGCGTCAGTTCAAATCCCAACTCCTCTGCTTCTGATGGCCCAAGTGGCCCCTGCCACCCACACGGGAGATCCAGGTGGAGCTCCTGGCTCTGGCTCTGGCTCTGGCCTGCCCTGTCCAGGCTATTGCAGGCCTTTGGGGGCATGAGCCAGCAGATGAACCAATTTCTCTCTCTCTCTCTCTCTCTCTCTCTCTCTTCTCTCTCTCTCTCTCTCTTCTCTCTCTCTCTCTCTCTCTCTCATATAAACACACACACACACACACCCACACCTCTTTCAAGCAGATGAAAATAAATAAACATTTAAAAACATTTTCCATGGCCAGCATTGTGGCAAAGTGGGTAAAGCCACCATCCTGTATGGGCACTGGTTCCTGACCCATTTCCGATCCAGCTCTCTCTTCTACATCCAGTAGAAGATGGCCCAAAATCTAGGGCCCCTGCAACCACGTTGGAGACCCAGAAGAAGCTCCTGCCTCCTGGCTTCAGCCTGGCCCAGCCCTGGCCATTGCAGCCATCTGGCAAGTGAACCAGCAAATGGAAGAGATTCATTCTCTCTCTCTCTCTCTCTCTCTCTCTCTCTCTCTCTCTCTCTCTTTCTCTCCATGTGTGTGTGTTCCTTTCTCTGTAGCTCTTTCAAATAAGTAAATAAATCTTAAAAAACATTTTCCTTCCCAAAGGCAAATTTAAAGAAGAAATTGCCAGAAGCATAGCAGAAGCTAGAAGGGGCAGAAGGTGACTGGAGCCTCGGAGTCGGTGAGGAGAGGAGGGGGCACCAAGCAGGGCATGGGGTGCACTTGGTGAAGTAGAAACGGCCTCTGAGAGCCCACACCTCTGCTTCCACAGCAAAACATGTGACTTCCGTGCACAACAGTGGCTGGGATCATCCAGAAAGACATAGACGAGGTGGCATTTCTCTCTGAAAAAGGAAGCCAAGTTTACTGACCATTTTAGAAAATTTCTCTCTTAAGCAGCCAAACCAAATAAGGTTAGGCACTTTCAAATACGTAAAAGTTAGCTGGGAATAAAAAGCATGTCTGTGGAACAGTTCCTTCCTTGACCACGCCAGGAGAGCAACTGTTTTTTGTTTTTTAAATATATATATTTATTTATTTGAGAGGCAGAGTTACAAAGAGAGGGAGAGACAGAGAGAGAGAGGTCTTCCATCTGCTGGCTTTCCTCTGCTGTTTTCCCAGGCCATTAGCAGGGAGCTGGATCAGAAGTGGAGCAGCTGAGACTCGAACTGGAGCCCATATGGAATGCAGGCGCTGCAGATGGAGGCTTAAACCCCCACGCCACAGCGCCGGCCCCAAGAAGAGCAGCTGTTAGGGCAGCGAGGCAAGGGTATGGAGGGGCCGCAGGAGATGTGACTCTTACTGGGTAGATGGCAGGGATGGAGGGAGGGAGTGGCCAAAGATGGCTGATGGGTGGAGGAAGGGGAGGAGTGACGGACGGTTGGATGCATAGATTCATTCATGGATGGATGAATGGAAGGATGGCAGGTTATATACAGCAGCCTTAATCAAAAGTGTCAGAGGAGGGGCCGGTGCTGTGGCATACTGGGTAAAGCCGCCACCTGCAGTGCTGGCATCCCATATGGATGCCAGTTCAAGTCCCAGCTGCTCCACTTCCAATCCAGCTCTCTGCTATGGCCTGGGAAAGCAGTGGAAGATGGCCCAAGTCCTTGGGTCCCTGAATCCATGTGGGAGACCCGGAAGAAGCGCCTGGCTTCAGATTGATGCAGCTCCGGCCGTTGGGGCCATTTGAGAAATGAATCAGCGGAAGGAAGACCTTTCTCTCTGTCTCTCGGTCTCACTGTCTATAACTCTACCTCTCAAATAAATAAATAAAAATCTTTTAAAAAATAAATAAATGACTGCCACTGTCCTGGGCTCTTTCCTTCCCCTGCCAGCTTGGTGCTTCTCTATGGAGGGCAGGAAGGGGAAACTGGACCAAACCAGCCAGTATTCATCTTGATTGTTTCATCTACATTGTGGTTGTTTAGAACGTGTCAAGGCCAAATCTATGGTGGCCTTGCACCATGGCTGCCTGCACTCAGGTGTCCAGGTCAGGGCTGCCTGCAGAGTGGAGACCCTGCGTGGGGCATGGCTGTCACCCCTTACCCCTCACTCCCTGCGTTCCAGATCACCACAGCTGATCTAGGGCAGTGCTAACAGCACAGGACCTGCGCCCTGGGCCTGGAGGGGCCTGCTGGGCCACTCAGCCTGGAGAAACCCATTCATGGCAACCAGAATCTTTGTCTTAAACAGGGACTCCCTAGCACAGGTGCAGCTGGCACAGAGGAGGGTTAAGGCAGTGACCCAAGCAATGTACCAGAAAGTACAGAGGAGAGTCTTGGATAAGGTCTTTGAGGAAATGCAGGGTTTTATTAGCTTAGGGAGAAGAGAGGTATTTCATGTGGCTAGCCAGGAACCCAGTGTGAGAGGCGGGAAGGGGCAATGGAGCTCAGGGGACAGCTAAGAATAGGACCTCCCTGGGGACAGTGGCCAGCGGAGTTCAGCCAGTTTCTTGACTCCAGCTTCTTCTCCCCGGAATGTAGCAACATGGCCACAGGGCATTTCTGGAGTGGACGGGAGGGACGGGGAGCAGACTGTCCAGAAGCTGGGCTTCCCACGTGCTGGGAAGGCTCTGGGGCTGACTCAAGGCCATGGGCACTATGTCCCAGATGCAATTCTGTCCCACCTAGAACAAAGGCTGGCCCCCTCTGTGGGTGGGGCTTAAGGAATGAAAGATTCAAGGTGAGAGGTTAGGAAATACCCAGGAACCTGCCTCTCCTTCCATCAAAAACAGTGGCAGCTTCTAGATATCTGTGGTGTTCGTAAGGGGCAGACGTGGATGTATGTGGGCAGGAATGAGCACGTGTGCGTGGGTGCATGCAGGTGGGTGTCTGTGCATGAGCACATACATGGTGTGCGTGGGCGAGTGTGCAAGAGCATGTGCGACTGCACACATGTGCATGTGTTAGAGCATGTGTGACTGCACACATGTGTGGGTGTGTTAGAGCATGCATGACTATGTACACACATGTGTGTGAGTGTGTTAGAGAATGTATGACTGTGCACACGCATGTGTTAGAGCATTGAGACTGTGCACACGTGTGTGTGTTAGAGCATGTGACTGTGCACACATGTGTGGGTGAGTGTGTTAGAGCATGTGTGACTGTGCACACATGTGTGGGTGAGTGTGTTAGAGCATGCGTGGCTATGTATGCATGTGTGTGCGGGTATGTTAGAGCATTGTGACTGTACACACGTGTGCATGAGTGTGTTAGAGCATGTGACTGTGTACACACATGTGCATGAGTGTGTTAGAACATGTGTGACTGCACACACATGTGTGCATGTTGGTGTGTTAGAGCATGTGTAACTGTGCACGCATGTGTGAGTGAGTGTGTTAGAGCATTGTGACTGTGCACACACATGTGTGCGGGTGTGTTAGAGCATGTGTAACTGCACACACATGTGTGCGGGTGTGTTAGAGCATGTGTAACTGCACACACATGTGTGCGGGTGTGTTAGAGCATGTGTAACTGCACACACATGTGTGGGTGAGTGTGTTAGAGCATACGTGGCTGTGCATGCATGTGTGTGCGGGTGTGTTAGAGCATGTGTAACTGCACACACATGTGTGCGGGTGTGTTAGAGCATGTGTAACTGCACACACAAGTGTGGGTGAGTGTGTTAGAGCATGCGTGGCTGTGCATGCATGTGTGTGCAGGTGTGTTAGAGCATGTGTGACTGCACACGCATGTGTGTGGGTGTGTCAGAGCATGTGACTGTGCAGTGAGCAGAGCATGTCAGCCACTGACCCTCGAGCTCAGCCTGGAACCCTTGGGGACCTGCAGCTTCAGGGATGGGTGAGAAGGAAGCAGAGGACAGAGATGTCACCCACACGGGGGCAGGAGAGGGGAAAGGCCAAGGACTCCCCCACGCGTCACCAGTGCAAGCTCTTTGGGGCTCCTCTTTTAGGTGACATTGGCTCCCAGGAGATGAGGGCTCATTTGGTCCTAAAAGGAAACCAGTGGGGTCAGCAGCTCTGCAGCTGTGCTAGCCTATGCTCCCCTGCTAGCCCAGGGATCCCCAGGCAGGAGGGGCGGTGGTACCCTGTCCTTGAGGAGGATGCCAGGCCCTGTGGTGGCGGCATGGGGACGGGGTGGGGTGGGGTTAACCAGCAGATGGAAGATCTTTCCCTCTCAGCCTCTCTCTGTCTCTGTGTCTCTCTCCCTTCCAAATAAATAAATAAATATTTTCAAATGCATGCACAAAAAGGGCTATAGAAAATACAAAGTAAACAGTACTTATACTAGGACAATAAGTTATTCTTAATTTCTTATTTATACTATCTAATTTTCTGATGTGGTCCGATCATAAAAATTAAGCCATATAAAATGACAGAAACGTCAACAAATGCTTATGCTAAATGAAAACAACAGAATGTTAAATGATGGATAACACACCACATTTGTTTTCAATGTAAAGCAAACCTTTTTATTTGTTCGTTTCGCATTTCATGGACACCTGCTCTGAGCCAGGTGCCTGGCATTAGGGGTGAGCCCCTCAGTACTGAAGGCACCACCCTGGTAAGCTGACACGTGGACACATGTAACCAGCACAGGGCAGGGCTGCCTGCCAGGGCCAAGGCAGAGCGCATCACCTGTCAGGAGAGAGGGCAGGGTGGGGGGAAGGCGATGCCCACCCTCTAGAGAGGTGAGCAGGAGCTCCCTCAACACAGCAACCCAAAGTGCCAGAGAAACAGGCAAGGGGAGCAAAGCCAGACCAAGAAAGGCTCCCACATCCTAGCAGGAGCCTGATCTTGATCCTGAGATAGTGGGGGATCCTGGCAGTGTCTTAAAAAACTGATTGATTCATTGATTGATTGATTGATTGATTTGAATGGCAGAGTAAGAGAGAGATCTTGTATCTTCTGGTTCACTCCAAAAATGGCTGCAGCAGCCAGTTCTGGCCCACAACTTCATCCGGATCTCCCACATGAGTGGCGGGGGCCCAAGGACTTGGGCCATCATCTGCCAACCCCAGGGAACACAGCAGCAGGAAGCTGGGATCAGAAACAGGGGAGGCTGGCGCCGCGGCTCACTAGGCTAATCCTCCGCTTTGCGGCCCCGGCACACCAGGTTCTAGTCCCGGTCGGGGCGCCGGATCCTGTCCCGGTTGCCCCTCTTCCAGGCCAGCTCTCTGCTGTGGCCAGGGAGTGCAGTGGAGGATGGCCCAGGTGCTTGGGTCCTGCACCCACATGGGAGACCAGGATAAGTACCTGGCTCCTGCCATCAGATCAGCGCGGTACGCCGGCCGCAGCGTGCCAGCTGCGGCGGCCATTGGAGGGTGAACCAACGGCAAAAAGGAAGACCTTTCTGTCTCTCCCTCTCTCACTGTCCACTCTGCCTGTCAAAAAATAAAAAAATAAAAAATTTTTAAAAAGAAACAGGGGAGCCAAGACTGGAGCCAGAACTCCATATGCCTGCATCCCCGGCAGTGGCTTAGCCTGCAGCGCCACAACGCGCGCCCCTGGCAGTGTTTGGAAGAGGAGGCTGCGATTCACCTGATTTTTAAAGTTGCCTTGATGGAAGTATGAAGAAGCCCTGGCAAAGCTGGAGAAGGCAGGACTGCTAAACTGGTGCGGCAGCCCCAGGCAGGAGCAGTGGAGAGGCCGAATGAACAGGAAGTGTGGAGGCAGGGAGGTCAGAAAGCCACTTTGTTACTCCACAGGGGAATTCCGGAGAAGGAAGGGGCCAGGACACAGAGGAGTCGGAGGGCACAACCCAGAGACCGGCAGGAAGGAGGGAGTTTGATGGGAAGACAAGCAGCACACTGGAGCAGGCTCGGGCTTCTGAGTCCAGGATCCCGACTCCGAATGCATCGGAGCCCGGGTGCATTTCAGGATTCCGCAGTTTCCGGGCAGAAGATGGTGACACATGCTTCAACGGTGTGTGCGCTGGGGTCGGGGCAGCAGCGCCTAATCACGTGCGTTGGCATTCCTGCGGGCGTACATGAATATTCATCCCCACGAAGTGCGAAACCTCACGCCAGGGTCGTCGAGGTCTGCCACTGCACTAGCCTGGAAAATCCTCTCTGTTGGAGGGTCCAGGGATGCAGGATGAGGGACGTCGCATCAGCATGAGTGACAGCCAAAGATCCAGCAGTGGGAGGGACAGAGGCAGGAGGGGAGCAGGAGGGAAGTCACCCAGGGGCTGTCCCAGAGTCCCCGGAGCGCACACAGCGTCGCAGGAAGGCAGGGTGAGGGAAGGCCCAGACGGTCCCCAGTGTGGAGCAGCAAGTGTCGGCTGACCTTGGCCAGGGGGCCGTCAGCAGTGAGAGGGTGCAGGCGTCAGGCTGGAGCAGACAGCTGGGCGGGGGGAGCAGCCCCTGAAAGGCTCTGTGGCAGGAGTCTTGACCAAGAAATAAATGAACCTGGGAAGCAGCCAAAGGGACAAGCAAGAGATATGGCAGCCTCGGGACCACGGCTCCCCAGGCCTAGCCAAGAGGCTGAAGGGAGGCCAAGGGGCTAAACGAGAGGGCACGTGTCCCCCAGAAGACGCTTCATCCCTAATCATCCCAAACAGCCAACAACCAGCCGCCCATCAGCACCAGAACGGAATGGGCACGGAGGAAAAGTGAATGCTGCCACCCGCCGTGACCTGGGACAATCACAGGCTTGGTACTGGGCCTGTAGTACTTGGTACTACGCACGGACTTTGCCGTCTGTGGGTTAGACTTCAGTCTGAAAGCATCCCAGGCGATGGGCCGTCAGGCTCAGATGTGGAGCGGTCGCGGGGGTGGCAGGCAGCCCCAGGCCCGGTTGGTGCAAGTTGGGAGGAGCAGGAAGGGTGCTCCTAGGATATCAAGTCGCTCACAGATGACATAGATGACTGTGAGACTGAAACGGAAAGCCAGAGCTGCAAACGGATGGTGCTCTCTCCCCCACTCGCTGGCTCTGTTCCCCTAACCGTCCCCAATTCTGCCCCCCAACTCCATCGCCGCCGCCTCTCTCCAACCCTGCGGACGCTGGAACACGCGCTCACGCGCGCGCATGTGCGCCTTGCCGCCCCGCCTCACGAGGACAGAACACGGACTGCGATTTTGGTGAATCAGAGGATGGAGGGTGTGGACCAGGACGGGCCATGCGTGCCCCTCTACCCCTGTGGCCTTGCCGCAGGGTTCACCTGGCTGTGCCAGGCTCCTTTCTTCTCGGGCTGAGTCTCCTCCTGCGGATTCCCCCAGTTCCCCTGCAAACTCAGTGTCTACAAACACGCGCCCTCCTGAGGGTTCTGTGGTCTGGAAGGTCACAGGAGACCATGAACAGCAGCCTCGTGGCACAGCAGAACTTCAATGAATCCTCCCAAAATGTCTACTCCCCCAGTCTTCATTCTCTCGTCAATTAAAAAGATAACGAGGGGCTTTCAAAAATTGGGGTACAAGCAGAATTTAAAAATAGATTTTAAAGATAGGTCAAAGAGGTGTGAGGATGACTCTCACGGCGGTGACAGTTCGCCAACATCTGTTTCACCCCAGGCTGGACGCAGGCATACACTTGCAAGGTGCGTCCCCTCGGGTTCTGCAACACAAGCTCAGCCCTTGTGCAGAGTCGTGGGTTTGGCAGGCAAGTGACCTAATTAAACACGCAGGCTTATTCTTAGACAAGGAGCCCCAGTTAAGGGCCCTGGGCAGCCGCAGCGCAGAGACACAGCCCTACAAGTGACCGGAATAATTCTTATTTTAAAAGTGCACTTAACTTACTTCTGACTATAAAAGTAGTGCATATTCATATGACAATGTTTGGAAAATAGAGAATGCACAGAAAAGAAAATGCTACCTAGAGACAACCACTTGTTTTGCTTATTTCTTCCCAGGCTTCTTTTCATACATAAACATTTACACATTTGACAACGGAGGGAAAATGCTTGCTCAAATAACATAAGCCAAGAAACATCCAATTTCAAACTGCATGATCCCAAATGTGTGCCATATGTGAGGACTACCTTGTGTATGGAGTTCTGTGTGCTGTTAATTTTACTCACTCATTAAAACACAAGCCTCTCCCCCGAGTCATTAAATATTCAGCACCTTGATTTTGAACGGCCTAATAATATCCCTCATACAGAATCACCTAACGATTGCCTTGCGGTGGCTCCAATGTTTCCAATGAGTCAAGGCTGCACCTTCCTGTACAGTTCTGATTATCCTCCTGTGCTAGAGATTCCTAGAAGTAAAAGCTATGTAGGGCTCTTGTTACACACATTGCCAAATGGCTCTCTGAAACTGCGTGCAGTCAAACCACAAGGTTTGCTTCTTACCCATGTTATGCATACGACATGGCTCAATCATGATTTTCTTCCACATTTGTTTCATTTTTTTTAAAGAATTGTTTCAGGGGCTGCCATGGTGGCACAGTACATTAATCCTCCACTAGTTCTAGTCCCGGCTGCTCCACTTGCAATCCAGCTCTACTATGGCCTGGGAAAGCAGAAGATGGCCCAGCTCCTGGCTCCTGGCTTCGTATCGGCCCAGCTCCAGCCATTGCAGACATCTGGGGAGTGAACCAGAGGATGGAAGACATTTCTGTTTCTATCCCTCAATGTCTAACTCTACCTTTCAAATAAATAAATAAAATCTTAAAAAAGGAATTACTTTATTTATTTATTTGAAAGGGAAAGTTACAGAGAGAGAGAGAGAGAGAGAGAGAGAGATCTTTCATCCACTAGTTCACTCCCTAGATGGCCATAATAGCTGAGCCTGGGCCAAGCTGAAGCCAGGAGCCAGGAGCTTCATCCAGGTCTCCCATGTGGGTGCAGGGGCCCAAGGACTTGGGCCATCCTCTGCTACTTTCCCAGGCACATTAGCAAGGAGCTGGATCTGAAGCGGATCCACCTGGACTTGAACCAGTGCTCCAATATGGATTGTCAGCATCACAAGCAACAGCTAACCTGCTGTGCCACGAAGCCATCTCGTAGTCTACATCTTCTTATTCTGAGACTCAAGATGAGGGAGCAGCCCAACCCCTATCTCCATTCTCCTTTCTCAGGACCAAGGGCAAAGACACAGAGCAGAAGTCACACTGGCCCTCAAAACCTGCACTTGGACCTGGCCTGCATCGCTCCCACTCCCTTCATGTCGGCAGGGATGTCCTGTGGCCGAGCCTGATGCCAGGGAGCGGCAGGAGCGCACTGCTCCCACAGGGAGGCGCTGCAGGTCACAGAGGGGAAGAGATTTCTGGTACAGAGTGGACAGATCGTAACTGGGAACAAGAAGACAGCCGACCACAGCTGTGAGTGGTCAGAAACAACGCATTAGTGCCCCTCATCCCGCCCTGCCACGGAACCAGACGCCAGGAAGGTTTGGCCACCAGAATCCCTCCTCGCACCAGAAAATTCCTTGCTACAGGAGCCTTCTCCAGTGGCTGATGAAGGGACTCATCTAAGTCTTCCTTTTGTGCAAATAAAGGGGAAAAAAGAAACGTGTGTGTGTGTGTGTGGCATACATTTGGAAGAGTGGAGATGGGGCAGGCTTTGGGAGCAATGGTTAAGATGCCAATGGGGACACCCACATCCCATATCAAGTGCCTGGGTTTGAGTCTCAGCTCCACTTCTAAGTCCAGCAGTGATGGCTCAAGTAGTCGGGCCCCTGCCACCCACACAGGGGACCTGGACTGACTTCCCAGCTCCCAGCTTTGCCTTGGCCTAGCCCCAGCCATGTGGGAAGGGATAGATGCTTCCCCTCTCTCTCTCTCTCTCTCTCTCTCTCCTCCTTTTCCAATAAATAAATTTTTAATATTGAAGATACACAGTATTGTTAAATTTTTAAAAGGCAAAAATAAAACCATATGTATATCAGGCAACCATTTATTTTTAAATGGGGAGAATACATTTGTGCTCATGTGTGCATAAAATATTACCCGAAAGATCACTAGTGTGACAGCGGCTATTCTAGGAAGGAGACCTAAAGGAGGAGTGGTGGGGAGGAAAGGCTTCTGTTTTATTTCACTGTATACTTTATTATTTATTTCACTGGATGCTCTTTTATAGCTTGATTATTTTCCTTGTATTTACATCACCTTTTCCAAAATAATTTTTCTAATTAAAAATTTGAAAAATCGCCCCGTGGTTTTTAACTCAGATCACACAATCTCCACTCTTCCTCCCCTGCTGGTCACACCCTGATTCCCATACCTACAGCCTGAGAAGGCAGTGTCCCGGAGCGCTGAAAACTCAAGAAGCACCGATATCCACACAGTCACAACCCAGAAGCAAAGTTCATGTTGCGGCAGGCCAGGCCACTTCCTCCAGCTGTGCACACTGTGTCCTCCACTGCTGGCCATGTGTGTGCCTTTGAGTAAGGCGCGATCAAAAGATAGGTGAGTCAGGTATCTTGCTCCTGCGAGGCAGCGAGGGGAAGAAGGGGAGGAGGCAGAGAGAGAAAGGAAGCTAGGAACAGACACGACGCAGTCCAGCAGGACCCCCAAAATAGGGCATTCTGCAGACAGGTTCTCTATGCGGCCACTCAAGGCCAAGAGCCCGCCACTCCACTTCCAAGCCTCAGGCCAGCCTCCTGCACACCCTTGAGGGCTGACCCTTGCCTTTCGGACGCCAGGAGAGGGCACAGACACTGAAGTCGGAGGTTGTCCACTAGGAGGTCAGTGGTGAGGACACAGTACCCAGGAGCATGATGGAACCCCGGAGAGCATGTCCGATCTCTAGAAGGCATGGAATTTGGAGCTCAAACGAAGTTTATGTCTGAAGAAGCTTGGAGCTCATAGTGGTCCTTGGGTTGGTTGTTTGTTTTTTAAGATTTATTTATTTACTTCAAAGGCAGTTACAGAGAGGCAGAGGCAGAGAGAGAAAGGGAGAGGGAGAGAGGTCTTCCATCCACTGATTCACTCCCCAGATGGCCGTAATGGCCGGAGCTGTGCCGATCCGAAGCCAGGAGCCAGGAGCATCTTCCACTGCTTTCCCAGCAGAGAGCTGGATCAGAAGTGGAGCAGCCAGGACTCTAACCAGCACCCATATGGGATGGCAGCACTGCAGGCGGCGGCCTTACCCACCACGCCACAGCACCAGCCCCAGTCCTTGGGTTTCAAGATCGAAGGCACTGCCTGTGGGACGTCCTTGCAGAACTGGAGGTGCGGCTGGCCTGCGGCCTCAGGACACGGCTGCAGGGACTGTCCAGGGAAGCTTACACCCTCAGAGGCCTCCTCCTCTCCCTGGCCCTGGGGAAGTGGCATATTCACAGCACACTCCCACAGGCTGGCAGGCCGATGCTCTCTGACCCAGAACTTTCCTGATCACATCACATGAAAACCTCAGCCCACAAATACATGCCCAGGTGTTTATAGCCATTTCATTCCTGATTGCCAGAGCCCAGAGGAAACTACGAATGGATATACAAACTGCAGTATATCCAGGTAGTAAAATATTATTCAGCGCTACAAAAGAAATGAGTTCCAGGACAGACAGACAGGGAGGAACCTTAAACCATTCTGTTAAATGAGAGAAGCCAGTCTGAAAGGCTCCATGCTATGTGATTCCAACCACACAACATTTTGGAAAAGGCAAAACTGTGGATACAGTAAAAAGATCCGGGTCTGCCAGGAGTTAGCGGGGAGGGAGGGGTGCACAGGCAGAGCACAGGGTCGTTTCTCCCTATGGCGCCACAATGGCAGGTGTTTGTCATTACACACGGGCCAAAATCCAGAGTGAGCCCTAAGATAAACCAGGGCCTCTGGGGGAACGCGAATGTCAGGGCAGACTCAGCCATCCTAACAAATGTGCAGAAAGAGGGGCGCAGGCACCTTCTGTCTTTCTGCTTAATTTCGCTGTATACCTACAACAGCTCTGAAAAATCAGTCTGGGGGCCAGTGTTGAGATACCAGCATCCCACGCGGGCTCTGGCTCAGGTCCGGGCTGCTCCACTTCCGATCCAGCTCCCTGCTAATGCACCTGGGAAAGCAGCGGGGAATGGCCCAAGTGCTTAGGCCCCTGCATGGGAGGGAGACCTGGAGGAAGCTCCTGGCTCCTGGCTTCAGCCTGGCTCAGTCCCGACTGCTGCAGCCATTTGGGAAATGAACTACGGATGGAGAATTTCTCTGTCTCTCCTTCTGTTTCTCTGTAACTCTACCATTCAAATAAATAAATCAATCTTGAAAATAAAGTTTTTTTATTTTTTAAAAAACAATGATATTTGAAACATGTCTGGGTAAAATGATGTAAAGTGTTGAGGCTCACTTTAAAATATTCTAAAAATACTCTAAGTGATAGATGTAATAATACTCACATTGGCAAAATATTAATTGTTGGAGTAGTGAACTAGAGAACTATTCTCCGTATGTGTTTGTGTATACTTGAAATTTTCCAGAAAAATAAAATTGTTTAAAAGGTAAGGACTCAGGTGGAAAAGTTACAAGTAAGCAAGAGGGGAATCCTAGAATTAATCCAGTGCCCTTGGACTGGCATTGGAATTATCAGTGTGAACTCCTTTCTATAGACTGATCATGATGATGATAGATAATTAGATGATTGACAGATGATCATAGACAACTTCACAGTAATGATGAAAGCCTCACACTTGGGTAACGCTCACCTGCTACCATCCTGAAATTCATAATAATTTTTGGAAAAGGGGTCTTGGTATTTTCATTTTACACTGGACTCCACAACTTACGTAGCTGGCCCTGGCTTATGTAGCAAAATCCACAAATGAATGCTGAAAGCCGTGAGTGAAAGTTTAAGGAAAAACAGGGCATTTCGTTAAGCCTCAAGTATCTCCCATGAAGTACTCTTAGTTACGAGGGAGACAATAGCAAGTCTACAGGGGAGAAGCCAGGCAGACGCTGTTGGCAGGAGGTGATCTGAGCCGACAACATGCACTGAGCAAGGCCCATTCCTTCTGTGCCATTTCCCCCAAATCCTTAACCTTAATCTAATCATGAAAAAAACACCAGACTCAAATGGGGAACAATCTACAAAATTCCTGACCGTTTAAAAATTGTTGGAGAGGTTATGAAACTATCACAGATGGAACATGTTTAAGAAGATTTAAAAAATGAAGAGGGGCCGGCGCTGTGGTGAAGAGGGTAAAGCCATCACCTGCAGTGCTGGCATCCCATATGGGCGCCAGTTCGAGTCCTGGCTGTTGCACTTCCGATCCAGCTCTCTGCTATGGCCTGGGAAAGCAGCAGAGGATGGCCCAAGTCCTTGGGCTCCTGCAACTGCATGGGAGACCCGGAAGACACTCCTGGCTCTTGGCTTCAGATTGGCGCAGCTCCAGCCGTTGTGGCCATTTGGAGAGTGAACCAGCAGATGGAAGACCTCTCTCTCTTTCCTTCTGCCTCTCTGTAACTCTACCTTTCAAATAAATAGAATAAATCTTTTTTTAAAAAGAAGAAGATTCAACAAATGCAAACTGGGATCCCAGCACAAAGAAAGAACACCATGTGACAAGCTAGCGAAAATGCAAGTATAAAGAACAATTAACGATACAGAGTCAATGTAAGTTTGTAAGTTTTCTGATTTTTTAAAAAGATTTATTTATTCAAAAAGGCAGAGTTAGAGAGAGAGAGAGAGAGAGAGATCGATCTTCCATCCACTGGTTCACTCCCCAAATGACTGCAGTGACCAGGGCTGGGCCAGGCCAAAGCTAGGAGCCAGGAACACCAACCTGGTCTCCCACGTGGATGGCAGGGGTACAAGCACTTCAACCACCTTCCACTGCTTCCCCTGGTTCATTAGCAGGGAGCTGGATCAGAAGTGGAGCAGCCGGGACTCGAACCAGCACCAACATGAGATGCCAGTGTTGCAGGTGGTGGCTTAGCCCACTGTGCTACAACACCGGTCCCAGTTTTCTGATTCCAATCATGAAGGACATTGGGAACAGCTGGGAGAAGGGCATGAGCGTCTCTTTGTAACTCTTGTTTAATTCTGAAATTATTTCAAAGTGTAAAAGAATTTTAAAAGTATTGATAATCAAAAAGCAATGATGACATGCACAGTAAATAAAGCCAAAAGGCATGTAACAAACTATGGAGAGAGAGGCTCACAACTCATTCTAGACAAAGGATCACTTTCCCCCATGTATAAAGAGCTTCTAAAAGAAGATCAATAAGTCAAGAAGGAAACTAAATAAATAAATAATTCAAAGAAAAAACCACAAATGTGTATGGATGTGTATATAGATCATTAAACTCACTTATATGAGAATTACAAATTAAAACTATAGACAGGGGCCGGCACTGTGGCATAGTGGGTAAAGCTGCCGCCTGCAGTGCCGGCATCCCATATGGGCGCCGGTTCTAGTCCGGACTGCTCCACTTCTGATTCAGCTCTCTGCTATGGCCTGGGAAGCAGTGGAGGATGGCCCAAGTCCTTGGGACCCTGCACCCGCATGGGAGACCCAGAAGAAGCTCCTGGCTCCTGGCTCCTGGCTTCGGAACAGCCTAGGTCAGCCCGTTGCAGTCATTTAGGGAGTAAACCAGTGACTAGAAGGCCTTTCTCTCTCTCTCTCTCTCTCTCTCTCTCTGCCCCTCTGTAACTCTGCCTTTCAAATAAACAAATGTTTTTTAAAATTTTAGACAGCAGTTTTCACCTATCAGGTAGGAAAAAAAACAACTATTTGGTACCACACTGTGCCTGTGAATCTGTAAAGAGGAACTTTCACACGTTCTTTGTCACAGCGTAAATTGGCACAGCCCATTCTAGAAAGCAATGTGGCATCATCTATCAACATCAAGATAAATCCTTTCACGTTTCAGATTGAGGCACTCAAATCCACGTGATCGCGTGGACAAAGCTGCTCACTGTGACATTGCTTATAATAGTAAAAATAAGTGGTGTGAGTATAAATCATCCCAGAAAAGTATGACCTGGCCAGCACCGCGGCTCACTAGGCTAATCCTCCACCTGTGGCGCTGGCATTCTGGGTTCTAGTCCCGGTTGGGGTGCCAGATTCTGTCCCGGTTGTTCCTCTTCCAGTCCAGCTCTCTGCTGTGGCCCGGGAGTGCAGTGGAAGATGGCCCAAGTCCTTGGGCCCCTGCACCTATGTGGGAGACCCAGAAGTGGCTCCTGGCTCCTGGCTTCAGCTTGGCCCAGCCCTGGTCGTTGCAGCCACTTAGGGAGTAAACCAGTAGATGGAAGATCTCTCTCTCTCTCTCTCTCTCTCTCTCTCTCTCCCTCTGTCTCTCTGTAAATCTTTCCAATAAAATAAATAAATCTTTAAAAAAATTATTAAAGAGGGGCTGGCGCATAGTGGGTAAAGCTGCTGCCTGCAGTGCTGGCATCCCATATGAGCAGCAGTTCGAGTCCTGGCTGCTCCACTTCCAATCCCACTTTTTATCATGGCCTGGGAAAGCAGTGGAAATTGGCCCAAGTCCTTGGGCCCCTGCACCTGCGTGGGAGACTTGGCAGAAGCTCCTGGCTCTTGGCTTCAGATTAGCTGAGATCTGGCCATTGTGGCCATTTGGAGAGTGAATCAGTGGATGAAAGACTCTCTCTCTCTCTCTCTCTCTTTTTCTCCCTCTGCCTCTGTAACTCTGCCTTTCAAATAAATAAACAACTCTTTTTTAAAATTATTAAACAAAAGAAAATAAGACCTGTTCAAATGAAAGACCTCATACACACACACGTGACCATAAAGAAGAGCGAGGAGCCTGCTGCGGCTGGGGAGGGAGAACTGAGCAGTTTTTCTCAAAGGGTGCACAGTTCCAGCAACGCGAGAAGACTCGCTCCTCGTACCTAAGGATGGCACAGTGCCACAGCAATCCTGCACTGCACTGCATGCCTGAGGTTTTAAGAGAATAAATCTGATGTTTAACATCCATATCACAAAAGAAAAGAGGGAGGGAAGAAACTTTTACAAGTCGTGGGTAAGTTTATGGGATTATTACGGTGACAATTCCATGGGTGTACACTTACCTTCAAAGTGATCAGGGGCCGGCCCCGCGGCTCACTAGGCTAATCCTCCACCTTGCGGCGCCGGCACACCGGGTTCTAGTCCCGGTCGGGGCGCCGGATTCTGTCCTGGTTGCCCCTCTTCCAGGCCAGCTCTCTGCTGTGGCCCAGGAGTGCAGTGGAGGATGGCCCAAGTGCTTGGGTCCTGCACCCCATGGGAGACCAGGAGAAGTACCTGGCTCCTGCCATTGGATCAGCGCGGTGCACTGGCTGCAGCGCGCCGGCCGCGGCGGCCATTGGAGGGTGAACCAACGGCAAAAGGAAGACCTTTCTCTCTGTCTCTCTCTCTCTCACTGTCCACTCTGCCTGTCAAAAAAAAAAAAAAAAAAAAGTGATCAGGATGCTTTCATCCAATACATGCACCTGTTTTGCATGTCAATCATCCCTCATTTAAAAAAAAAAAGAAACGGAATGAGAAGCTCTCCACCTACTAATAAGGAAAGATCTGAGGTGTGCCAATAACCAAGAAAAAACACTTGCTGAACAAATAGTGTGCTACATCCTGTTTAAACAAAGGAGGAGGCAAAAATCTGTTGCTGTGTTCGCTTGTGTTTCATAGAGAAACTCTGGAAAAAACATTAGAAACTAAAAACGGGGCTTCAGACGACAGAGAATGAGCTAGGAACTAGAGGTGGGCAGTAAGAGAAAGAAAAACTTCTCACAGCACCCTTGCTCCTATCTAAATTATGAGCCACGTAAATGCACCACAAACGCAAGAACTTACCCTTCAGACTACAGCGGAGGGTGGGTGGGTGCCTGGCACAGGTGTTACAGCGACGCTCGGGATGCCCACATCCCATATGCAAGTGCTAGGTCCAGTCACGGCTCCTCTGCTTCAGATCCAGCTGCCTGCTAGTGCTCACCCAATTTGGCTCAAGTGATTGGGTCGTTTCCTCCCATTTGGGAGACCCAGATGGAGTTCTGGGTTCCTGGATGTTGCAGGCATTTGGGGAGGGAACCAAGAGATGGAAGATCTCTTTATATCTGTCCACCTTTCAAATAAAATAAAATGAAGATAAATATTTTAATTTAAAAATAATAAAACTATAGGATCGGCGCTGTGGCGTAGTGGGTAAAGCCAACGCTTGCAGTGCTGCCATCCCATATGGTTGAGTCCCGGCTGCTCCACTTCTGACCCAGCTCTCTGCTACAGCCTGGGAAAGCAGTGGAAGATGGCCCAAGTGCTTGGGCCCCTGCACCTGCATGGGAGACCTGGAAGAGGCTCCTGGTTTCAGATCGGTGCAGCTCTGGCCCTTGCAGCCAATTGGGGAGTGAACCATCGGATGGAGGACTCCCCCCCCCCCCCCCCGTGTAACTCTGACTTTCAAATAAATAAATATATCTTTAAAATGCAGTATAACTGTACTTCTACATTTAAAAATAAAATAAAACTAGAGGGAAATACAAAGAAAATGTTATTACAATCAAAATCAAAATTATCTCCTGAGTGCCCTAGTCATTCCTTGGAATAAAAGATGTACGAGGGCAGTGGGCAGTGGGCCAGTGGTTCATATGTCTACACATCATATGAGTGCCTGACTCAGCTTCTGGCTAATGCAAACCCTGGGAGGCAATAACCCTGACTCAAGTAATTGGGTTCCTGACACCCACATGGGAGATCTGGGTTGAGTTTCTAGCTCAGCTTCAGCCCTAGCCACTGTGGATATTTGGGAACTGAAAGGGCAGATAAAAATTCTCTCTCTCTCTCTCTCTCTCTCTCTCTCTCTCTCTCTCTCTCTCTCTCTCTCTCCTGTGTGTGTGTGTGAGAGAGAGAGAGAGAGAGAGAGAGACTCTTATATAGATAGATAGATAGATAGATAGATAGATAGATAGATAGATAGATAAATAGATAGATGAAATATTTTCAAAAACAGAAATAGAGGCAGGTGTTTTGCAGTAGTTTAAGCTGCCACCTGCAACACCAGCATCCCATATCAGAGAGCCAGTTCAAGTCCTGGTTGCCACAATTCTGATCCAGTCCCCTTTAACGTGCCTGAGAAAACAGCGTAAGATGGCCCAAGTGCTTTAGCCCCTGCTACCCACATGGGAGACCCAGATGGCAACAATTAATTGAATTTTTCAAAACAGCTGGTGAAGAGAATTTGGACCTTCTCACCCCAAAGAAATGATATCTGATGACAGATATACCAATCACCTTGACCTGATTGTATACATGCATTGAAATGCCCCCCTGTACCCCGCAAACATCTATAATTACTATGTATCAATTTTTAAAAGATTTATTTATTTATTTTAAAGAGTTACACAAAGAGAAGCAGAGAGAGAGAGAGGTCTTTTACTCACTGGTTCACTCCCCCATATGGCTGCAATGGCCAGAGCTGCACCAATCCGAAGCCAGGAGCCAGGAGCTTCATTCCAGGTCTCCCACGTGGGTGCAGGGACCCAAGGACTTGGGCCATCTTCTGCTGCTTTCCCAGGCCATAGCAGAGATCTGGATTGGAAGTGGAGCAGCCAGGACTTGAACTGCCATCCATATGGGATGTCAGCACTGCAGGCGGTGGGTTTACCTATTATGCCACAGCACTGGCCTCATATCAATTTCAATTTTTTTTTTTTTTTTTTTGACAGGCAGAGTGGACAGTGAGAGAGAGAGACAGAGAGAAAGGGAGAAAGGTCTTCCTTTTCCATTGGTTCACCCCCCGAAAGGCCGCACGGCGCTGATCTGAAGCCAGGAGCCAGGTGCTTCACCTGGTCTCCCATGGGGTGCAGGGCCCAAGCACTTGGGCCATCCTCCACTGCACTCCCTGGCCACAGCAGAGAGCTGGACTGGAAGAGGAGCAACCGGTACAGAATCTGGCACCCCGACGGGGACTAGAACCCAGAGTGCCATCGCCGCAGGCGGAGGATTAGCCTATTGAGCCGCAGCACCAGCCCCCATATCAATTTTTTAAAAAGATTTATTTTTATTTATTTGAAATGCAGGGTTACAGAGAGAAAGAGAGGTCTTTCATCCACTGGCTCACTCCCCAAATGGCTACCAGGGCTGGGCCAGGCCAAAGCAAGGAACTTCTTCTGGGTCTCCCATGTGGGTGCAGGGGCCCAAGAACTTGGACCACTTTATGCTGTTTTCCCAGACACATTAGCAGGGAGCTGGATCAGAAGCAGAGCAGCTGGGTCTCGAACCAGCACCCACATGGGGTGCTGGCACCACAGTGCTTTACCCGCTATGCCACAAAACTGCTCCCAGCTATGTATCAATTTAAAAACATATTTAAAACATGTATTTTTAAGGGCCGGCGCCGTGGCTCAATAGGCTAATCTTCCACCTTGCGGCGCCGGCACACCGGGTTCTAGTCCCGGTCGGGGCGCCGGATTCTGTCCCGGTTGCCCCTCTTCCAGGCCAGCTCTCTGCTATGGCCAGGGAGTGCAGTGGAGGATGGCCCAGGTGCTTGGGCCCTGCACCCCATGGGAGACCAGGAAAAGCACCTGGATCCTGGCTCCTGCCATCGGATCAGCGCGGTGCGCCGGCTGCAGCGGGGCCATTAGAGGGTGAACCAACGGCAAAAGGAAGACCTTTCTCTCTCTGTCTCTCTCTCTCACTGTCCACTCTGCCTGTCAAAAATTAAAAAAAAAATAAAAAAAAACATGTATTTTTAAATTTGTATTGACAAGACAAAAAGCAAGCATAAGATGCAAACATTTCAAGGTAATTTAAGTCTAAACATACCAAACCCAAATCACCAAACTCTGAGAAACAATATACTCTTTATTTTTATTCCTGTTTCACACTATAGAAAAAGTGGCATTTTGGCTTGTCTTTTGGGTAGAAAGCAAGCAAAAAGACAGAAAGAAAGAGCAGGCCTTTGGTAGGAATGCAAATTGGTACAAATTTGCAATATTCATCAACATGTGTAACACACAAGCCCTTTAATCCAGAAATCCCTTTGCTGGGAATTTGCCCAATAGATATAATCCCACAGCCATGTAGAAGATCATTAACACAGCACATAAAGACATTAATATGGCATAGTTTATAGAGCAAGCTTCTAGAAGCTATCAAAATGTTCCTCAACAGAGAATTGGTTTTATTACAGAACATCCCAAAACAAAGACCTCCGCAGAATAACGTAGGTGTGCCGGGACTGAAGTACAAAGACGCTGTGGTATTAGTGAGTGGAAAGCCAGTTGCAGTGCAGTAAACAGCAGGATTCTGTTTGTGTAAAGACTACCTAGGATGGGACACAGCGCATTAAGCCACTGCTCGGTGACCTCTATGACCTGTGCTGGAGTGCTGCAATCCTGGCCACTCTGCCTCCGATCCCGTTCCCTGCTGATGAGCCATGGAAAGCAGCAGAGGATGGCCCAACACTTGGGACCCTGACACCCACATGGGTGGCCCTGATGGCTCCTGGCCAGCTTCAGCCTGGCCTAGCCCTGGCCCATTTGGGGAGTGAGGCAGTTAATGGAGATCTCTCTCTATGTGTCTCTGCCTCTCTCTGTCACTCTGCCTGTCAAGTAAAATTTTAAGGGATAAGCTATGATAAAGGACTGTCGCTCCCCCTCTTCGTGGAGGAACGACACTAAGCCCTGCCTAGGCTTCATATCCGAGTCACGGCACCATTATGTCGCTCCCCCTCTTCGTGGAGGAACGACACAGGACCCTGCGCTGTTCTTTCGTCTGCTCGGCCCTCCCCGGGTTTGCTGCTGGTTCTTCCCGGGTTGGCTACCGACCCTTCCACCTCCGTGGAAGGGCGGTTCCCCCTAGCCACTTTCCCCACTTCCGCGGGGGAGCGGCATACCGCTGGCCGGCTCTCTCGGGGGCTGCACAGGTGTTCCTTCAGATAGATGTTCCCCTTAGATGTTCCTGCTGCATGTTGTCTCTCTCCTCCTTTATAGTCCTCTTCCACCAATCCCAACTCGGCTGCCCACACGCCGAGCGCGCTGCTCTCCTCCAATCAGGAGCAGGTCCTACAGTTTGTCAAGTTGGTGAGAGGCAGCTGGGTAGAAGCTGTTTTCTCCTCTCCCAGCGCCATATTGTGGGAGAGCAGATGCATAGAATAAGTCTTAATTCCAGTAACTTAGTCTAGTCCGAGTTGCTCCCCACGAAGGACAAGGTCTTACAGATGGTATCTCGAAGGATCCACTGACACCTGCTATCAATGGGTAACTCTAAAAGTGAGACCAGAGAAAAGCCTGTGGAAGAACAATTGGAAAATCCATGCTTTATTGAATAAATCATGTGTGTCACTTCTTTGCTTGCTTTTGATTGTAGTAAAATATATACAACATAAAATGCGGCACTTTGATCATTCTTCACAGTTCTGTGGCATTAAGCACATTCACATCATTGTGCAACCATCACCACCATCCATCTCCATAATAATTTGTCTTCCCTGGGCCAGCTCTGTGGTGTAACTGGTTAAGTCTCCACCTGCAGTGCTGGATTCCCATATAGGCACCGGTTCAAGTCCCGACTGCTCCACTTCCAACCAGCTCCCTGTTAATGTGCCTGGGAAAGCAGCATAAGATGGCCCAAGTTCTTGGGCCCCTACACCCATGTGGGAGACCCAGAAGAAGTTCCTGGCTCCTGGCTTCCACCTGGTCCAGCCCAGGCTCTGTGGCCATTTGGGGAGTGAATCAGCACATGGAAGACCTTTCTCTGTGTCTCTCCCTGTGTGTGTATGTGTAAAACTCTGCCTTTCAAATAAATAAAAAATAAATCTCTTTAAAAAAATTTGTCTTCCCGCAGTGGAGGATGGCCCAAGTGCTTGGGCCCTGCACCCGCATGGGAGTCCAGGAGAAGCACCTGGCTCCTGCCTTCAGACCAGCACAACACGCCGGCCATAGCAGCCATTTGGGGGGTGAACCAACGGAAGGAAGACGTTTCTCTTTGTCTCTCTCTCTCACCGTCTAACTCTGCCTGTCAAAAAAAAAAAAAAAAAAAAGATTTGTCTTCCCTAACCAAAACTCTGTACCTAGCAAACACCACCTCCTCATCCCCTTCCCTCATCTGTTCTGTTTCTTCCTCTATGGATTTGCCTACGCACCTCAGCTGAGTAGAATCACAGAGTATTTGTCCTTCCACGTCTGCTTGATTTCCGTAGCATAATTTTTCAAGATTTATCGTGTAGAGTGCACATCAGATTTTACTCCTTTTTGTGGGTGAATAATATTCCATTGTATGGAAATACCTCATTTTTTAAATCCTTTCATCTGTTGACAGATATTTGAGTTCTTTCCATCCTACAGCTATGAATGCCACTTCTACAGAAACAGATGTGTAACTGTAGATTCCATGCCCTTTTTTAAAAATATTTTTAAAAATTTATTTATTTGAAACTCAGAGTTACAAAGAGAGAGAGGGGAGAGAAAGACATATTTCATTCACTGGTTCACTTCCTAAATGGCCGCAACAGCCCGGGGCTGGGCCAGGCTGAAGCCAGGATCCAGGAGCTTCTTCCGGGTCTCCCATGTGGGTGCAGGGGCCCAAACACTTGGGCCATCTTCTACTGCTTTCCCAGGCCATAGCAGAGAGCTGGATCGGAAGCTGAGCAGCTGGGACTCAAACCAGCACCCATGTGGGATGCCGGCACTGCAGGTGGAGGTTTAACCCACCGTGCCACAGTGCCAGCCCTGATTCCCTTCTTTTGAAACACACACAAACAAGGAGTCCTCAAAAAGTTCATGAAAATGCATACATATTATGAAAAAAAATTATGAACTTATTTCAAACATTTTCACACCAAAATTAATTTATTTTTAAATTTCATATTTTTTGAGATTTATTTATTTACTTGAAAGGCAGAGTTAGAGAGAGAGAGAGAGAGAGAGAGAGAGATCTTCTGTCTGTTGCTTTACTCCCTAAATGACCACAATGGTAAGGGCTGTGCTAGGCCAAAGCCAGGAGCCAGGAACTTCATCCAGGTCTCCCACAAGGGTGGCAGGAGCCCAAGAACTTGGGCCATCTACTACTGCGTTCCCAGGCCATTAGCATTGAGTTGGATCAGAGGTGGAGCAGCCAGGACTTGAACCTGTACTCAGATGGGACACCAGTGTTGTAAACAGCAGTTTAACCTACTGTACCACAATGCAAGCCCCAGTTTTCTGTGCACTTATCCTCAGAGAGGAGAGATCTGCTCATTCACTCACAAATGCAACAGGAGCTGGGTCAGGCCAAAGCCAGGAGCCTGTAACCCTACCTGGGCTGCAGGGACCAATTACTTGAGCCATCAGCTGTTGCTCCCGGGGTGAGCATTGGTAGGAAGCTGGACTTGGAGCTGATCCGGGCCTCACACCAGGGACTCTGATACGGTTGCAGACATACCAAGCAGTGACTTAATCAAGTGCCAAAATGCATACCCCATACTCTCATATTAGTTTTTACTAAAAATGTTTTGAAATTTTAAAATGATACTCTTGATTTCAGTAAGATGTCTCATTTTTATCTTTCATGAAAATTGTCAAGAGATTACAAACTCCCTATGGGCAGGGACGAGTTCTTTGCAGGCATTGGCCCCCTTGTTAGATAACTGTGCTGTCAGTGTAGGCTTTCCAGGGGAATGGGGAAACGCACAAAGGACCAGCCCAGCCACACAGTCCCGAGCCAGCCCAGAGCACCCGGGTCCCTGGCGAGGCAGGCAGCGAGCAGGTAACAGCTCGGGATCTGTTGGAAGCCCTAAGGGCATTCCAGAGCTGGGACGCTATTTGGTTTGGAATATTCTGGATGCACAAAGCCAGCTGGCTGCCTGGGCAGCTGCTGGATCTGGTAGGAGTCAGAGTTGAGGGAGGGCACTGCGTGGGGCTGATCAGAAACCTAGGGGACTTCCGAAGGCAGCCGGCCAGATTTCCCGCTACGCAGTTCATCTGTGGTCACACGGGTCCTCCGGAGGTCACTCAGCGCCTGCCTGAGGCCAGCTCGTTTTACCTATTTACCTACTACTGATTTTACCACCAGGTCGTCACGGGCTTGCCCCGGTAAGAAGACGCCTGCGCACAACAGCTGCGCCGCCACCCTTCTCCCCGCAGACACAGCCCGGGACCAGGCAGAGGAGCGGTGGACAGGACGGCAGGACACCTGGATTTCATGCCAGGAGAAAACTCGTAGCAACGATGAACCTCCGCCTGCATCCGAGGCTGCTCCAAGCCCTCAGACTTCCCACCGCAAGTGCTCGTCAGACAAAGAACACGGGCAACTGTCACCGCCTATTGTGGGTAAGAAAGCTGACCCCAGAACGATCGAACGCCCTGTTTAAGGTTGCTTGGTAGTGAGTGCAGAGCTGGATCCCAAATCCAGATTTCCCGATTTTGTTTTTCTTAGAACACCGGGTTGGAGTTTCTAGTGCTTGCTCTTTGCTGGCTTGTAATGAGACGCAAATTGAGATGTCTGGATTTTAATGACTTTACAATTGAAATATTTTCATTATCTCGAAAAAAATTCAAAGATCCTCTATTAATTCATGGAAGTGAACTAGTGGATAGGAGCCCTCTCACCAAATCTCAAATGAAAATTATGAATTAATTAATTCATAAGAGGTCATGCTAAGTAGAACTTGGGACCTTCAAACCCCAGAAACTGGGTGCTCACGGGCTGAGCCCTGGGCCGCGTTCACGCCCTCACTTCCTTCCTTGGCACCTCTGCCCTCTTTCCTATTGACTCAATCTCCTTCTAGCTTCTGCTTCTCAGAAAAGTCCATTCACTGCCCCACACCACTGTACCACTACGGGGTCCTGCGACGTGCCCCAAGTCACAGGACTGGGGAGAAACTGACCCCAGCACTCAGGACTACATGATTGCCACGTAAAGAGCCTGGGGCTTTGCAGGGAGAGCACAGGTGGCTTCGGGCAGGCCAGATGCCAAGCCTTGGCAGCTTGCAGGTGGGGGAGGTGGGATGGGTCAAGGGGGCTTCCACTGAGAGGGGGAGAATGGGAGAGTGGAGGGGCTGAGGGGAAGCAGAGGTGGATGTAGCCCATGCTGACCCAGAGAGCAGCAGCTCCAGCCCTGAGGGCTGGGGAGAGGCTTCTGCGGTTACATTGCTGCCTCCCTCATTGCAGAAGCCAGAGGTCAAGTTCAGGCTAGCTGGTTTCCAACAACATGACCTCTGATTCTCCACTCTGCAGTAACTAGACTGAGCCAGTGCCAGCCGGTTTCCTCTAGTTCCAGCCTCACTCCACGCAGTGGCCAGGGTGTAGGACAGAGTCCCAAGTCCAGCCGGCCCAGACGGAGTCACGCGCCCTCACAACCTGGCTGGTGGCAGGTGCTTCTCCCAACAAGGCACCTGACCTTGGACTGACAACTCCCCGGAAGGAGAAGGGGCTGCTTCAGCCAGAAGGAGCAAATGCTGGAAGACCAGATGACAGGAAAGAAGTCTTTAGTCCAACAGTAGAAGGACCAACCTCCAAATACACCCTTAAAAAGGAAGATTTTATTTGCTCAGTGGCTTTTAAAAATGTCAAAAAGATATAGTGCCAAATTGCCAAGCAAATTCCAAGCAGTTCCACTTTAGCCATTTCTGGGGCTCTCACCAAGTCTTGCAGCTCCGGGTAATGGCAGTTAGTCACAGTGGAGCAAGACATGCGAAGCTCAGTGTGCGGAGTTACTGTTTGGGTTGTGACATTTCTCACTGCAGACTTCCTGCCAAGTCTCACTCGGGTTGCTACATCCACCCACAAGGCATATGGAGACTTAGCTGGAAGAGCCCTCTGTAGCTTCACACCCAGGGGATTAAGGAGCTAGAATTCTTCTGCTGGGCAAAGCAATGTCCCTCCTTACACAGGGAGATAATATACATGTTCAGGGGCCGATGCTGTGGCACAGCAGGTGAAGCTGCCGCCTGCAATGCCGGCATACCATATGGACTCTGGTTCGTGTCCCGGCTGCTCCACTTCCAATCCAGTCCCTGCTAATGTACCTGGGAAGGCAGAGGAGGATGGTCCAAGTGTTTGAATCCCTGCCACCTATGTGGGAGGCCTGGAGGAAGCTCCTGGCTCCTGGCTGAGCCCAACCTTGGCTGTTGCAACCACTTGGGGAGTGAACTAGTGAATGGAAGACCTCTCTCTGTTTGTAACTCTGACTTTCAAATAACTAAATGCATCTTTTGAAAATTACATGCTCAGGGCCAGTGCTGTGGCATAGCGGGTAAAACTGCTGCCTGCAGTGCCAGCATCCCATATGGGCGCAAGTTCGAGTCCCGGCTGTTCCACTTCCAATCCAGCTCTCTGCTATGGCCTGGGATAGCAGTGGAAGATGACCCAAGTCCTTGGGCCCCTGCACCCACGTGGGAGACCCACAAGAAGCTCCTGGCTCCTGGCTTCACCTGGCTCAGCCCTGGCTGTAGTGGCCATTTGGGGAGTGAACCAGCGGATGGAAGATCTCTCTCCCTGCCTCTCTTTCTCTCTGTGTGTAACTCTTTCAAATAAATAAATAAATCTTTAAAAAAAAAAGAAAGAGAAAGAAAGAAAAGAAAATTACATGCTCAAGGATGCAGCGCTGTTTGACTTTCTAAAGACTGACCACAGCCTAATGTCCTCCAGGAGACGCAAGGAGATCATGGTCCCTGCACCCTCCAGACGACAGCTGGGCTCTGTTGGTAGGAAAGCAGAATTATCTGCAATCCATGATGCTCAAAGCAAGGATGCAATGCTGCGCAGAGGACGGCACGTTGCTTGTGTATAAGCCATACACATATTTCAGTCCCTCGCACGTGGGTGGGTGGCAGGGACAAAGCTACGAAAGCATAAGCATCTGGAGCTTCCCCACCACTCCTCGCAAAGCAGGGAGCTCACAAGGCTGCAGAAGAAGAGGAGTGAGCAAGACCGAGAGTCAAGGAGACAGGGAACATAGGACAAAGAGACTCGGTGGCAGATGAGGGATGGCGTTTTTAAGGGGTTCTGCAGGGTGGCATTGTAGAAGGCAACTTGCGTTCTTGTGCACCAGTTAGCATCTGAACTCCTGTCTACATCAAGGGGTGCTCTTTTTAGGAGGCAGATTTTCTTCCCCAATGGAAGACTGCTGTTCCCAGTCCTCCCTTTGGAGGGTGTGCTTGCACACAGGGCCCCGCCCATCGGAGACCCTCCCTTGGTGTTGGGCTCCGGAAGGAGTGACGTGAAGCCCACTCTGTGAAGCCCGCTCATTGATGGGGGCAGGGGGCAGCACATGCAGCCTCTGGGTGTGATGGGGGCCCCAGCAAGCACCCAAGAGTTGTGAGCCGCAGCTACAGTCATCATATTTTAACCAGAGCAACTCTGCAGCCTGGTTATTCGGGGTGGGGGGTCTTGCCTGCAGAGCCCCCTAGCTGGGAGCTCCCCAGAGATCCTGTAAGCGTCAGTCTTGGCTCACAGCCAAGAACTCTGACTGAGACAGTGGCCATGTGCTCTGCACTGCTCTCCTCACAAGACTTCCAATAAGAACCTAGAAGTGACCTAGATGCATTCAAAAGGAAGCCAGCTTTGGATTCCTCCTGGACCTGTCCCCGTGCTAAGGCAAGAAGGTGGAAGCCAGATTTTACCTGGGTGACACAACCGTGAGTCTGGGACTTTGTCAGTGCCAGGAGGGGTGTTCAGCAGCCTGTTCACAGTGGCTGCCCCCAAGGAGCGGGCATGACACAGGGCCAAAGACTTCTTTCCATGTTACTGTCATCTGTACTGTTTGATTTTTTTTCAACCATATTCTTATGCTATTTTTGAATGTTTTTAAAGTTTAAAAAATGATCATTTGAAAATAAGAAATGTACCATATCTATGCCTATATCAGAGTATCTCTGTAAGAGAAGACGAAGTATAATGTGCATTCTGGCAAAAGGCGGAGCCTGTGAAAGAAGCAGGTGGTGAGGAGCCGGCCGGCTGCTAACATCAGCTGAGAATCTTAATTGAGTGGGCTGTCAGGACCGCACACATTCTTTTGTCTGTTTTTTTCTTATTTGGCACGACTTCATGCAGCTTTATATATGACTAATGATGACTTCTAAAAATAATCTTCAACAAGTAGCAAAAGAGTGGCTGTGTTTGCAAGACAAGGCACAGACGGGGACAGAAGGAGCTCAGATTAGCAGGAAGAGGCGGGAGATAAAAGTCCAGTACATTCATATAAGACCTCCAGTTGCTCCTAGGGGTACTGCTATCAGGATGAAAAAGCCATCTGTCACAAGATCAAAAGGAAGAGAGCCATTAAAAAACTGTGGGATGGGGCCAGCGTTGTGGCATAGGGAGTTAAGCCTCTGCCTGCGACACTAGCATCACATATGGGTGCCAGTTCAAGATCTGGCTATTCCACTTCAGATCCAGCTCCCTGCTGATGCACTTGGGAAAGCAGCTGAAGATGGCCCCTGCAAGGCCCCCAGGTGCTTGGGCCCCTGCACCCACATGGGAGACATGGAAGAAGCTCCTGGCTTCAGCCTGGCCCAGCCCCAACTGTTGTATCCCTTTCAGAAATGAACCAAAGGATGGAAGATACATCTCTCTCTCTCTCTCTCTAACTCTGCCTTTCAAATAAAGAAAAAATAAATTAAAAAATCGTGGTATGTCCATTCAACAAATATTACTCAGCAGTTGAAGGAAAATACAGGAATCTCACAGACATTATATTGAGCAAAAGAGACACCAAAATGCACACTATGTATTAAATGTATACAAAATTCTAGAAAGGGCAAAACGATGGCTACAAAGAGCATGGGCGGAGAGATCAATTGCAAAGGGGCAAGGTGGAATCTGAGGGGCGAGTGATAGGAACGTTCTCTAACTTGATGATGCTGATGCTCACATTTGTGTAGACATCTGTCACAACTCATCACACTGTACACTTACAGTGGGTGCCTGTTACTGGCTGCAAAGTGTGTCTCAATAAGGTTGGGTAAAAAAAAAAAAAAAAAAAAAAAAAAAAACAACAACAACAACAGAAGAGAAGGTTTGGAGTGAGCACATTTACTTGTGTGCATTGGCTCGGTGGTATTTCTGAATGGATGATGGAACAGTATGGCCCCCCTCCCCCGTGGTTGGCCAGCTGGCTCAGGATGTGATAAACGGAGTCTGACTTTTCAAACATCTGGAGGAAAGCAAGCAAAGCCTCCGTTATCTCTGCCCATCCTTTGGCAGGCGCCAAGGGAGACCAGGCCACCGTGAGCAAGCAGTAATCCCCCCACCCCCCACCCCCACCGCCGCCTTGCAGGTCCCCAGGAAGCATGGGAAAGGACAGAGACAACACACTCATCTTCACTGCTCTGAGGAGGGCTATCTGCCTGGCCCAGGGAGCACCTGCACCAGGAGGGCAACAGGTGCATGAGCCGGCCAGAGGGTCCACTCCCATAATCTGGGGTTCGTCCCGAAGAGGTGAGCGACATCATGAAGAGCAGACCCAAGACACTGATATTCGTGGTGGCTACAGACGGATCCGCATTGCCACCTCCCAGGTGCTCCACCCAGGAGGTGCTCCACCCTGTACAGTCAGGCCCCAAGCCAAAGTCTGGGGACACGGGCTGACCCCTCTGTTCTGGGAGTGGGCAGAGAGGCCAGCAGGGCCCCAAGCTTTCCCCTCCCCATGCCCCACCTTGTCTACCAAGTCCCCACCCATCACCGATTGCTGGTTCTGGGGTGAGAACAGGGCTGCTCACAGCCAACTACGAGCAAAAGCAGGCGAGGCCACGAGCACAGCGAGCGGGAACGGGTGTGAGGAACACTTTAGCCTGATTGTAAAACAGGGAGCGGCCGAGAGGAGAGGTTACAGGGCGTTCCCGCTCCAGCCGGCTCCTGGCAGCAAAGGCACATTTACACGGGTCACAATGAGTAGGTGGACTCTGGGCTGAGGGCAAAGGACTGTTTTTCTCCAGGACTATTCAGACTGTGAGAGCTTTTCTTATTATTGACAGATAATGATTGCACATCGTGTAATAATCGATCCTAGTTGTTTATCATTGCTTTGAGAAGGAAACGTGCCCAGCGCTGTTTGCTGGCTGTTTTGCGTCCCACGGGACAACACTGGTGACCGTAAGCACCCTTCTGTGTAACAGCCGATTGCTTCTGTCTGCAGGCCGCAGCCCTGTGCCCCCAGCCCCGCTGCCCACTGCTGTGCGCTCACCTCCATTCCCTTCTGTACGTGCCTGAGGCCGTGTGGTGGTGGTCTTTCTGTGTGTTCCCCTGCCCCACTAAACCAAGCCATCTCCGCCGGGGCCACCCCCGGGGCCACAAACAACAGGACCGCAAGTCCTTTGGGCGGTGGACTTGAATTCTGCCGCGAACGCAGATGGGTTTTCTTCCACGGATGGCTGCGGTGGTGCAATAAGCCTGGGAATGCAGGGATCTTCTCCACGTCCTGCTCTCAGCGCCTGGGGAATTGCTGGATCATTTGCTAGTTCCAGTTCTAATTTTTTGAGGCGCCTCCATAACGGCTGTGTTCCCCTTGACAGAACAGAGGAAGTGAGCGGCTCCCGCTCTCCCGGCCACCAGCAGCACGGTGAGCTCCGCAGACAGCGCGGGGGCAAGTGCCAGTGGGACAGGCCCGGCAGCCCCTGTGCCTCGCCGAAGGGACAGGACACACGGCCAAGCAGGCCCTCCGAAGCTGAGCAGAATGCTCTCCCGTGCAATCTTCGTGCAAACTGGGGTTGGGGGTGGGCGGCAAGCAGCGCCCCGACCTTTCCGCCAAGCGCCCAGCGCTCTCTGAGAAGGGCTCACTCCGCGGCGGCTGAAGACAAGCGAACACGTGAAGACACAGCCAAGGCGGCCAAGCTCGGTATGAACGAGAAGCGAAAAACCTTGGGCCTGGGGCTGGAGCACTGGATAAAGCCGCCGCCTGCAGTGCCTGCATCCCATATGGGCGCTGGTTCGAGTCCTGGCTGCTCCACTTCTAATGCAGCTCTCTGCTGTGGCCTGGGAAAGCAGTAGAAGATGGCCCAAGTCCTTAGGCCCCTGCACCCATGTGGGAGACCCGGAAGAAGCTCCTGGCTGCTGACCTCGGATCAGTGCAGCTCTGGCCATTGCGGCCATTTGGGGAGTGAACTAATGGAAGGAAGACCTCTCTCTGTCTCTCTCACTGTCTGTAACTCTACCTCTCAAATAAATAAATAAAATCTTTTTAAAAAACACTGTGCATGAATTGTACAATTTTTTCTATCAAAATAAACATTTTAATCTCATTTTGCATGAACTTTTTGCAATGCCACATATAATGAAAATTAATTTCACCTGTTTCTCCTTACTTTTCAAATTGTGGCCCTCGAAAGATGATTCACACATGGGCTCTGGTTCTATTGCAGTTGGAGAGCTCTGCTTTGGAAAACCAAGAAGGTGTGGTGGAGAGCTGCTGGGACAGAGAGCTGAGGTAGAGCCCTGTGTCTCTGACCCCTTGTTCTTGAACCTTGCAGGGCGTGGGCACTGCCAGGGGAGGCCTGAACACAAAGTCCGGGACTTTTCAGCTGAGTCAGGTGGTCCAGTCTTCCCACTCCCCTCTCCCAGTGCAGGAAGAGAAACCACAAGCCCAGTCATCAGCCAACAGGATGATCCTTCCCCGGTAGCTCTGGGCCTTTTCTGTCCCAGCAATCATTCCAACTATCCTTTAAAAAAAAAAAAAAAAAAAAAAAAGATGTATTTATTTGAAAGTCAGAATTACACACACACACACACACACACACACAGATCTTCCATCTGCTGGTTCACTCCCCAATTTGCCGCAACGGCTGGAGCTGTGCCAGTCCTAAGCCAGGAGCCAGGAGCTTCTTCCAGGTCTCCCACATGGGTGCAGGGGCCCAAGGACCTGGGCCATCTTCCACTGCTTTCCCAGGCCATAGCAGAGAGCTGGATTGGAAAAGGAGCAGCCAGGTCTTGAACCGGTGCCCATATGGAATGTCAGTGCTTCAGGCCAGGGCATTAACACGCTGCGCCACAGCACCGGCCTCCCCAACTATCCTTTTTTTTTTTTTTTTTTAATTAGCGTTTACTTTGATAAAACAATCAGATCTTTCTTTTCTCCACACTCTACCAGTTTTCTTCAGTAACCTAATAATAAAGCAGTTCTAGGATTCCTATCTGTCCAAAGGCCCTGGGGTGAGCAGAGTCCAGTTAAACAAGGCCCTGGAAAACACCAAGTTCAAGTGGGCCTCAGCTGGCTCAGCTCCAAGACAGGCCCATTCACCTGCTACTTTGTGGTTACCTTGGAACAAAACAGGAAGACCTATGCAAGTCTTCTGTGGCTATCTTATCTGTTAAGAACTTGTGAGGCTCACCCTGCTGACTACTCACAGATAAAGAAGTGAATGTTAGGGCTGGGTGCCATGGCACAGGTTAATCCTCTGCCTGCAGCACCAGCATCCCATATGGGCGCCAGTTCTAGTCCCAGCTGCTCCTCTTCCAATCCAGCTCTCTGCTATGGCCTGGGAAAGCAGTGGAAGATGGCCCAAGTCCTTGGGCCCCTGCACCCATGTGGGAGACCTGGAAGAAGCTCCTGGCTCCTGGCTTGGGTCGGCCCAGCTCCGGCCATTGCAGCCATTTGGGGAGTGAACGAGCAGATGGAAGACCTTTGTCTCTCCCTCTCACTGTCTGTAACTCTACCTCTCAAATAAATGAAGAAAATCTAAAAAAAAAAAAAAAAAAAAAAAAAGTTTTTTGACACAAAAACTCACAAAGCTTGTGAGCCTTCAACATCAGGAGCTGCAAACTATAGATATTTAAGAGGTTAATACCATCCAAACCCATTTTACAGATGAGAAAAGTGAGGCCACCGACTTGGAGAGGAGAGGGCTGATCCAAAGACCAGAAACTGCCCAGTGAAAGCACTTTGTACCCAGTTAGTACTCTACAATTGCTTTGCTTTTAATTTTTTAAAAAAGATTTATTTATTTATTTGAAAGTCAGAGTTACAGAGAGAGAGAGACAGAGAGTGAGATCTTTCATCCACTGGTTCATTCCCCAGATGGCTGCAACAAGCCAGTGCTGGGCTGGCCAAAGCCAGGAGCCAGGAGCTTCTTCTGGGTCTCCCATGCAGGTACAAGGGCCCAAGCACTTGGGCCATCTTCTACTGCTTTCCCAGGCCATAGCAAGGAGCTGGACTAGAAGTGGAGCAGCCGGGACTAGAACCAGTGCCCATATGGGATGCTGGCGCTGCAGGTAGAGGATTAACCTGTGCCACAGCACTGGCCCCAGCATTCAGCTGGGACTTGAAACAGTGCCGATATTGGATGCCAGTGTTGGCAGGTGGCAGCTTTACTCACCACGCCACAACGCCGGCCCCTTTGCTTTGGAATTTTAAGTAACATTCTTCTCTCATCACAAAGCAGTATATTTTAGAAATTCTTAAAAATACAGGAAAAACAGTAGTCCATAATACCCCTAACCAGAGGTAAGCCTAGCAATTGTTTGGTATGTTTATGTAAATAGTCCCTCTCCTTCTCAAGTGAACCTACCACATGCCTGTATTTTTCTTTTACAAAAATGTGATACTACTAAATACAGTATTTTATCATTTGTTTTCCCCCTCTGAATTAATAGCAGACATTTTCCCCATGTGAATATTGTTTTACACTACTGTTGCATTATCGCTAATGACTACGTGGTATTCTAGTGAATGAATCTGCAACCGACTCCTGATTCCTGGCATTTGAGTTTTCTCCATTACAACGATGCTACAGTGAACACTGTTGTAGGGGTCTTGTTCTGTTTTTGCACACTTTCAGGATCATTTCTTAAGGTTATTTATGATTTTCACAGCTGTTTCCCAAAATATGTTAATGTTACATTCCTCCAACAATACACAAGTAGCCATGTATTCAACTCCTTCTGACACAGATGTAGTTTAATCACTTTTTCACCTTTTCCAGTTTAATAGGTAAAATTTCCATTTATCTGCATATTGCAGAAAATTGAGCAGTTTTTGTGTTATTGACCATATGCAGTTCTCTCTTTTTTTCCCAAATAAACCTTTTATTTAAGGAATACAAACTTCATGCATTTCGTAAGCACAACTTTAGGAACATAGTGATTCTTCCCACCACACAAGCCCTCTCACCCTTCCTCTTCCTCCCTCTCCCCTTCCCAGTCCCATTCTCCACTAAGATACATTTTGGATTAACTTTATACACAGAAGACCAACTTTATACTAAGTAAAGAATTCAACAATTTGCACACACACACACACACACACACAACCTGTTCCTCAACATCTGAGACAAGGGCTCTTCAAAGGCATATGCATTTCTTTTTTTAAGCAACTTCCTAATCCTACATTTCCTTTTGTCATTTTTCTATTGAAGTCTATTGTCTTTTTCTTCATTATTTCTGGGAGCTCTTTGTATATTAAAAACACTAATCCTTTGTCTTAAATGTTACAGCTCTTGTAGGTGTTTTTTCACGATTACACAGGTAACTCAGTACTTTCTTTGCATGGTTAGGAAAGTCTTCACAACATAAAAAAAGTTTCGTCTTCTAAATCATATTAAAGAGCTAAGTAAATATTCCCCTTATGAAAATGTATTTTTTTATCAAACTTGCAAAGTTGTGGTACGATTCAGACCCTAACATCTCTGTTCCCCAGGTGGCCAGCCAGCTGTTCAATGACTCCACTCAGCACAGAGTTTCTCAACAGTGGCACTGCGGACTCCGGCAGCTCGGCGGTCCTTCACCGGAGGGCCCAGTCCGTGCACCCCAGGACGTCCAGTAGCACCCTGCCACCTATCAGAGGCCTGTTTCGTTCCCCAGCTGGGACCACCAAATGTTCCCAAGGAGAGGAATACTCCCAGCTGAGAACCCTGACTTCCGATATCACTGTGCCTACACAGTCGATGCTTGTTTCTTGTACCCTTGGGTCTACTCCAGTTCCAATGAGTCGATGTCTGCTCTCAGACTAGCAGTGCCTCCTATTGTCATTCCTGCAGCTTTGTATCAGCTTTTAAATCCGTTTCTCTCCTTGCTCCCCCAGCCTCTGTCTCTCTGGGAATACTTTCTCTTATTGAGTAATCAGGTGAGAATGGGAAGACCTGGGCGGCACCTGGGACCCAGGGGCCCCACATGCTGGCGATGGCTGTGCAGTGGGTGGGGCTGGCAGGCACAAGGCTGGCTGGGGCTGATAGGAGAAAAGGCGCCAGATAGGACCTGGAGACCCTATCTCCAGGGTCACCTGGCGGGACCCAGTGGGAAGGGGTTGCAGAAAACAAGCACAGGTGGAGGGCACAGCGTTTGGGGCTGTGGCATTACTAGGCGGTGATGGGGGAAGGGCTGTGTCTACAGTTCTGCTGCTCCGGGAGGGGCTGAAAGAATCCCCGGGGGCACTCAGCGCCCCAAGCCTCAGTGAAGTGGAGGGCTCCTGCTCAGATAGGGCAGGAGTGCTTCACCGCCCTTCCCCCAGGACAGGGCACTTGGGCCCCCTCTCCCCTGGGAAGGAGGGTCGCACCTCTGCCTGGAGCCTCCCCCAGGATCCCACAGCCTGGGGTTCCACACACTCAGAGTTCTGGCTTCTCACAGGGCCCAGCCACGGCTGCCATGTCACCTCCCTCTGTGTCAGGGCTTGGACTTCGTTGCTGTCAAACAGCTCAAAGTAGTGACTACCACCCTGGGAGGCAGCAGGTGACGACGGCCTGAGTGTCTGGGCACCTGCTAAACACAGGAGACCCAGTCTGAGTTCTTGGTTCCTGGCTTGGCCCAGCCCAGCCCTGGCTGTTATGGCCATTTGCTGGGTGAACCAGTGGATGGAAGATTCTCTCTTTCTCTCTCCCTCCCTCCATGTCTCTGCTTTTCAAATAAAATGAAAAATAAAATAAAGTAGGGACTGCTGTGCCAAGGGTACTGGTTAGGGTTGTTTTATTGCAAGAAACAAAAAGCACAACTCAAACTGGCTCAAACAATCAAAGAAATGCACAGTGCCAGGGAGGCCTCACGCAGCTCAGCGATGCTGCAAAGCCCGCCCCTTCCCTGGGCTCAGTGTCCTCGTCCTCATGGTTGGTGGCATCTCTGACAAAGGCCAGGACCCCAGCTTCCTGGCTGCGTGCCCAGGGCCACCCCCTCCCTCTCACAGGCAGCAGAAGGGCTTTGGCTCCAGAACCCCAGCGGCAGTGCTGAGGTTGTCTCAGGCCGTCCACACGCCCACCTTGGAGGACAGAATTGGCTTGTCTTGTTTTTTGTGTTTTTTTTTTTTTTCAAACATATTTGTTTGAAAGGCAGAGGGACAGGGAGAGAGGGAGAGAGAGAAAGAGGAAGAGGGAGAGAGAGAGAGATCTTCCATCTGCTGGTTCACTCCCCAAATGGCTGCAACAGCCAAGGTTGAGGCAGCCTGAAGCCAGGAGCCAGGAACTTGAACTGCCACCCACCTGGGAGACCCAGATGAAGCTCCTGGCTCTTTGGCTTTGGTCTGGCCCAGCCCCAGTCCTTGCGACCATTTGGGGAGTGAACCAGCAGATGGACGATCTCTCTGCCTCTCCCTCTCTCTAACTCTCTCAAATAAATAAATCTTTAAAAAAAAAAAAAGAAGCAGGCTCAAAATATTTATTATTGGAGAAACCATCCTCTACATCCTCAACAGACTCATAACATGATTTACAACATCTAAGTCTTCCAAGTTCAGAATTCAAAATCCTTCTCAGACCCAGAGTCAGAGGAAGGAAATGCAGGTGACCTCAACCAGGACCTAGAACCCGATGGTGGCAAAGTCAGGTTCTCATCGCATGTTCCGGCCCATCCCTGGGTAAGGGGCACACACAAGGCTTTAAGTAATACTCTAGTTTCTCTTCAGATCGTATAAATCTTCTGCCTTTTACAAGGCTCTAAATGACAGCGACACCGGTCTGTTCTGGAAAACAGCTTCTGGCTATTAGTCAAAAGTGTCCTGGTGGCACAGCTGGCCTGCTATAGGCACCACCCCTGCAGAGATGTTTGGCTGCTCCTGGGTGCCACGAGAGCTGCTTGGAGGAACTGAGCAAGGAACTGAGCCTGGTGTCACCACAGCGGCCTTGCACTGGCAATGCCTGGACCGGCCTCCCTATCTCGCCAAAGCATGCTTCTCATCAGCAAGCCCCAGCAGCTCTGCGTCACACTGCCCCATCGAGATCACTAGCCAGGAACTCTGCTGCCTGGCAGAAAGTCTGCAAGCAGTGGGGAGAGTGAGTGCGTAAGGATAGATGTCCCCCTCGTTCACACAGGCTGGGGACAAACCAGACCCAGCCCGCTATGGGCTTGCTATGCCCAAGGCTCCCCCACAGTGGGGAAAGAACACACTGCCACAGGCCAAGGGGTTGCTCTGGGAAGTTAGATTGCACGCCGTGCATGGCAGAAAACGGCAGCACTAACAACATCATTCTAACGAGGCTCGCCTATCCGGCTGGTTTTCGTCCAATGCTCTGCCGCGGTTCACTTACATGGGGACCTTACCAAGAATCTAAGACCCCAGCAAATGAGTAACAGAGGTGTCTCTCACATCTACAAAGTCCCAGATAACCTCCCTCTCCTTTATTCTCCCGTCCCTTTAATCACCCACTTGTTATTGGCTTTGAAGACCACCACACACACACAGGGACAACACACAGGTCGCGCCCTCACGGTAGGGACCCCCTTCTCTGAGCACGTGGAACATCCCGGCTGTGCATCTCTGTGGTCTGCAGATCTCCAGCAGGCTCTGCCGAAGGAACAGCTGCCCGTGCACACGCCAGAAGCTGTTCCAGACCCCTAGGCAGTTTTCCATGCATTCACTCACTTAGGAGGGGAAGCCAGTTGGCATGTGGCCATCTCGTGTATCTCAGACTTGGAAATGCTCCTCCATTGCGGGTCACTGCTCCGTCTACAGGAACCTGAGGGACAGGACTCTCGGCGCTGTCACTTCCTCCACCTCTGTGAAGACCCAGTCCCTCAGGGGCCGGCTGTCACCTTGGGTTGCTTTCCTAACCTCTACAACGCCTGAGTCCTCCCGTTTGCAAGATCCAGCCTCCTGGAGGAGTTACTGTGAGAAGCGAATGAGGTAAAGCTTGCGAGTGCCAAATTAATGCCAGCTACGACTAACTGCACCACTCTAATTATTGTCTGATTTCCCTTTGGACAAAACCATCTAAAAATTACATGGCACAGGACACCTAAATTGTATCTAGTTCATAATTACATATTTAATTATAAGTTAAACGTGCACTCAATCACAGGCCAGAACAGAACATGGGAAAATGAAAATAGTGGATCGGCAGTCATGGGCAAGTGATTTATGATGTACAGTTAACATACCAATGAACTGTGTTGGGTAGATTTTGAAGTTTGGAATGCATTGAATGTGCATTTTTACAATATCCATGAAGGATAAAAACATCTTTCCTTCAGTTTCTGCTTTAGCTGTAGCTCTTGGGAGTCATGGATAGGTGATTTATGATGTGTGCTATTACATAACCAAGAGTTGCATTGTGTGGACATAAAATTTTGAATTGCATTAAATACGCACATTTTGCCATACCCTTGAAGGATAAAAATGCCATCCCTTCAGCTTCTGCCTTAGCTACAGCCCTATCTATTGTCACATCACAAAATGCAGTGGCTGAAAGAGAGCACTTATTGTGCGCACATTGGGAGAACCAGGAATTTGAGGACTCAGCCAGGCTGCTCACCTCTCTCCCGTGGCTTCAGCTGGGCCCTCCACTGGGGCTGGAGGCACGACAGCTTGCTCCCACGGCCCGCAGGCTGGGACAGGCTGCTGGCTGGGCAGGGATGTGGGAGGGCTTAGTGCCTCTCGGTGCAGCTGCTTGGGCTATCTCACAACGCAGCAGTCACAGGAAAGCAGACTTCTCGTCCAGCAGCCACCTTCCTAGAATAAGTGTTCTCGGAGACGGGAAGCAGAAGCTGCCAGCCCAGAACCCTACACCTGGAAACCAGCGATCGCTTCTGCCAAATTCTGTGGGTCAAAGCAGTTAGAATCCACCTGCCTCTCAGCAGGAGGACAGAGAACCCACCACTATGGGAGGAGGAGGGTCAAAGACTCCAGCGATTTTTTTTTTTTTTTTTTTTAAGATTTACTTATCTGAAAGGCAGAGTTACAGAGAGGGAGAGACAGAGTGGTCTTTGATCCCCTGGTTCACTCCCCAAATGCCCACAATGGCCATGCCAGGAGCCAGGAGCTTCTTCCGGGTCTCCCATGTAGGTGCAGGGGCCCAGGGACTTGGGCCATCTACTGCTTTCCTGCATTAGCAGGGAGCTGGATTGGAAGTGGAGCAGCCAGGAATTGAACCAGGGTCCCTATGGGATGCCGGTGCTGCAGGCCATGGCTTTAACCTGCTATGCCACAGCGCTGGCTCCTGGCTAGTCTTGAGCTGACCTTTTTTTTATGCCAGCCCTGCATGTTAGTGCCATTGCCAACATTTTTTGCCTTAAGCACAGCTTCCCCCCTGCACCTCTTATTTCTTCACCCCGGAGTCCTTTGCCCATCACTCTGCCGATACCTCCAGTTTCAGGGTCAGAAGCTACGATGTACGGATGACTTCATGTTAGTGAAGAGCTTTGGAATCTGGCAGAGCTGGGTTAGAACTGCCAATTACTTCCTGTGTCCCTGGACAAGTTAATATTTGACACTCAGTTTCTCCATCTGAAATAAGAAGGCCATCTCCTAAGACTGTTGAAATTAAGCAATAATGTATTTAGCAACGAACTTACAGGATAACAAATACCAAGTTTTGGCAAAGGCATGGAACTAACTTTCTGTGACACTGCTGGGGACAGTATTAACATTTTTTAAGGATTTATTTATTTATTTGAAAGGCAGAGTTACAAAGACACAGAGGTAGAGAGAGAGAGAGAGAGAGAGAGAAATCTTCCACCCACTGGTTCACTCCCCAAATGGCCACAATGGTCAGAGCTGTGCCAATCAGAAGCCAGAAGCCAGGAGCTTCTTCCGGGTCTCCCACATGGGTGCAGGGGCCCAAGGACTTGGGCCATCTTCCACTGCTTTCCCAGGCCATAGCAGAGAGCTGGATCGGAAGTGGAGCAGCCAGGACTCAAATCGGTGCCCATATGGGTTGCCAGCACTGCAGGCAGTGGCTTTACCTGCTATACCACAACGCCAGCCACCATGATGACAAGATTAGCTATAATCCTCAAATGGGAAGAAACTGCTCCAGACTGCACCTTTTTTCATTAAGTAGGGCATATGAGTTGCCAATAACCCTGCTCCCTGACTACCCAGGGGCTTGCTGAAACCCTCAGACACTCAGCTGGGAGGCCCACTGTACAGCTCCCACCAAACACTCTAAAGACTGGGAGTCCTCTGTGTAGCACAGCTTTGCTTGTGTTGAGAAACCAAGGAAAACAAATCAACAATGACTCTGCAGTGCCAGGCAAGCCTTGAGAAGCACAGGGCTCCTTCTGATGCTTCAGGCCCCTCAGTGACAGAATCTGCAGCCCCGGAAGCACAAAGCTCTACTCCCACTCCTCTACCTCCGGCATCATCACACCTTCCTTCCCCACCCCATCTCTGGCCATACAATGAAGGCTGTAAGAACACTGTCCGGCAAACCTGAGACATGGCAGGAAATGACTGCCCAGATTTTCAGGGTGAGTGGAGTCTCTAGGTTCCTACGTCAAACAAGACAACAAATAATGTTTCAACAGTTTCCATACTTTAAGATCAATGATCCTCTTTTTGCTGTTTTCACTTGAATCAAAATGGTATTTTTAGATTCATGTAACTCAAAAATACTAAGAGGGGCCAGCACTGTGGTAGAACAGGTAAAGTTGCCGCCTCCGGTGCATATGGGTGCTGGTTCGAGTCCTGGCTGCTCCACTTCTGATCCAGCTTCCTGCTAATGGCCTGGGAAAGCAGTGAAAGATGGCCGGAGTCTTTGGGCCCCTACACCCATAAAGGAGACCCAGAGGAAGCTCCTGGCTCCTGGCTTCGGAGCAGCCAAGCTCTGGGCCGTTGCGGCAATCTGGGGAGTGAACCAGCAGATAGAAGATCTCTCTCTCTCTCTCTGCAACTCTGTCTTTCAAATAAATCAGTAAATCTTCTCAGTCTTGTCCCTCATCCTAAATAGTTGCCTGGAGGCACTCTTCCAACTGCCAAAAATCAGAAACCACCTAAATGTTGTCCAGAACTGATGATAAGCTGTGCCATGGTCATGAATGAGCCAGAACTACACATAAAACCACAGAGGAATCCCACAACTACAACGGCAAACAAAAGTGATCTCTATGAAAATGCATATGGTGTGGGATCATTCACATAACTTAAAACATGCAGGATACTGTTATATACTATGTATGTGTAGTTAAAACTATTTATGTGCAATAAAAATGAAAAGAAATAATAAACCTCCAATTCAGGCAGTGGCATCCCTGCAAGGGGCAAAGCGAAAAACAATAGGTCCTGGAATCTTAATCTGTGTACTGGGTTCAAGGCTGCTCACTACTTCATTCTTTATACCTTCTCTGTGTATGGACTATTTCACCACACATTCTAAAAATGTGAAAGACGTACTTTTAAAAACATTTACATTTATTTGAAAGCCAGAGAGAAAGAGAGAGACAAAGATGGACGGTGCTCCCGTCTACTGGTCCATCTGGGACTGGACCAGACCAATGCCAGGAGGCCAGGGCTGAAGGTAGGAGCCAGAACTCACTCCCAGTCTCCCATGTAGGTGGCAGGGACCCAACTATTTAAGCAATCACCTACTGCCTCCCAGGACGTGCGTTAGCAGGAAGCTGGAAAGGGGAATGGGGCTGGAACTCCAGCATGGATGCCGGCATCCCAAGCTGGGACTTACCTGCCAGGGCAAAGGCCCACCCCTAAAGATTTACTTTCTAGTAAGTAGGTAGCACAATGCTGGGACTGTGGCAACTATGGTCATTTTTACTCACGTAGCCCACTCTTTTATATTCATTCAACTTCAAGCTTCTCCCCTTTACTCCATCCTTAAGATCGAAAAAAAGTTTCTATTTTTTATAAAAGTTCAAATGAGCTTATGACTCCAATGGTGAAAAGAACTTTAAAACCAGTTACTTGGATATGAACCAACTCGGTTACATTAGACTGTGAAAAGTCCTTTTTTTTAAGTAAGAAATCAAATCCATAAATAAATATGCCAAGTGGTCACCAGATGCTAACAGTGGGCAGATTTTTTTAAAGTGCCAACCCAAAGGCAAGATGGGCCAATATTCCTAGTTGGGGCCCTCCGTTCCTGTGCACTGGATACCAACAGGGACACTAATTTACCCCATGAGGTCAACTGAGTCTGTTTCGGGTCCCCAGCCCTAAAGGATACTGGAATACCCAAGAAAGCCTGTCAAAATCCTGATGTCCAGGCCACACCTATACCAATCACTAGGCATGCAGATAGGATGCCGGTCTAAGCATTCAAGAGGAGGTGAACATGCAGTCAGAGCTGACAACCATATACCCAGAACACCAGACACCACCTGTGAATTCAGGCTGTCCCCCACCCATCTGCGTGTAAAACATTAGTTCTCACTGCTGCACATTTTCCTAGTCCAGCTGCAGTAGTGGGACCACTGAGGCTCGGGACTGTGACGCAGAGTGCTGGCTGCCAACAGCAAACAGCTTCTGAGTCTCCCCAGTCCCTGGTAACACAACCACACCCGCTAGCTAGGCCTTTGGCCACTCAGTGAGAAAGCTCGTTTCTCGGAGCCAAGGGTGAAGAAGGGGAAGCCCTTCCTGTTCAAGAGCGACAGCTAATAAATGCCCAAGGAATGAGAACAGAAAATCATTTTACAAACCTTAGTCACACTGACCCACGCTTAGTAACCTCAGCACAGCTGATATGGCAACATCCACCAGACAGTGTCAAAGTACCACCATGTATTCATTCCAAAGGAAGAAAAGGACTTTCTTTTTAAGGTTTATTTATTTCAAAGACAGAGTTACAGAGAGGCAGAGGCAGAGAGAGAGAGAAAGAAATAGAAACAGAGAGGTCTTCCATCTTCTGGTTTACTCCCCAAATGGCCACAATGGCCAGAGCTGGGCCTATCTGAAGCCAGGAGCCAGGAGCTTCTTCAGGGTTTCCCATGCGGGTGCAGGGGCCCAAGGACTTGGGCCACCCCTTCCCCAGCCCTGCTTTCCCAGGCCATAGCAGAGAGCTGGACTGGAAGTAGAGCAGTCAAGACTCCAACTGGCACCCATATGGGATGCCGGCACCGCAGGCACAGCTGAGCCACAGCACTGCTCTAAAAGGGACTTTTTAAAAAATGGAGACATTAGGCAGATACCACCTGTGTCGGCTGCGAAACCATCTCTGCTTCAAACCCAGCCCTCGGTGCTCCGCATTGGGAGGCTGGGGCTGGGACTCCTGTTTCACTCTGCAGGAGGGGAGCTCGGGGAGCCTGAGAGGCTGGAGGAGGGAGAGGAACCCAGCTCCCGGTTCACTTCCTGTTCCCACGACGGCCACTTCATGTTTCTTGGCTCTGGCAGCTACAGTCCCTTCTGATACCACAACTGAACCCCGTGTGAGTGCAGCTGAGCCCTCACGAGAGCGGCTCCCTACAGAACTCTGCAAGTCACCAGACCCCAGCAGGCCCTCCCCGCGCTCTGGGTCAGTCTCGCGGAAGTTCTTCTCCACACTTCTGAAGGTTTAGTGATTGCGACTTCTCTTGGCTCCTCCTGCCCCTGTAATTGCTACCCCCAGCCTCTGTTAATTGCTACCCCAGGGTACCTTGGTGTTTGCTTCTTTTGCATTTCAGTTACCTGTTTAACACTTAACACCTAGTTACCCTCTAAAATAGCACTCCAAATTCTATTGGAATAACTATCATTTCTGTCTCCTGACTGGACGCTGACACAGAAACTGAGATCAAATGTGGGGCTCATTATCTCCCGTCCACCCACATCTGACTAAGGCTTCTCAACTACCTGCTGTTTTCCTGCTCACGAGTATTCCAGCATAGTCAAATTTAGCATTAGCAATAACGACACAACTGGCAGCCTTGGGTCCTTGGGTCCTGAGGTGGCAAACAGAGACTGAGACTGGAACAAGACAGAAAGAGCCCAGGAAGCCACCACAACAGCCCTGAGCTTATTTTCCTTGGTAGAAACAAAATTTACAAAAAAATTTTTTTTAATTTATTTCAAAGGCAGAGGGACTCAGACATGGGGAGAGAGAGAACCACCCGCTGGTTCACTCCTTAAATGGCTACAACAGCTGGGGCTAGACTGAGCCAAAGCCAGGAGTCTGCAACTCCATCTGGGTCTCCCATGTGGGTGCAGGGGCCCAAGCACTTGGGGCCACCTCTGCTGCTCTCCCAGGTGCTTCAGCAGGGAGCTGGATTGGAAGTAAAGCAGCTGGGACTTGAACCAGTGCCCATAACAGGATGCTAGCGACACAAGCGAGGGCCTAACCTGCTGTTCCACGTCAGCCCCAGAAACAAACTATGTCAGCGAGGGTTCCTGTCACAGCTGAACCTAATCCGAATCAATACTTGTCTTTCAGTAGCAACCCACCAACATTAAATCCTTCCTCACAGATTGAAGTCCTGAAGTTAGAGTTAAGGAAAATTATTAGCCACACCACAGTCAGAAAAAGGTTCCCATGAGCCAGCGCCACGGCTCACTAGGCTAATCCTCTGCCTTGAGGCGCCGGCACCCCAGGTTCTGTCCCGGTTGCCCCTCTTCCAGGCCAGCTCTCTGCTGTGGCCAGGGAGTGCAGTGGAGGATGGCCCAAGTGCTTGGGCCCTGCACCCCATGGGAGACCAGGAGGAAGCACCTGGCTCCTGCCATCAGATCAGCGCGGTGCGCCAGCCGCAGCGCGCCAGCCATGGTGGCCATTGGAGGGTGAACCAACGGCAAAAGGAAGACCTTTCTCTCTGTCTCTCTCTCACTGTCCACTCTTCCTGTCAAAAAAATAAAATAAGAAATTTAAAAAAATTAAAAAGAAAAGTTACGTATGTCAATTAGACAATAAGATCATTTAACATAAGGCGGCACTTTGGAAGCCAAGCACTCCAATCACACGCATCATTTGATCTAATCTCCATGAATGTGCAATGCAATCACCAGTATCATCATCAAACTTCAGATAACTGGGTTTACAGAGATTTACAGACCGCGCAGGTCACACAACTTGCCATGTGGTAGAGGTTGCAATCAGAACCCAGAGAGGCCTGATCCAAAGCTTATGCTCCTAACCATGACACAGTACTGCACGTGGCAGCTAACCAACTCGCCTTAAGATCCATGCAGGGGAAACGTAGACTTCAAGCCTTCTACACTGGATAGCAAGTCTATGCTGAACACAGGACAACAACATGTCACTTACAAACTCTACACTCCCAAGCTGACAATATTTCCAAAAAGCTGGCATGGCCAGCCACGTTCAGGCTCATGGGGAGGCCTGCCAGAAATCAAGACTTTACTGAAAAGAAAATCACTTCCCTTCCAGATCAATAAGAAAGCTACACATGAGACACACACACATACACCCTGGACTGTTCAACTCACGGGCCACACTGACCAGCATTCCCAGAACCCGGCCCCACCGAAACATTTTAATTGAACTTCAATTAAATAAAGGCTCCTAGACAAAGGCATCAAATCAATAGGCATTTGTTCTCACAGGCTGAAGTGAACTCTCTGATGGCTCTGGTACCTAGCCCAGGCTCGCCCTGAGACTTCCACAGCTCCATTATCCTTAGTGCAAAACTATGAAGCACTAGTTCACTTTAGGAAGCAAACTGGCAACTCAGCTGCCAACTATTATTTTGCAAAGCAGGACACAGTTAGCTGAAAATTATATTTTTCCAATTAGCACAGTGGGAAACACTGCTGAGGCATTCAGCCCAAGCCTGCAATTACAGAACATTTGCTTGCTTCTAGAAATAGAGTGAATGGGAAGTGCAGACCTGCTATCTAGGTTTTCAGCAGTAACACCCTGGGAGGGGAGACTGCCTCCATTTCAGTCGTTCCCAGAAAATAACCATCCTGCTCCTTTTAATAAGCAGTGTTCTACACTGCACGGCAACACGTTCGGAAGAGACTGCGAAACCCAGCACCTTCCCTGGAGATAACAAAAGGGGCTCACACCAAAGCCAATCATTAGACTGCCAAGTATATTGCCAACGAGCGGCAACAGGGTTCTATTTTAGCAGTCGCTTTGGAAATCCATGCATTAATAAAGCCTCACAAGTGTCCATCCGTCACAGACTAAGACGGTGTGGTCACCTCCACCACCTCCAGCGAGCTTGACCCTTCCCAGTCGTTCAAGTATTTCATTGTGTCTCAGGTTACACAATGGCTGCTTAAAGCATTTAGACCTTAGGCAGAGGGGAAGATAAAGGCAGAGAACAGTGTTTTCAAAAAGAAACAACTTTCACTCCACACAGTGCCAGTCCAGTAACCTCTTCAAGAATTCTGGAGCACTGAACAAGGTTTTGGTGAAGAGCCAGGAGAAAACCATTAGCAACTAAGGTACATGCAAATGTCTTAGACACCTCACAAATGCTCCAGGCAGCCCCACATCTGCTTTTTAAGGAGCGACACTGACACTCTTCACCTGCTTTGGTCTTTAGGGAGCTCTGTATTGCCTGAAGGTGAAAGGGTAAAGTATATGGGAGAACAAATCCTCCCAAGTCCCGCCAGCCCGGAAATGGACGGCTGAAACGCTAGCTTGGCCGCAGGTTTATCCCAACCTCCAGCACCCAAGGCAACTTGCAAGCGGGCACGTGCCTGAGTGTGCAACGTCCATCTACTACTACTGCAACGTCCATCTACTACTACTGCAATAGCTTCACCAGGTGATTCAGCAGTGACATTTATTCCAGGAACGAAACCATAAAACTTCCAGACCCCACAGGGGCTTCATCAAGGAATAAACAGAAAGACTGCAAGTACGAGTGTGCACATACATATCCATATGCATAGGCAAAATCCCCCAAGGACAGGCAAACTACTGGGCAACAGTTCCCTCTGGGTAATGAGACTGGGAAAGGGAAAAAGCAAGAGAAGTTCTTTCAGGGTGTACTTTCTATGCCTAATTGTTCAAAGTGTGACAATGTAAACACTGCAATAAATTTTTCACTGTTTAAAAAGTATGTAGTGGATTAAGCCTCTTCTTGCAATGCTGGCTCGTATCAGAGCGCCCCAGCTGCTCCACTTCCAATCCAGGGCCCTGCTAGTGCACCTGGAAAAGCAGCAGAGGATGGCCCAAGAGTTTGGGCCACTGCACCCATGTGGGAGAACCAGATGGAGTTCCAGGCTTCTAGTTTTGGCATGGCCCAACTCTGGCCATTTCAGCCTGTAAACCAGTGGATGGAAGATCTATCTCTTCCTCTCCATGTCACTTGGCTTTTCAAATAAATCTTTAAAAATATGTATTACTAAAACATCAACTAGTCAAATTCTTAGAACAAAAAAATAAATTTTCATAGGTAAAGAAATCATTACCTTCACTTCCTTTGAAACATCACCAAAATGGTGTTAAGGGATTAGCAGCATAGCGAACAGGTGAGCAAACAAAACCACCAAACTGTGGGAGTAGACAGCACATGTTAACAGTGCTGGCAGACCCAAGGAGCTGAAGCCCAGGGGCTAGCAGAAGACAGAAAACTGGAGACAGACGACCTTGGCAGACAATATTGGAGCTAAAACCATAAAGGCTGCAAGTCTAAGAAGCAGTTAGGGCTGAATGGGTATCAGGTGATATTAAACAACTACTATTAATTTTACCAAATGCAATACTATATTGAAGATCTTCTCTTAAATAGGTCCTATTTTATAAATGAGATGTCTGAGATTTGCTTTAAAATACTCTAGAGAAAGAAAGTGTGGGCAGATACTTGGCACAGCAGTTCAGACTTCCATCTACTGGTTCCCTTCCCAACTGGTCACAACAGCTGGGGCTGCACGAGGCCAAAGTCAGGAACCAGGAACTCCATCCAGGTCTCTCCTCCGTGGGTAGCAAGGGCTCAGGCACTTAGGCCATCCCCCGCTGCTTTCCCAGGTACAATAGCAGGGAGCTAGACGGAGTACAGCAGCCAGGATTCAAACTGGTGTTCATATGGGATGCCGCAGTGAGACCCTTTTTAAAACAGCAGCAAAGTTCCTAGATCCTTCTCTCCAATGTTGCAGTCAGACATGTATCTTCCATATTGTCGCTCCCCCACTCACGGAGGAACGACACCGGTCCTTCCCGGATTTGCTGCCGCTCCCCCGCCTCCGCGGAGAAGTGGCACCAACTAGCTCTCTCTCAGGGGGCCCCGCATGTTGTCTCTCTCCCCCTTTTATAGTCCTCTCCCACCAATCCGTGCTCTGCTGCCCACGTGTTGAGCACGCCACTCTCTTCCAATCAGAGGTTGAATCAGGAATCAGCTAATTGACGAAGCAGCTGTGTAAGATTTGTTTACTCCCTCTCAGCGCCATATGATGGGAGATCAGACGCATAGAGTTAGTTTCAGTCCAGTTTCAGTACTTATTTCTCTCCCCGGTGCCCCGCCGTATTGCTGGAGACGGACCCTGCTCCCCACACATATGGCATTCAGAAAAACTGGGAAACAGCAGTCAGGGATCACTTCCCCCACTGACCCCCCAGAACTTTGGGCACCTGGGCTTTTTTGCCCTTCTCAGCCTTCTGAGGGGTTCCCTATTGAAACAGCCCAACCAGGCCACTCTATATCAAGCTGGTCAGACAATTCTTTGTGAACTGCAGGATGTCTATGGACTATCTCTGCTCAGCTGTATCCCCCAAGGAGCCCAGTCTCCCAAATGCCAGCACACCCTGTCAGTACACAAGTGGGCCAAGTAGCACTGCAGATGTAATGTACAGATACACGTGGAACCCATGCGGGAGACCCAGATGGAGTTCCTGACTCCTGGCTCCATCTCTAGCTGTTGTGGACATCTGGGGAGTGTCACTCTGCTTTTCAAATAAAGCTCATGGAAAGCGAGCATTATAAAACACCACGTATGGATTTCGAAGTTTTTTGCACCAAAATAAACATCTTTGAATTACATTTTCCCACAAACTTTTCGAAGTTCCCTTGTAACAGCGGCAAATACAAGAGCTGGAAGGGGGTTGGTTCCCTTCCCCCCCCACCCAAGATTTATTTGAAAGGCATAGTGAGAGGGATCTTCCACCCACCGATTCACTCCCAAATGCCCACAATGGGCAGGGCTAGGTCTGGACCAAGGCGAAGCCAGAAGCCCAGAGCCTATCTGGGCCTCCAACATGGTGAAAGGGCCCAAGCACTTGGGCCATCATCTACTGCCGTCCCAGGCACGTTAGCAGGGAGCTGGATTTCTAGAAACAGAGCAGCCAGGACTCAAACTGATATTCCAACAAGGGACATTGGCGTCACAAGCCGTGCTTAACCCACTGTGCCGCGTCAGCCCTGCAAGAGGTTTTATCAAGGAAAGGTGGCAGATCTGTTTACGTTAAAAGCCTGGTTAAACCATCTGCCTCTAATAAGCATACATACAACTTTGACTTTAAAAAATAAAACTTCTGGGACCGGAGTTGTGGAGTAGCAGGTAAAGCCATCACCTGTGGTGCTGGCAACCCATATGGGTGATGGTTCAAGACCTGGTGGCTCCACTTCTGATCCAGCTCTCTAACATGACTGGGAAAGCAGCAGAAGACAGCTAAACTGCTTGGGCCTCTGCACCCACATGGGAGATCTAGAAGCAGCTCCTGGCTTTAGATTGGCCCAGCTCCGGCCATTGCAGCCATTTAGGGGCTGAACCAATGATCTCTCTCTGCCTCTGACTCTATAACTCCCCCTTTCAAATAAAGAAATCTTAAACTTTTTTTTCAATGCTAGACAATCTAAATAATTGTAAAATAAAACAGCCCATTCCAATGGAAACCTTTGGCTGCTAGAAAGCAGAGACGTGCTAAGAGAAGAATGTCTTGCTGTGCTACTGAAATATGCCAAATCGCTCCACTGCTGCTAGGGAGTAAGGTCACACTCATTCTGGGATCACAAGACACAGGCAGGAGTGAGGAACTGGAAGCTGGGTCGTAGCTCTCACCTGCTGACACATTCATGTGCTCCATCTAATGGCATAAGCTAACTCAGCCAGAGCTCAGATGATTCAATATGAACAAAAACCATGAGAACAGATTTTCTAAAAATTGTAGGCTTTTTTTATTCAGTTAAGAGGTAGACAGATGAACATGGAAGGCTGTCCCATTTAACTTGCCCAAAGTTCATATTCCACTTCATTCATCCATCTCACACTGCCAGAAATCTTAAAGAAATAACCAAGATTGCCACAAGGCTTGTTCTTCCTACTTCTTAGCAATAATACTCAAGGAATTGCTTGCAAAGAAGTTACAACTAAAATTTTCATTGTGTCCCAAGAACCTTACCCCTCTAAGCAGTCCCCACAGACGCCAACAGAACCTGCCGCTACGGACAGGAGGGCAGAGTGCCAAGGACTGGTTCTATAAGAGACTACAAGGGAAGCTTCAGTTACATTTTGTTGCTGTTAAATCCCTGTGCATGTTAGGGCAGAAGCTGGTGAATCCAACAAAGCAGAGTACTCTGTCAAATGGCTCTGCATGGTCGTTTAAAAAAAATAATAATAATCACAAGTTATCTTCAGAGACAACATTAAAACATAATGGAATTGAAGCCTGATACAAAAAGTAGAGAAATATGTACAGGAATTCACAGCCCAGAAGGAAAAGGGACCTCAGTAGGAACCAGTGGAAACCTGGCTATTTTACATAGCTAATTTTGAGATAAATCATATTTAGCACAAAAGCAATTATAGCATAAGTAACACTTCCCTCCCACAGCTCCCCGACTTTAAAAAGACTCTTGTCAGTCTTGGGTGACACTGTAATCTTCCTTCAAGGGAGCAGGAATGTGTACGGTGGTCCCAAACATCCACACAAATCAGAATCTCCAACAGCTTCACACTCTGAGGATGACATATTTGAAGATCGCCATGACTGCAGCACTGATAACACCCGAGATGGGGACTGTGACAAACCAGGCCATAAAAATGTTGCGAAACAGTCGCCAGTCAACAGCCTTCTTGGATCGAAGCCAGCCGACAGACACAACAGAGCCCACCTACAAGAGAAAGTGGCCAAGGGACTGGTTACTGGAGCGCCGACGGCATTCTGGCAGAAACACTTGCAGCTACTCTGGGGAGGAGCCCAATCCCGTGAAAGCTGAGATTACGCACGGAAGATGACAATACAAAAGCCCAATCATTAAATCTGTGCTAATGGTACTAAAACATGATATGAGAAGAACACTAATTTCCTTTTCTCCTGCTGGACTACTAGAACTTAGTGAACGCATACTGCTTTTAAGAATAAATTTTTTAAGTTCTTCAAAGCTCGTATTACACAGCGACTATATCAAACCTAGTAAGACAATTGCCTGGAGATTCTGGTAGAAAAGAAGATGACTCAGCAGGCTCCATGCTGGACCAGCATAAAAAGAGGCTAATTTCTTCCTTTTCCTAGAATTATTACATGGTTATCAAGCAACCTTAAGATCCAACAAGCTTCTCAGGACTTCAACCCTGAGAAGCCCTCAGCATGCGCCTCTGTAAATCAACTGCCCTTCTGACAGTCCAACAAGCCTCACAGCTTCAACTACCACAAATGGCAGCAAAACCCCACTAGGCCAGAGCTGAACAGCTGGCCTGTTTATTAGCACACGCCCAGACTGCTCTGAATGGCTTCCCCAAAGAGAAAGAACATAATGGTGCTAAGCAGAAATGACTGGAGAGAAAACAAAATTAGAAAGCAACTGCAACAAGGGAGGATTAAGTAACAAAGGAAGTGGTTAGTGGACAGAAATCATGGCTAGCTCTGCAGGTACAAACTTTTCCATCAGTGGGGAAAATGCTCTACTTAACTAAGACACAAATCATAGGACCCAAGCCCCTACTCTTGTAGATGCTTTGTCCTAAGCTCATGAATTCTTCCAGACTCCAAATCAAACTATCACAAAAGGAAAATTTCACAACTCTATGCATTCAGAGAAGCATTAGGAACACACACATGGACATCACACTTACTTTACAGTGTGTCGTACTGATAGGGAGGCCGATATTTGATGCAATCACCACAGTGAGGGCAGACGCCAGCTCAATACTAAAGCCACTAGAGACACAAAAAAGATTCTTGTCAAACACATCATTTGATTTTTTTTTTTTTGACAAACACAAGTTAGCCCAATCCCGCCCTGTTCTACTCAGTGAAAACTTCCACTAACATAATCGGGCTCTGGAACTCCCCTTTCCCTATTAAAGACTGAAGTCTTCAGTTCTTCTGAAAAGTCTGTTATTAAAGTTCACACTTTCACTTTCAAGAGTTTAATAAACATCAGTCTTAGAGGCAAACAACAGCCAAGCACTCAGTCTTGGCACACACATCTGAATGCATAAATGTTTGACCAAAGTGTTTAAAGGTTAGGCAATAAGTTAAATCCGGAAAGAGCACACCAACAATGAGGATCACCCAGGAACTCACACCAACTTGGTTACTTGTAACTAGACAGAGGTTTGCATTTTAGCACTATACAGCATGAGACCTACTTGACCTACTTACCTAGAGGGAGTGATTGGAGTCAGATCCTTCCCCATGGTCTGGATAACTCTCCTTCCCCAAACCCACAGACCAATACAGATACCAATACCACCATAGAGCAGAAGCCATATTGGTATTGCCATTTTGGAAGAAACATCTCCTGTGATGTAAACCAGATACAGAGCAACCAGAGGGCCAATGGCATTGCTGAAAGAAAGGGAGCAGAGACTTCTCAGGTGCATTTCAGTTTGGTGCATTCCAGTTCGCTCAAGTGATTTCCTAGGCTTCCCAAGCTCATTTAGCAACCAGCTTTCTTTCAAAGGAAATAAACTCCCAACATACACAAGAAGGTGGGAACTGCTCTGATGGAGGGAGTGCTGCGCAGCTGGCAGCTCTTCCCGTCCACAGACAGCCTGAAGCAACTCTTGGGGTCCCGTGAACCTTACAAACCACAAAATTAAGGCCAACAACCCACAAATCCATTCTACAGGGCGGTGGCTTTAGCTTACAATCTAAGAACCAGATCACTGATAAAAGCTTCCCTGTGAAAGACATCTGTGTTTATCATCTACAGACACGGCTCAGAACATTCTTTGTAAACTCTCTAAAGAAAAAAATGTACTCTTTTATTAAGCTGATGACTGCTGACATCCCCACCTAGATTATTCAGGGTCCCACGGGTAGTATGAGTACCACTACCACAGCACAGGCTATAGAAGGGGTAAGACAGTTTAAAAACAGCCAGCCAGACTGATTCAGTCAACTGACCTGACGTCATTGCCACCATGAGCAAAGGAGCCAAAGCAGGCAGTAAGGATCTGCAGGAACTGGAAGAGGAGAGAGATTTCCGGCTTATCCTGGTCACACCATTCTTCTAGAGAGCCACTACTTCCTTTTCTGTCCCCCAGACCCATCTCTGCCTTGACGCTCATGTCCATCTCAGACGCAGAGTGAAGTTCAGACACGGCGTTGCAGTAACTGGTGTAACTGTCCATCCGAATTCGCTTCTTGGTGTCTGTGTTGGGCCATGTCAGTTTCTCCATTTCTTCACCTTTCTGCTCACCTTCTTTGGCACGGAATGAATCCAAGGGCATGCCACAGATTGCCATGGTATAGGAAGTATAGCTATTATTGCGTCGCAAGGGCTTGTCACCAGAGTCTCCCATGCAGTCTCCCACCTTGGCCAGATGTAATTTGTGGAGCAGCTCTTTATACAAGCCAGAATCCTTGTGCACGGTGTGATACTGATAGTGGCCACTGGAATTGATCTGGTTGCTGACGGCTTGACTGAACTGAACAAGGTTCCCATTAGGCAACTGCACTGCACCTGGCCAAGACCAAAAAATAGCATTCAATAAAGCATCGAGTCCAAAGCAGGTGAGCCGCCTCCTCAAGAGAGGCGACAGTGCAATGAGAGGAACCTCCACCCACCATTCATGGCGCTGTCTATGCTGGTCTCCTCCTTCAGGTCCACGCTGGGCAGCCTTTCCCGCTCTGGAGCCTCCTCCAGGTCTCCGAGCTTGAACGAGACTGTTCTCTCCTCCACCACAGCCCGCAAGGGCACAACGGCAGACCCGACCTCAGAAGCAGGGCTCCTGTTCTCAGCATCACCAAGAGACAACTTTGTTTCTTCATGGTCTTCTTTCAAGCTACACTTTTTTTCCATTAAGGGACTTTCAGAAGGACTAGACTTAATGTCTCCTGGGGGAGGAAAAATGGACTTTTTTTTGGCTTGGTTTTATTACTCCCTTGTTCCACATTTCCCCTTTATCTGCCACCAAAAAAATCCACCTCAAAATCCTAGGCAAACATCAGGTAAAATGCAGAGTGACTTTCCTGCCTACCTAATTATTTGCCAGCAACACTGAACACCTGTATCAGGGGTGGCAAAGTTCCTCTTTAAAGAGCCACACAGTAAATATTTGTGAGCTCCACAGCGTATCCTTGGCTTTTTCACAACCCTTAAAAATGTAAAGCCCTTCTTAGCTCCCTGCAGACATGCGGCTGGCAGATGCCTAAAAATCTGAGCCACACACATTCATATTCTTTTAAGAAAGGAATCTCCCAAATTCTAGTCCAAGACATCATAACGCAGGCAGTCAGAAATGGCAGCTTTAAATTCTACCTCTAATGAGGGAGGTGTTCCTCACAGCTCTAAGTCCCACAACCAGGCAGGGGCATGTTCAGCCTCTACTGTCCATGCTCAGTGCGCTCACTTACGCACCTGCCCAGGCACCTCTGTAAAACTACGCAACAGCATTAAAGCCAGACTTGTCTCATTTTCTCCCAGACTGAGGGCAAGAATCGGGTCAGGGAGTCCTGAAAGTCTCCATCCCCACGGCACAGGCGGCACAGCCAGAGCGGCAGAGCCTCCCGGGCGCCTGGGTGCGGCTGCAGTGACACAGCACTCCTCCCAAAGCACTGCAGTCTCTGCACCCCCACTGCTGGCCAGCAGTCTGCAGAGCACCGACCTGCAGCCTGCACGGCCGAGGGCAGAAAACAGTTCTCCAGCGCTCAGCCCCAGGGGCCAGGCTCCCAGCCTAAGACTGACACTACTATGATGTGTACTAAGGGTCCAAACCGTTCCTTCATCTGACTCTTGAACATGCTTACTGCTGGAATTTACACAATTCAGACACATGTATACAGGGACTCTTGAGTTTCCCACCATAAACAATATGTACATTCTCATATCCAAGGTCAGATACACATATCAGACTTAGCTTTGCTTGCCCAAATCTGAAATTATACTGAGAAGTACCTGGAATAATAAATGTTCCCTCTATGAAAATACTTTGTAGCTACCTTTATTTTTCATTTACACAGACATAAGCCTCTCAGTTAATGTAGCTACAGTTTTTCGTGGCACTGGCAACTGCCAAGGTACATTACAAAAATTTAACTCTCAACTTGTTTCTACAGCACAAGTTGAATACTCTTTACTCCAGGTTTCAAGTCATTTTAAGTCCATTTAAAAACAGTTTGAACAAACCCCTACCCCCAAATTTCCATATAAAATCACAGTCAATCTATCCACAGAGTGGATTCTTACAGGTGGCCGATAAACAAAGAATTTCAGCACAGCATTACCAGTCAACCCTTATTGCTACGAGTCATTACTTACGTTCAATTTTTCTCTTCATCCTGGGACATACAAAGAACCAGACGATAAGGGCACAGAAAACTGCGCATCCCACCGAGATGAGGATGGTACCCCACAGAGGAAGTTTGTCAAAGCCCAGCACTAGGAGATAAAATGGTGCATCTTGAAAACCCCAGGGCAACAGCCCCCTGCAATCACGTGTAAACCCTCTTCTCGGGTCTCTGAAGGGTTCCCCAACCCAGCCCGTGACCCATAACAGCTGCTGCAAGCTTTAGTATCACAGGGTTTTACTGTGCTAGTGGTTACATAGATTTAGGAGAAAAATCCAGTGATCAGCTTAAACCCACACCAGCCTGGCCCTCTTAAACACACAGTATATACTAGAGTGTCCTAAGCTTTATCACATACTAGCTTTCTTTGCTTTGCAAGATATAAGGATCACCATACTCTGAGGAGCTGAGACTAGCTACAAGATGAATAGGAGCATCCAACTCCCTTACTCCTCATGCTGCCATATATTAATTATATTTGCACATTCAAATTGATTTTAACATTAAAAAAAAATGCCCTAAATCCTTTAACAAGGTTATCTCTTTGAAAGCATTTTCAAACCAAGATACAGAAAACAGGGATATTAGCTAACAAAAGATAATAGTTTAAAGAATATTTTAAATAGTTCTGTCTTCCATAAAAGGGAAAGTTAAGTAATTTTACTAACAAGCCACATCTCAGACATGCCTTTCACATGATTCAAAGATCAGTCATTAGTCATTATGTGCTCATTACCTACACCCACCAGGCACCAAACCACTAGTCTACTGCAGACAGAAGCAAGCACTACACAATCCTGTTGAAACCTGAAAGATGTTACAATGATCTGCATTTTATCCAAGAATCACTTAGTTCCTTGTGCTTGTTTCACTCCATTTTGCTTAGTGTTAAATTATGTGTAAAATGGAAATTCTATTGCCCCTCATTATTAACCTTTCAGATAAAAATTGAGCTTCTTTGAAAACTAAAGTTCTAAGGTGACTATAGATGCTTTCATTTTTAAAGTCTGCCTTCAGTTCTGATCATGTACTCACAAAGTAAAATATACATAAAATTTAATCAATCTTTACCACAATTTAAATTTATCTATCTCACAAGTCAAAAGGGGAAATGAGAGACTGGTTTTTCTTACATGATCCATAAAGGACAGAACAAAAATATCTAAGTTCCTGCTTTCAAAAATGAACATTTAGCTTCCAACTATGAGCCCTGCTGCTACCATATGAATCTTAAGTGCTTAGGGCCTCATGGGAGACTTTTTAATTTAACATGAAAAACTCAAATCTGTTGAATGGAAATTCAGCACACAAGCTGTGTTCACCTGTACTGTTTCGTAAGGAGCTTGGTATCCTTTAGGTAATATCAATATTCTCATAAAGTTGTCTCTTTCCTCATGATTCCAAGAATAAAGGCAAAGTTAAAAATATTTCACTAACTCCATAACTGACGTAAGGCTTCAAGTGAGATTTAAGAAGCAAAGTCACAACCCACTAGTCAGGAACGGAATCTATTTAATGAGCCACAAGCACTAATAAAACTAAAAACTGGGGCTGGTGTTACGGTGCAGCTGGCAGAACTGCTGCCTGTGGCACCAGCATCCCACGTGTGTGCAGGTTTGAATCCCAGCTGCTGCATTTCTGATCCAGCTCCCTGCCAAAGTACCTGGGAAAGGAGCAGAGGATGGCCCAAGTTCTTGAGCCCCTGCACCTGCATGGGAGACCGGAAGAAGCTCCTGGCTTGACATCAGCCCAGTTCTGGCTGTTGCGGCCATTTGAGGAGTGAACCAGCTGATGGAAAACCTCTCTGCCTCTGTAACTCTGCCCTTCAAATACATAAATATATCTAAAAACACTGAAACTTGTATTTAAAAATGAGGTCTAACAGTAAGGACAAGTGGCTACAGGACACTATTCCAGTTCTTTCTAAATGCAAGTGTGACCTGAGCAGCAACATACATTGTAATTCTTCTAGTGCGCCAATCAAAAAAATTACAAGCTACTAGCTGTGCAGTTACACATCATCAAGCAAAATGAACCTCGTTACCAAAACTCTACTGTCCTGCCTGAGGAATTACAAATTCTCCATTTTTTGTAGCAGTTAAATTAACATGTAGTGCATAATGTAATTCATGCTTTGCTTAGTTCCAATAGGAGAGTACTTAACATTTCAACCTTTTCATCTTAGCTGCAAGAATTCTTCTTCCAAGTGTACTTAGGATAGGTGTTAAACATCCCAACTCTTCTTATTCAAGCAGATTCAGGGAAGTAAATTTAGTACTTAAGAAACAAAAGTAGCTCCATTTGGGAGAGAAAAATGAGAATCTCCAGCAAACCAGTCCTAAATGACTGATTATTGAAGACCAGATATAACTAATGACTCTTGAGCAGTCGAGGTCAGTATCAATCCAGCATTTTTAGCACAGATAGGAGAAAGGGAGGGAGAAGATCATATTATCGGTGAATCCTGTGAAGACTAAAGAGGAAAGGTCTGTAGTGATTTAGAATCTGAGCAGGTCTTTTTGGTTGAAAAACTATCTAGGTTAACTCAGCATACACTAGCCTGCCGCCTTCTGAAATGGGCGCAGGCCAGCCACCTTCTAGGAGATTTCAGCCCTGTAAAGCAAAAAGGGGTAAATCGGGCATTTAATGCAAGTTTTATAAACAACTTCAAATTCACATTTAAATATTCTGATATGTACTTACATGGTGCTCCAGTGTACATGATGGAAAAGAGGTTTATTCCAATTGTACAGGCATAGAACACTGGCAAAGCTCGCAAACCATTAGGAATGGGATCTGCCTGCAAAACATCATCAAGATCAATTATCTTAAAAGCCATCAAAGTGACCATCTCCATGGCATCCCGCAGCAGGGCAGGTCTGGGAATTCTGGCGTCAATACCTGTCTGTCTGTCTGTGCTGTCCCCAGGCCAGCTAGGCTTTTCCTGTATTTGCTCTTGGAAATCTCCAGAGAAAGGCTGATTCCTCTGAGGATTAGGGGTTTGCGTTTTCTTCTTTTTATTAACAAAGTTACCTGCACCAGTGACTGGTAACATCTTGAGTAATCTGTTTCAATATCCATGTTCCAAGGAACCTATCATCTACATGGAGGATGGACTACACATCTGTAAAGGCTATCAACAAACAGACCGAAAGATGGACGAACACTGCTTGGGTGGCTTCACACCTCCAAACACTTACTGAAATTAAAACATGTAGAATATGCCTTCAACAACCATCTTATCTAACATCTGACAAATATGCTGTAACTTTTGTGTTATTAAAGTGTGAAGATTGGGGCCGGCGCTGTGGTACAGCAGGTTAACACCAAAGCCTGAAGCGCTGGCATCCCATATGGGCACCAGTTTGAGACCCGGCTGCTCTACTTCCAATCCAGCTCTCTGCTATGGTTCGGGTAAGCAGAAGATGGCCCGAGTCCTTGGGCCCCTGCACCGGCATGGGAGATGGGGAAGAAGCTCCTGGCTCCTGGCTTTGGATCAGCACAGCTCTGGTCATTGCGACCATCTGGGGAGCGAACATCGGATGGAAGACCTCTCTCTCTCTCTCTCTCTGCCTCTCCTTTCTGTGTGACTTTCAAATAAATAATAAATCTTTAAAGTGTGAAGATAAAAACCAACATGTCCTAGGATTAACTGTGTGGCACACATTTCTCTGGGTACTGAGATATGAGATAGAGGGAATGAGATCAACTTCCTGTCCTCACAGAACTGACATCCACATTCCAATATGGAAGGATATCAAGTATCGACAAGGCTCTAAAGAAAAATAAAACTAAAGGGACAGTGGTAGGTGAAGCACATTGTAATTCACTGTTTAGCTTAACAGAGACATGCCAGTAACCCAACAAGCCATGCACATTAACTTGAGGAAGGAAACAAGAAGCCACCCAACTACTTGGGGGCTGATGGCTATATGGGGAATGATGGCTGCAGAGAGAGATACCATCAAGCTTCAGACATAACTTGAAAGGTTTAAGAACAGCTCAGCCAGTGTGAAGAGTTCTGCTTACAATGAGCATTATTAATTCTAAGGAAAATACCCAAGGGGCCAGGTTCTAGGTAGCAGGTAAAGCTACCACCTGTGACACTGGCATCCCACATGGGCACTGTTTCATGTCCCAGCTGCTCCATCCACTTCCAATCCAACTCCATGCTAATGGCCTGAGAAGGGCAGCAGAGGATGGTCCAAGTACTTGGGCCCCTGCCATTCCTGTGGGAGACCTGGATGAAATTCCTGGTTTTGGCCTGGCCCAACTGTGGCCATTGTGGCCATCTGGGGAGTGAACTAGCAGATAGAAGATCTCTCTAACTCTGATTTTCAAATAAATAATTTTAAAAAGTCAAACACTTAAAAAATGGGAGGACAGATCTGAATATACAGAAAAGCTAAAATGTAAAAATCTTTGCCTGAAGGTTTGAATGCTATCATGATCACAACTCCAGTGAAAACTCTTGTTGAGGGAAACAGAGAGGGAAAAGACCCAAGATTTTCTGATTACCTGACAGTAATCAGAAAGCCAGGGAGAGGGAGGGAGTAGTTAGGATTAAAGACACAGGACACAATCAATAGAGATGGGCCTTCATTGAAAACCACTCAGTTTTAGTTCTTATCTGCTGTTTAAAAGAATGCTAACAGACAGCCAAAACAAAAAGATGGTCCCACAGTGGTCACACCCTGAGGTCAGTCAACTAGGTTAGGAACCTAAACTATTGTTTTAAGGACTATCCACAGTTTTAAGAAAATCCTCCAAAAACCCTAAGATTCCTACTCTCAGATTAGAACTCACTAGGGCTCTACATTTCTGTGGGGACTTTGTTAATACCCATAAATCAAACTGTAATTAGTCAAAGTTAAGAAGCAGTCGTGTATTCATTCTTCTGTATAGCCCAACTAAATATTCCGAGGGAAACCAACAGCAGGCAAGCAGGTGGTGATGCAGCAGCAGGAAGTAACTGACACTGCTAATGGTTTACTATGAAATAGGGATTCAGGGTTTAAACACGGGTCAAGGACCCTGAGAGTCTAGGAGAGGGGAAAAACAAGACAGGTCTCCCCCCTCCCTCCCAGCCACAACCCAGTCACTCTCAGGGGGTGACGAGGGCTAAGGGCTTTGCGATCCTCCTAGCACACACTTAAAACTTTACCAGGAAATCACATAAATACCTCATTATCTAGTTACGTAGAGCAGGAAAGGAGGTCTTTAACCTCCCCCAACCTTTACCAGAACAGTTGGCTTTCCAGACTGTAGCAGAGTTTCTGTCTAAAGGAAGACATTCCTAACAAGTGGGAAAGGTTGACAGCCTTGTCTTCTTTGACTACAACTTCAGTACTCAGCAGGAAAACACTGCTCTTCCCCCTACTTCTGTTTAACACCAAAGCCCTTTAACCAAAGTATCTCACTTCCATTTTTGTCTTTTCCTCACAAAGATTACTTACAAATATCACCAGAACAAATTCTCAGAAAATAGAGTATTATTAAAGACAACTTATTTAATAAAAAAAGTCATTTTAAAGACAGAATTTCAAGGACTGGAATATATATTAATGGTAAATTACGCAAGACTTAGTAACCAGGACCCCAAAAGCTTAACAACCTAAGGATATTCCTTGAAATTTAAAACCCAATCATAATAAAAAAATATTCCCACTCATTACCTAAAACCTCTCCCTCATCTGTTGTTAAGACTGGCCCTAAAGACTCTGTGTGTGTGCATGCAGCATCCCCGAAGTGTTAAACACTCCCAACCATTGTTACATCCATTCCCACACCCATATAAAAATAATTTAATGAGTTTGACTATCTAACTTCAGCTCTCCCAACAGGGGAGCAATGAAAATCCCTGTGTGCCCTTGAGAGAAGTACATCCCCTGCACAGGAAGGCAGGCAGATTTATGGTGGTGAGACACACAAAACCTCTGCAGAACCCACAAAGTCCAGGTAAACCTGCATACAGCGGGAATCCTTAAAGTGGACCCTGTTAACTCCTCTGACTCCGGTACGCAATGGTCAGAGGGCTCTAATAAGAACACTGAAAATTCTGGTCTGTGACTACCAGCAAGTCTCAAATTTAAGGCTACTATTACCACACTACATCTGTGAGGAATGGGAAGCTAGGCACTACTCGAACCCGCCTGCAGAACAGAACAAGTACCAAGGTTAGAGTTGGTGCCTATCAGTGAATTATTTACTCGGCCACGTTCTATCATACACATTCATTCTCTCAACATGTTAAATGGCTGTATCTGTCAGACTCCTAACGTGCTTAGTGAAAGCACTTCACCAGGCATGGAATTTCTGTGGAGGTACCGATCCTTCCCCAGAGAGCTCAGAATTGGACCCAGGGAGGCTGAAGACATCCTCGTCGCTTGGGACTGAGTTACCCATCTCCCTTCACTCAGATTGCTATAGTTTAGGAACAGCTTGAAGAACTTACAATGGACTGTTAAGAGCCATTCACTTTAGAAAAAGGACAACTTTGTTTCCTGAGGAAAATGCATTTATTCTTACTGTAACTCACCTTATTGTTGACACTTACTTTGGAGCTAGCATCAGACTTCTTTTATTGGGCCCCTCAAAGGGGTTTTCAAATAGACAGGAAATTAAATGGCCGTCCTAATTTTTTTTTTTCCAAAAAAAAGAAAGAAAAAAAAAAACGAAAACCCTACCTTTACTGCTCCTCCTTTTCACCTATTCTAAGAAACTGGAGTCACTACAGGAGGTGGAGTCCTCATGTGGAGGCTTATAAACTGGTCATGATAATCAGCACTGTGAGACCCATTTAACCGGCAGCTTAGAAAAATCCACAGGGGACATTAAGACTTGTTGAACCCCAAGCTCACCATTCAAACTGACCTGAATATAATGTGGCTGCACAGAGCTAGACAAAGCCACCCTAAATAAATGTGTTTTTTTTACTCCTTCTCTCCTGCTTCTTGGCACACCTTAGTACTCGCTCAATTTTTCCTTCCCGAATGCCCTCCTGAATATTAAAAACAGAGAACTGCACAACATACAAGAGGTGTCAGAACAAAGAACTTATTTAACTTTCCAAGGCCACATACCTACACCCCACAGTTGTAGGCATGCCATTGGGTTTGCATATGACTAGGTGTGACCTAAGGAAGGCCAGGAGAGGGAAGAAAGGTTACCTTCCGCAGGATGAATGCACGAACAAGGAAGAATAAAATTCCAGACATAATACCAGAAAGCAGCGGAGAGATGAACCAAGACATCACTGGAATAGAACACAGGAAGAAAAACGTCAACTAAGGAAGGCACTGTAAATGTTCAAGTTCCACATTCAAGACTCAAGTCTGCCCCTCCACTGCACACCATGTACTCCCATACATAATGCTCTGGTAACTTAACAAGGAAAAAAATTGAAAAAGCCACCCAGAGTGAAACATACCAATTTTTATCAGTTCAGACCACTTGACACCGTCCTGCCCCCTTGCCACCAGGGAGAAACCAATGGTTGCACCGACAATACAATGGGTCCCGGATATGGGGAGCTTCAAAAACGAAGCCACTAGTTGCCACACAGCAGAACCTGTAACACAGTCAAGTTCGATTAAGGAAATGGCAAAATGCCAGAGGGCAAGCAGAGTGTTCTGAAGGAAGTAACCAGGAAGGTTCACCGCGAAAAGGAAACCAGGCAGGGTACAATGCGCTCACCCACCACGAAGAGACCCAGGCATAGAAAGAACTCACCAAACATAGCACTGACCGAGCCGGCCATCAGCTCCTGGGTCGAGTTCCGGTACATCTCCACGTCGATCAAGCCCTTGCGGATGGTTTCGCTCACCTTGGCCCCCAGCAAGACTGAGCCCACGGTTTCGAAGATGCTAGCTAGGATGCAGGCTTGCTTGAGGGTGACCACACCGGAGCCCACCGCTGTACCGAACGAATTTGCTACATCATTGGCCCCCACAGAGAAGGCCAGGACGAACGCAATGATGAAGCCCAGGATGAGCATCCAGAGGTCGTCCACTAAGGGACTGGAAGCTGCAGTAGCGGCCAGGGTACTGGCGATCAGCGTGGCCATGGTAGATGCCATTCTCTTGTTGGAGTAGTGGTTTCTTAACTAACAAGAGAAATTACTGAGGGGCTTTCAAGGGGTGTAAACAGAATATGAGGTATCAAAAATGCTATAATAAATAATAATATATATATATCATACAAAATTAAATACTGTAAACTACGGCACAGAAACCGAGCCGGGGAGTTACTGCTATACGCTGCGTATGGGCGTCTGTTGTCTGGGGTTTCTTTGGCTCTGGAGGGCTAAAAGCACGGAGCAAAATTCCATGGCGGAGAAGAGAAAGGACGCAAGTTCATCCTGGGGGAGGGGAGGGGGAGAAAATAATAGCCGCGCGCGCCCCTGGGGAGGCAGCCCGGCCCCAGCTCTGCCCACGCGGCCGGGGACCCCCGCCGCGGCCTCCTCCCGCCGCCCCGGTCCTCCGCAGGACGGAGCCAGGCTGCGAGGCACGTGGCGCCGGGCCCCCCACCCGGTTCCCACCCGGCCCGCGCGCGCCCAACACGGCCCCGAGCCCCGCGCGCGCGCGCGCGCCCTCCGCGCGAAAACCGGAAAAGGGCCGTTCCCGCGCGCGCCGCCCCGGGACCGCCAAAAAGGCCCGCGAGCGAGCGAGCGGGCGGGCGGGCGGCGGCTGAGGAGGAGGGAGGCGGGCGGCAGCGAGGCCGCAGCCCGTGGGGCCGCCCACACCGGCCGCCTCCCACGCCGCGGCGCCCGCGCCCGGCCCCGGGGAGAAGAAAAAGCCTTTCCAAGGCGGCGGAGCCACTCACCAGAATTAACAGAGGGCCGAGCGGAGACGAGACCGAGGCGGCGGCGGGCACGGGTTCACGCCCCGGGGGCCGGCGAGCACACGCCTGAGGGCGGCGACACCGAGGACGGCTCGGCAGGCCTCGCGACCCACCCCGGGGGAACAGCTGCTGGCACGTCAGCAGCCGAGAAGGGGCAGCACGCAGCGCGCGCCGGCAGCCATCACCCTGCCCGAGCACGCCGCTGGCCTCTACTTATAGCCGGCGCCGCGCCCCGCGTGACCCGCCGCGCCTCGCGCCGGCCCGGAGCCCCGCCCCACTGATGACGAAGGCACCGCCCGCCCCGCCAGTCCGGCCGGGTGAGCCCGACCGTCGCGCTCATTGGTTGGGCCCGCGCCGGCGGCCACGCCTCCGGCGGGGAGCGTGTCCACGTGGGTCGCGCAGGAGCCCAGCCCCACTGCCTCGCCCTGGCAGCCCGGCACCGTCTGGGAGACCGCGGGGGGACCCTCGCCCTGCGCCCCACCCCCGGACGTCGTCGTGCGGGGCTAGAGGGGTCGCCACCAAGATCGATCCTAGCCGCTCCCTCGCGAGCCGCGACTTGCAGTGCTGGGCGCGCCTCAGGGCCCGCTTTTCTGCGCACCTAGCAGCCGCCGCGCCCAGGGCCCAGACCTGGCTGAGCTCCCGGCCGCGGGGAGACGCTGCGGGGAGCCGCTGAGGGGGGCGTGTGCCCTAGGGCTCTGGATCCAGCGCTGGCTCGCCGCACCTGTGCCTGTCCTTGGCCAGGCAGGCGCTGGGGAGCGGCGGGGCGGCGCTCACGTGGCCGCTCGCTCCCTTTCACTCGGGTGGAAGCGGAAAAGACTGAGGAGTCACGAGAACCGGCGGCTGGGCCGCCGGTCGTGGCGCAGGGCTCCGGGGTGGCCGTGGGTCACTGGTTTCCCGCAGGCCGACCCGCGTGTGGTGCGGCGCGCCGGTGGCCGCCGGGGAGTCCGGTTCTGACGCCTGCCTGCTGCAGTGCGGCACCCTGAGCGGTACCCACCTTGTGGCCCGAGGGAGTGAGCTCCCTTGTGTGGATCTAACCGGAGCTCCGTAGGCGTTCAGGAAACGCTGGTTTCCGTCTTGCTCTGCCTGCTTCCCGATGCAGAGCATCCTGGAAGCTGCGCTATTCTTGAGGTACAGGCTGATTTCTGATCCCCTGCGTTGTATAGGAGTGCCACATGGCGTTACTAAGATGGATCTCTGCCCCTTTCGGGGGGGGGGGGGGGGGGGCATTTCGTTTTATGGCAGAAGGCCAAGGCTAACCAGTCGTGCCATGGGAGATTAAGGGCCTGTTCTCTGGTCCAGGTTGTATTGAGATTTTTTTTTAAATCGCAGCCAGACAGGCTTAGGATGTTCCAGAGCCCTGAGCTCTCCCCACATTCTTGCCGCCTCTAGCAGCGGCCACTCAGTACACACAAACATGTAAATCGTTGCTGCCTCTGAGTCATCTACAGGCTTTGGCGCAACCAGCAGTGTTCTCTGAGCTACCTGGAACATCTGTCCCGTGGAGTGATGGGAGTGACTGCACTCCAGGTCTCAAGGTCATGTGTGAAAAACATGGACACGAACTGGACAGGAACAGTGACCCTGAAGAGTACTTCTGGCTAAACGTGTGCGTCTCCTTCCACCTTTCCTTTATTTCAAGGTCATGAAAGCGCTGAATAAAAGGACCGGTTTGTTCCAGTTCCTCAGTATTCTGCCATGTAAAACAATAATTTTAAAGTCATTACGATCAAACGCTCTACCTTGAGTTCCGCATCTCTGGAGACACGTGACTGCAGGTTCAAATCTTTTCATTTAGAAGGTTCCAAGCCGGCGCCGCGGCTCACTAGGCTAATCCTCTGCCTGGCGGCGCCGGCACACCGGGTTCTAGTCCCGGTCGGGGCGCCGGATTCTGTCCAGGTTGCCCCTCTTCCAGGCCAGCCCTCTGCTGTGGCCAGGGAGTGCAGTGGAGGATGGGGATGCACCCCATGGGAGACCAGGAGAAGCACCTGGCTCCTGCCATCGGATCAGCGCGGTGCGCCGGCCGCAGCCCACCGGCCGCGGCGGCCATTGGAGGGTGAACCAACGGCAAAAGGAAGACCTTTCTCTCTGTCTCTCTCTCTCACTGTCCACTCTGCCTGTAAAAAAAAAAAAAAAAAAAAAAAAAAGGTTCCAGAAAGCAACGTTTGGACTTGCTGCGTGCTGAGCGCGACTCAAGAGTCCGCAGGAATGAAGGGAGGCGCGGGCAGGCACCGCGGCAGCCTCCCAGGTCCGCTGTCTGCATCTCATTATCTGAGCACGTGCACCTTGATCTCGTCGGTGGGCTGTGCAGTTAGATCTGCCAGGGTTGGTCTGCATACACATGTTTGGACTTGTTTTTCTTGTCACTATTCCCTGAACAGCAGACTACAGCAACTGTTCACATGGCATTTGTACTTGGTTAGGTATTGTAAGTAACCTAGAGATGACTTAAAGTACATGAGAGGACTGCGTAGGTGACGTGGAAATACTACCCCATTTTACATAGGGGACCTGAGTAGCTACATGTTTTTGATAGCTGCAGTGCGGGGTTGTGGGGGGATGGGGTCCTGGAACCAGTCCCCTACAGGTACTGGGGGACGACTGTAAGAAAATTGCTGGAACTTTTCCAGCGGGTGTGTTTGTTTTTGTTTTTGTTTTTCGGTCTGTCCCCAGGCACACTTTGGCTGGTCCCTGGCGGCAGGTCTTTCAGTCGACAGACACTTGTAGAACCAGGGGACAGCCATGGAGAATGTCCATGAAGATGAGAGAGCACATTGCCAGCCTCTCGGGATGGGGTTACAGGGCAGGAAGGAGAGTCAAGAATCCTGCCAAGGTCTGCAGGTTCTGGAATGGTCTTTACCCCCCACCCCCGCTCTTGGGGAAGGAGACTTTATCCTTCCAACATTCCCTGCCCCTGCCAGCAAGGCTACAGCAGGAACGTGGGGAGCAGGGGTGGGCCGGTGGATGCCACACCTCTGGACAGAGGACCAGCAGCAAACAGCCCTTACAGAACTGAATTAACCTTAGCTGGGAAGTGTTCATCTTCTTCAGGGAAGGAGAGCTAGGACTCTGCCTGTGGAGAGACCTTAAATGCCCCAAAAGTGGACCTGGCTTCTGCCATGCCCACTCCCAGCTGTCTTAGGCATTTGGGGAGTGAATCGCAAAAGGGACCTGGAGATCCCCCTCACCCCCGCCTTTCAAATTAAATAACTTTAAAAAGAAAGCGGGAACAAAGGTGGCATGAAGACTGCCACTTCCCACACAAGTGACATTGGTTCTGGCCTTATCTCTGGACATGGGGAAAGAGCTCAGAGATCTTCAGGATAGTCCAGTCCCTGCTAGGATCAAGACACTGGTACAAACCCCAGAGGGGTCGTTTGGTTTAGTGGTTAAACAGACAGATTGTAAAACTGAAGCAGCAGCTCTGAAACTCACTGGTCATGTGACCATGGACACACACACACACACACACACACATACACACACACGTTCCTCTACCTCGGTTTCCTTGTTTGCAAAGGGGACAGATCAGATCAGGAGCCCCATCCCGTATGAGTGCCGTTCAAGTCGTGACTACTCTATTTCCAATCCAACTCCCAGATAATGAAAGCCAAAGATGGCCCAAGTGCTTGGGCCCCTGCACCCGCATAGGAGACCCGGAAGAAGATCCTGGCTCCTGCTTCAGCCTGGCCCAGTCCCAATCATCACGGCCATTTAGAGACTGAACCTGTGGATGGAGGCTCCATCTCTGTCTCTCTCACTCTCTCTGTGACTCTGCCTTTCAAATAAAATAAAATAAATATTAAAAATAGAGTCCTGACCTCACAGGACTGTTGTGAGCACTAAATGAATCAATGTTCATAAGTCCCTGTATTCAACAACTGACTAAAGCCATAGCCGATTTTTAAAATCAAGTGTGGGGGCCGGCGCTGTGGCGCAGAGGGTTAAAGCCCCAGCCTGCAGCACCCACATCCCTTATAGGTGCCGGTTCGAGTCCCAGTGCGTGGGAGACCCAGAAGAAGCTCCTGGCTTCTGATTGGCTCAACTCTGGTCATTGCAGCTATTTGGGAAGTGAACCAGCAGATGGAAGACCTCTCTCTGTCTCTCTCTCTCTCTCTCTCTATCTCTCTCTCTCTCTCTCTAACTCTGTCAAATAAATAAAATAAATCTTTTTAAAAAAAATCAAGTGTATGTCAGGTGACAAGATACCTCCCTACCTACCCTCTGCCATCTGGGCCAAAGTCTTTCAAATTTCTCCCCCTGCTGATAGAGTGAAGGGTCATGCAAAACCAGGGCTGTTGCCCAAAGGGGAAAGGGCAGGGTTGTGATGCGTGGCACCTGAATCAGCTGGGTGGCCTGACCCAGACCCCAGCTACCCACCTGATCTTTGCTGAGCCACTGCCTCTCAGCCAAGGCGCCTGTGGGTCCCCAGCCCTCGGAGAGGACAGAGGCAAACAATCTGCCACAGGCCACCCGACACCAAGCCAGACACTGTGGGTTTGCAGTCTTCCTGGAAATATCCCCATCGCTCACTGACTCAGCGGGTGGAGCTGAGAGCGAAGAAAACCGACCCCCAGCCTCCAGAACTACGGAAGTCTGAACAAAAGGAGGAGATGGTGCCACCTGCGTTGCTTTCTGAGCTCGGAGAGGCTATCAGTTGAGGAAATGGACCCAAGGTCACTATGCAGCACGCATGAAGTAAGCAGCCTAGAATAGGCTGTTTGGAGGAGGGGGCTCAAGTGGGCATAGGAACATTGTGCAGCCAGACATTGTGCAGCCAATCGTGAGGACTTGATGGGCGCAGGGGGACAGAACATGCAGGGATGCCCTCAGTGGTAGGAGCCTCTGAGTGACCTCTCCACCCACCCATGATCTCGTGTGACACTCTCAACGGACCTCCAAGGAGGTGCCTTGACCTTCTTTTACGGATGAAGTACAGAAGACAAAGCAACAGTCAAACCGGTGAAGAACCTGACAAACCGCTGTCTCCCGGGATGCCGGTTAGTGCAGGGGCAAGAGTGAGAGCCGTAGGTGTCAACTCTTATTTGCACTTAGTTTGCACATTTACTTCCCCCTTCTTTCCTCCTGATTTTTATTAACTCTGTGACTTTGACAGCCGGTATTTTAAGCCGCCTCAAACCCTGTCGGGACAGAAAAGGGCGTTTCTGGAAAACCTGCCGCCAAGATCGGCCCCCATTTCCCTGGAGTAGGAAGAGGCAGGAAGCCAGAGCATGTGTTGTCTCCAGAAATAAAGGGATGTGGTGGCCAGCCATGTCTTGGCTGTTGTCTACAGAAATAAAGGGATGTGGTGGCCGGCCATGTCTTAGCGTGACCGAAAACCGTTCTCCTGAGACTTCTCAGTAAAGGAAACTTGTCTCTCGAGGCAAGACCTACCTACAATGGACTCCCACAGAAAATAATTCCAAAATCCTGTTGTGGGCCAGTGCCGCGGCTCACTAGGCTAATCCTCCGCCTTGCAGCGCCGGCACACCGGGTTCTAGTCCCGGTCGGGGCGCCGGATTCTGTCCCGGTTGCCCCTCTTCCAGGCCAGCTCTCTGCTGTGGCCAGGGAGTGCAGTGGAGGATGGCCCAAGTCCTTGGGCCCTGCACCCCATGGGAGACCAAGGATAAGCACCTGGCTCCTGCCATCGGATCAGCGCGGTGCGGCGGCCATTGGAGGGTAAACCAATGGCAAAGGAAGACCTTTCTCTCTGTCTCTCTCTCTCACTGTCCACTCTGCCTGTCAAAAAAATAAAAATAAAATAAAAATAAATCCTAAACAAAAAAAGATTGCTTTAAAAAAAAATCCTGTTGTGAGCAGGAACCTCACATCACCAGCACCTCTCTCCCACCTGCTGGGGATGCGGCTGGCCTCTCTACCTCCAGATGTGTCCCACTTCCTCACTCCCCCTCTAACAGGACGGGGCACCCAGTATCCATGGTTCTGCCTCTCCAAGGTCCAGAGGAAGCCTGCGACCTGGTGGTGCAGGTGGGGAAGAGGGGCGGGGGTGCTTTCATGGATGCAGACGGCCAAGTTCTGATGTGGAGACGGGTGTCGGGCCAGAACCCCACAGCGAGAAAGTGGATTTGGGTTGTGTTAGGCAAACTGGTCAGCCCCTAGTTCTGGCAACACAGGGGCTGGCCCACCCCCTGCAGCGTCTGTGTGCCTCCTGCCTGGTCTCTCCCTTTGGCCTTGCGTTCATACATGTGGGTGTGATGTGGCAGAGAACCCAGACGGGCAAGCCCGAAGTGTCTGGTTCTTCCCTAAGCCAGTGTCAGGACAGCACAGCATTCGTAAGCCCGAAGAGCTTTCTGGAGACAGAAGCTGGGACTCCGCATTTGCTCCAAGGCCCAACTTTCTCCTGTCTTACACAGGGAAGGAAGGCAACCTGCCAGAAACCCCAGGAACTCAGTGTTAGGAAGAGGAGGAAAGGGTCGGCTCCCTGCCCCCACACCTCTCAGGTCGTGTGGTTTCAGGCTGAGAAAGTGAGGGGGCAGCAGGCTGTGAGTCAGCCACAGTCATTTTGGGAGGAGGCATTGGGCAAGGACTTGAAGCGCTCCATGGTTTCCCATAAACATCCATTTATTCATTCAAATAGCCTACTACGGATCTAGTAGATCAGCAAGATTGACCAGCTCCTGCCCTCACAAAACAAAAACAAAAGCCTCCTTAGGTTTATTTTCGTATTGAGGACTGGCCGTGAACCTAACAGCTCATGAAGCAAAGCCAACCTGCCACACACTGGTGCCGCTCCTCGACGGCCCACACACCTCATCTTTCAGTACACCCCATTTATTACTCAGTCTCTCAGCAGACGTTTCCAAAGCACAGGAGACGGTGCCAGGCCCTGTCCCCAAGGCCACCCGACCACCTCGGGGCCTCCTGCTGGCCAGCACCCCCTCCTAGTCGGCTCAGGTCCTCTCGCTGCTCTGATCCCCTCAGCTAAGGCCTAGGGCTGCACCCCAGCAACTTAGGTGTTTTGGCAGAAGGCTCTATAGGGCTCTTTATTATTTTTTTAAAAGATTTATTTATTGGGGGGCCAGCGCTGGGGCGCATTACATTAATCCTCCGCCTGTGGCGCCGGCATCCAATATGGGCACCAGTTCCAGTCCCGGTTGCTCCTCTTCCAGTCCAGCTCTCTGCTGTGGCCTGGGCCCCTGCACCTGTGTGGGAGACCAGGAAGAAACACCTGGCTCCTGGCTTCAGATCGGTGCAGCTCCGTCCATCGCGGCCGTTTGGGGAGTGAACCAACAGAAGGAAGACCTTTCTCTCTGTCTCTCCCTCTCAGTGTCTATAACTCTACCTCTCACATAAATAATAAATAAAATATATATTTTAAAAGATTTATTTATTTATTTTGAAGGTCAGTGTTACAGAGCGAGAAGGAAAGATGGAGGGAGAGGGGAAAGAGAGAGATCTTCCATCCACTGGTTCACTCACCAGTTGGCCGCAGGCTGAAGCCAGGGACCAGGAGCTTCATCCAGGTCTCCCACATGGCTGAAACACTGTACCGTCCTCCGCTGCCCTTCCTAGGCCATTAGCAGGGAGCTGGGCCAGAAGTGGAGCAGCCAGGACTCGAACCAGCACCCATATGGGATGTCAGCACCACAGGCAGTTGCTTTACCTGCTATACCACAGCGCTGGCCCCCGTCCATGTTCTTTAGCTGCTGAGAATTGCGTCGTGGGAGACTGAGAGTCTGAGTGGAACTCAATTTCTTCATTTAAAGCAGAGAAATTCATTTTCAGTCACGGGGACCCTCTCGCCCTCTGCCTAGCTCCTTGCTTCTCAAAGTGTGGTCCGCAGACACAGAGCAAGGGAGCAGAGCCTCTGGTTCCACCTTAAGGCCACTGAATCCAAATCTATTTTAATGAGATCCCTGCCGTGACTCATATGCACATGATGGTTTGGGAAGCAATTACACGAAGATGAATGATTCTTGTTACCTGGTAAGTTTAGAAGCAATATGCTAACACATCTTTTTTCCATGTTCAGTCCTGTTTTCCTGAGCAAGCACTACTAGCATTTTATGGAGGGGAGAGACCAGCACGCAGCCCTGGGGTCAGGCTCTCTGGAACAGACTCCTGGCTCCACCATCTTACCTGCCAAGACCTGGGGCCCCTCACCTCACCTGCCTGAGTCTCCCATCCTTCCTCTGCACAGTCCCGGGGCTGTTTTGAGGCTGAATGAGGAAAGTGCTTAGCGCTACCCTTAGCATTTAGCAAGCACTCTCTTGGACAGCAACCCGACTTGGGTACTTGAACTTTGTATATACTGTATTTACCATCTTTTAGGGGATAACGCTTCTGTAGTTGCTGGTCTCATCCATTATGCACAGATTCTTCCCAGTTTTATCTTCCAAAAATGACATTCTCCCTGAGAACAACTTAACTGTTACCCCAATATATATCCATTTTAAGACCTCCTTTTTTTAAAAAAATATTTGTTTATTTGAAAGGCAGAATGACAGGGAGAGCAAGAATAAGAAAGATCTTCCATCCACAGGTTCATCCCCTCCCTCCCAACTGACTGCAATAGCCAGGGTTAGGCCAGGCCAAAGTTAGAAGCCAAGAAATCCCTCCAGATCTCCCACATGGGTGGTAGAAACCTAAGTACTTAGGTCATCATCGGCTGCCTCCCAGGCACATTAGCAGGAAGCTGGATTGGAAGCATAGGGTAGGTAAGACTCAAACCAAGCACTCCAGCATGGAATGGGGGTCTTTCAGGGAACAGCTTAATCTGCTGCATGTAAACCCACCCATGGACTGTCCATTTTTTTTAATAATTTAATTTCACTTTTCATGAACTTTTTAAAAATGTTTCTATTGATTTTTTAAATTTATTTGAAAAGCATATGGTAGGAGTGCTCTTCCATCTTCTGGTTCACTCCCCAGATGCCCACAACAGTCCAGACTCGGCCAGGCCAAAGCCAAAAGCCCAGAACTGTATCCCAGTCTCCCACGTGTGTGGCAGAAACCCAAGTACTTGGGCCATCACCTGCTGCCTCCCAGGGTGTTCATTAGCAGGAAGCTGAAATCAGAAGTGGAGGCAGAACTCCAACTCAGGCACTCCAGCATAGAAAGCAGGTGCCCTAAGCAACTTATTATCCACTGAGCCAAACGCCCACCGTGAAATTATCTGTTTAGGCAACACCTTGCATTCAGAAAACACCTCTACTTTTTTAATGACAATGTATAAAATCTTTAAATACATGTACAGGACTCACCCTCTTAGTTCCGGGTACCTTCGAAAGCATTTTCTCATCTTTACAACTGTGGGATGTAGGCAGAGCAAGTATTATTACGCTACCATACAGGCAAACAAGAATCCAAGAGCCCATTTTCACACAATTGATCAACCGGAGAAGGGGCCGGACCCCTGGCACAGTGGGCCCTGGCAGACCGTGGGTGAACGAATGGCTCCAAGGCCAGTGTCTTTCCTGACATCTCAGGTTTCCTCCAGAGTCAAACCAGAGGAGCCACTTTGAGGAATGGGGATGGAATTTTCAGGGCAGAGGACAGACCAAGGTGGGAGGCGGGGTGGAGGGACAATGGGAAGAGTAACTTCATTTTCTAAAATAACCTCAGGAGTGAGCATTGTGGCACAATGGATTAAGTTGCAGCTTCAGAGTACCTGGTTCAAGTCCTGAATACTCCATGCTTCCCTTTCTGTCCAGCTTCCTGCTAATACACTGGGGAGGCAACAGAAGGACCAAATACAGGATGGTGACCCTGACCTCTTGACTTCAGCCTGGCCCAGACTTGGTTGTTGTGGCCATTTGGGGAGTGAACAAGAGGATGAGGATGGAAGATCTGTCCCCTTGCCCTTTCTCTCTCTTTCTCTCTCTCAATTTTTAAAAAATAAATTAAAATGATCTTAATTTCAAACACTCTGTTCCATTGTCCCATAAGAATTCATATTTATCAGACTAAATATGGTTCACAAAATATCATCACTGAAACTACTAGACTAAAGGGAATTGTTTAGGGCAAGAGGAACTCAAGATTTTTGTTTTTTAAAGACTTATTTATTTATTTGAAAGGCAGAGTTACAGAGAGGCAGAGAGACAGAGAGAAGCACCAGACCCAGAACTCAAGATTTTTAAAAAATATTTGCTCACATGAAAACTGTACCATCAGGGGCTGGCACTGTGGCACAGCAGGTAAAGCCACCACATGCCATGCCAGCATCCCATATAGGCATCTGTCCAAGCCCTGGCTGCTCCACTTCTGATACAGCTCCCTGCTAATGGCCTTGGAAAAGCAGCAAAGCACAGTCCAAGTGCTGTGGCCCTTGCCACCCACATTGGAGACCTGGAAGAAGCTCCAGGCTCCTGACTGTGGCCTGGCCTAGCCCGGGCCATTGTAGCCATGTGAGGAGTGAACCAACAGATGAAATATCTCTCTCTCCTCTCTCTCTCTCTCTCTCTCCCTCTCTCCTTTTAACTCTTTCAAATAAGTAAATTAAAAAAAAAAAACTACTATCAAGAAGGATGTCAAGTTACAAGTGAACCTCCCTAGGATCCCAACTTTTTATTTTTATTTCATTTTTTTAAAGTGGTTTTCCATCTGCTGGTTCACTCCCCAAACGGCAGCAACTGGCCAGAGCCAGGATCTTTTTTCAGGTCTCCCACACAGGTGCAAGGGCCCAAGCACTTGGGCCATCTTCCACTGCTTTCCCAGGCCACAGGGGAGAGCTGGATCGGAAGTGGAGCAGCCAGGACTCAAACTGGTGCCCACATGGGATGCAGGCACTGAAGGTGGCAGCTTTATCCACTATGCCACAGCACCGTCCAGGTCCCAATTTTTTAATCTAACCCCCAAAACAACCACTCTCATCAGTTCTTATGATGCTCATATAAGGTATTTATATTTTTCCTTAGAATATAAAATGTGCCATTTTTTTAACCAAATGAAATTGTACTGGGGATTAAGAAAAGCGTTACTTGTGTTTTCTCTTAACATGGTCTTAGGTGCCTTTGCCTGTCACTGTGTTTGGGTCTCCATGATTCTTCTCATAGCCATGCAGTGATTTGCTCCGAAGTGTGTGTGTGTGTGGGGGGGTGTTCATCCTCGTGCAGTTGGACCAGCTGGATCATAAGCTATGTGATTGCCCTCATTTTACGTGCCACTGCCCAGTTTGGATGCCTTTCTGGCACACAAGAGCAAATGCCAGTTCCAAGGCGGGCGGGCGGTGGCCAGGGGCACATCCCCGTCTCCGTTATCATCATGGGCAGAAGCAAACCTTTCGTCTCTGTTCCTCAGCAGTGCCGCTTCTCTCTGCCTTCACCTGCCTGCTCCACACTTGCCCCCCCCCCCCCCGAGCCAGCCCGCTGCCCGCTGGCCGTGTAGGCTGGGTCCTCTTTCCTTCCTCTGGCCGGCCTGCTCTCTCCCAAACAGCCTCCCACGGCCCAGCTGATGGGCGCCTCCTTCCCGCCGGGTGTGGGGTGTATGTTTGCCTTGCTTGTTGCCGTGCTGCCTCCGCAGCCTGCTGTTGGCATGGTGGTTGTTATGGGGTCAACGTGGGTAACCAAGCCCTGCAGAGACACAGCTTGGCCGCTGGGGCCGTTAAATGTGTAATTACTCACCATCTCGGCAGAGCTGCCAGCAGCGCTGATGATTAACCAGTCCCTGGCCTCACCACCCAGTGGCTACCCACTTTTATTTCCTGTCCGTCTGCTTCTGCCTGGGGGCCAACTGAGCGGCCACTGAGCACTTCCCGATGTGTTCAGTCCTCTGAACGACTTCTAGCCGCTAGTTATGATGGGCTCTGTGACACATGAAAAGAAAGATGACTGGGTGGGGGGAGCATATGACACAGTGGTTAAGGCGCCTCTTGGGACACACACATCGCATGTCACGGTGCCAGGGTCTGAGTTCCGGCTCTACTCCTGATTCCGGCTTCCTGCTAATGCTCACCCTGGGAGGCAGCAGGTGATGGCTCAAGAGCCTGGGTCCCTGTCACCCATGTGGAAGACCTGCATTGAGCTCCCAGCTCCTGACTTCAGCCTGGTCCAGCTCTGTCTGTTGCAAGTGTTTGCAGAGTGAATCAGCAGATGGGAGATTCTCTCTCTCTCTCTCTCTCTCTCTGCCTTTCAAATAATTAAATAATTTTTAAAAGGGGAATAGTGGAGGAATCTGAGTCTCAGCTCTGAGTCCCAGCCCTCACTATTTCCAGAGACTGTCCAGTTGGCCCAGCTGCCCAATTTCCTGTGGTGCCTGACGACAAGAATTCAGACCAGGGCTTGCTGGGGGTGGGGGAGCACCAGGCAGAGCTGGCACAAGACTGAGGGATGACGGGATGCGGCCTGTCGTGAAACCAAAATCAGCACCTCCATCCACCTCTCTGCCTCCCTTTCCTCTCCGCAGACTCAATGTCCTGTCCTCTCTTACTGTCTCCTACCCACCGCAGGCTCCCTGAGAGAGTCGTCTCCACCCATTTCCTTCCTCCGTCTCCACCTGCCCCTTCTCCACACCTGCGGAAATCCCTGTCAACTCCTGCCTCCAGACGCCCCAGGGCTTCCTCCACCCTGATCTCTCTGAACACCCTGCCCTGGAAGGCTGCCTTCTCCACTGACTTCCGTGTGCTCCCTACCTTTCCAGTTCCCTGGGAGTCTCAGCATGGCCATCCCTTTGCAGGGGTGTCCACCTCCATGCCCACTTCCACCAGTCCTCCATCTCCTGGACCCTGGTTCTGAGTGCAGGCCACGTGGGTCTTCTAGCAAACACATGTAAACCGCAACTTCTCAGCTTTCCACCCCACCCCCACTCCAAGCAGCCACCTTCCAATGACTTCCTTGTTTCAATAACTAGAGCTGTTTAAGCCCCATGAGCGCCTTTGACTACAGACAGCAGCCCGCTACCTGCACAGCAGCGCTTCCCAACAAACTTTCGCGTCTCTGACTTGGTGCTAGCCCAGAACCAGTACCCAAACATGGATGTGGGGTGCCTTTGCAAAGCCGAAGCTTGGCACCCAGGATTCACATTGGCCAAGTCATCATGTCGGCCTGCACCAAGCTGCAAAACAAGGACCATGTGGTTGAGGCCCTGTGCAAGGCCATGTTCATGTTCCCTAGTCCCCTGAAGATTCACATATCAGAGAAGTTTAATATGGATGAATTTGATGTCTATGGAGTCAAATGCACCCCCAGCGGCGATCCCCTGGACAAGTGGATCCTGCACAGCTCCACCGTGTGACTCCATCCTTAAGTAGGCCAGCCAATAAATACTGCTTCCTATCAGAAGATAAAAGTAGGGGCCAGAGCTGTGGCACAGTAGGTTAAACATCTGCCGGCGGTGCCAGCATCTCATATGGGTGCCAGTTCGAGTCCCAGCTGCTCCACTTCCAATCTAGCTCTTTGTTATGGCCTGGGAAAGCAGTAGAAGATGGCCCAAGTCCTTGGGGCCCTACACCTGCATGAAAGACCCAGAAGAGCCTTCTGGCTCCTGGTTTTGGCTCGGTCCAGCTCCAGCCAACGCGGTAATTTGGGGAGTGAACCAGCAGATGGAAGACCTCTCTCTCTGCCTCTGCCTCTCTGTAACTCTGTGTTTCAAATAAACATCTAGAAGGAAGGAAGGAAGGAAGGGAGGGAGGGAGGGAGGGTGGGAGGGAGGGAGGAACTACCTGGCTCCTATCTGACCTGGCCTAGCCCTGGTTGTTGTAGGAATCTGGAGAGTGATCCAGCAGTTGGAAGCTCTCTCTCTCCCTCCCTCTCTCTCTCCCCTTCTCTTTCTGTGTGTGTGTGTGTGTGTGTATTTTAAATAAAAAAATCAGAGCCACATCTCTCTTAAATACTCTGAAGCTTCGAGTCCGGGATCCTTTGAATCCTTCAATTTCCTCGCTGCTTCAGACTTCACATCCTCTGACATTTCTCCCGAATCAATGCCTCTTTCGATTCTCATCTCCGCCATCTTTCCTGGAGTATCTGAATCCTGGGAAACCCATCATCTGTACTCTCCCCTCTGCTTATATCACTCCTTTTTTTGAATATTTATTTATTTATTTGAAAGGCAGAGTTACAGAGAGAGAGAGCAGAGAATGAGAGAGAGAGATCTTCCATCCACTAGTTCACTCCCCAAATGGCTGCAATGACCACGGCTGGGCCAGACTGAAGCCAGGAGCCAGGAGCTTCTTCCAGGACTCCCACGTGGGATGGCAGGGCCCAGGCACTTGGGCCATCTCCTACTGCTTCCCAAGGTACATTAGCAGGGAGCTGGATTGGAAGTGGAGCAGCCAGGACTTGAACCTGGATCCATATGGAATAGTGGTGCTGCAGACCACAGCTTAACCTGCTACGCCACAGCCCCAGCCCCTATCATCACTCCTTTATGGAAACACCTCACAGGTCTCCAGCACTGCCATTCCCCACCCTGAACTTCCCTCCCTGGTGCCCATCTCAATGTCCTCTCCCCTTCCCATAGGCCCAGTGTGCATCTCATCGCTCTGCATCCCTTCATCATGACTTCATAGGAAAAGATGCCTTATCTAAATTCAACTCACAAAGACCCGGATGGAGTTCCACGCTCCTGGCTTTGGCCTGGCCCAGCTTCGGCCATTGCTGCCATTTGGGGAGTGAAACAGCGGATGGGAGATCTCTCCCCCCAACCTCTCCCTAACTCAGCCTTTCAAATAAATAAGACAAATGTTAAAACACATAAATAAACTCAACTCCCCAATCCGGGCTCGGTCAGCTCTCTTTGCTTATGTCTTTGTTGTGTTTCCCAGCAGGGCTGGAGCTCCTGGAACCCCTTTATGTTTCTTTGTGCCCAGCTTGGATGGGGCTGATCAATTCAAAACCAAGACACCAGGTAAGCAGGGAGGAAGGTATGTAATATAATAGAGAGAGCAAACAAAACCCTTCGGCGGGGGTGGGGGGTGGGGGTGTGTGTGTGTGAACCCAGGGGCCACCGGTTTGAGGTCCTCAGCCAGGTCCCTGGATCTGCAGCTATTCCATTTGTACTTCCTTATGGTCGATTCCCCAGAGGGGCAGTCAGTCCCACGGCATCTGGCAGAGGGAAGGGGGGCGGGGTGACCTGATTTCCCGGGCCTGCAGTGGAAGAAGCAGCCCTCCTCTGCGGGGCCCAGAGGTGTCAGCTCCTCTTCTCGCCCAGCTGGCTGTGCTGCGAGCTGCTGTCAGGTGCTGCCACGCGGCTCTGGCGTCCTGTGAGGTCTACAGCAGCAGCTTTTCTCACTCACATGCAAAGAAAGAGAGGGCCTGCTCCTCCTCCACTCAAGACCCACCCAAAGCCAGACAGACCACAAGTGCCCAGTGAGGACCCACAGGGCAACAACGTCACGGTCATCTGTTAAGCCCGTGTACACACCAACTAAGGTGACAGAAGAACATATGGCTGATATGGGCATGGGGACAGGAGGGAGAGGAGAAAGGCAGACGGAGCAAGACCCAAGGGAGACACACACAAGAAGGTGTGGAAGCCAGGCCCCTGGTTTTGACTCCTCCCAGCCCTGCCCTCACCTTACTTCCCCTGCCTTCTTAGCCCAACCCCTCACCTGGATACCTCTCAGCTGTTTCCTGGCCTCCCCTCATTGCCAACCAGGCTGCTCCGGTGGGCAGACCTCCTGAATCCTTGCTTTCTATGGCATAGCAGGGTGACTACGTCTACAACAAACACACTGACATGATTCATGTTTAAGGAGTTGTAAACGCGGTTACCCTGATTTGATCGTTATACATTGTGTATATGCATCGAGTTACTGTACTGTAGCCCACAAATATACAAACATGAAGACTCAATAAAAAAATAAAGTTTACAGCCATCTTTCCCTACTACCACTGCCTCCAAAACAAACTCCAGACGGCTCTGTCTGGCCGGGGTTTTCCATGACAGGGCCCTCCTCTGTCTGCCCAACTTCATTTTCCAGCGCTTCGCAATGGGAAAACTCTACCCCTCCCAGTCTGGCCCGGCCCCTTCTCCTCCCTTCTATGCACTGAGATGGGGGCTGTGCATGGCCCCTGAGGAAGGTAACCTGCTCATGAATGCCAGCCCCCCAGGAAGACCCCTTCATTTCCTTCCTTCCAGCAAGCAGTGCGATTCCCCCTGGCTCTGCAGGTGCAGAGAAGGTGGGGCTCAGAAGGGCTGGGTCACTCCCCAGACCACAGAGCCATGGGTTAGGACAACTGCAGTTGCAGCTCAGGCCCTGTCCCTTCCAAGTTCAAGGTCTCCATACTCTACCTCACTTAAGTGGAAACCATCCACTTCAGGGAACAGGGGCCATGTTCTACTTTTTCTGTTTGATAAGCAATACATAGTATGGGGCCTTGGTCCATTTGGGCTGCTACGACTGACTCCTATAGACTGGGTGGTCTTTAAACAACAGAAACATATCTCTCATAGTTCTGGAGGCTGGGAAGACCAAGATCAAGATGCAGAAGTTTCCATGTCTGGGGATGGGCTGTTTCCTGGTTCACAGACTACCCTGTTCTTGCTGCACCCTTACAGGGCAGAATGGGCAAGGGAGCTCCCTGGGGAACTTTCCTAAGGGTACTGGTCCCGTTCACAAGGGCTCCACTCTCATGACAGATGCACCTCTCCAGAGCTCCATCTCCTGATTTGACCATATGGGCCACTAGGTTTCAACGTGTGAATGTTGGGGACATACAAACTTTCAGTCTAGGAGAGACCGGTTTACAAGTGCAGCACATAACACAGCACAGCTAGGAAAATAGTCAAGAGTAATGTTCATTCGGTTTTGTGTTTTTTTGTTTTTGTTTTTTTTTTTTTTTGTCTACAGAGTTGCTTGGTTCATTTAAAAAATTCCATTACCGCCTACTGGGCAGGCAACACAATGCTGCCCTCCCAGAGGGCATTCGATAGGGTTGAAAGAACAAAGACACAGGCCCAGCCACAGGCAGCACCTGACTGGAACGTTCTCAGGGGACTCTTCGGTGACACAGGTGGGCCCAGAGCAGGTGAGGCTCATGGCATTTGTCTCTTGCAAAAGATGGATGGTTATCGCTATCAGCATACAGCTAGAATCATGACTTGTTGCCCAATATAATGGCATGATTTTTGTACTACTCTAACATTTTATTTATTGTCATCTTATTTAAAAGGCAGGGAGACATCTAGACCTCCTATCTACTGGCTCACACATACACATACACACACAAATATCTGCAACAGCCAGGGCTGGGCCAGGCCACAAGACCGGGAGGCTGAAACTCAACCTGGGTCTCCCACATGGGCAACAGGGACCCCAGTACCTCAGTCACCACCTGCTGCCTCCCAGGGTGTGCACCAGCAGGAAGCTGGATCAGAAGCAGAGCCAGGACTTGAGCACAGGCTCCCAGTGTCCCAAGTCACAGCCTGTGCTGCCACATCAAACAGCTGCCACTATGGACTATTTACGTTTCATGACCCGTGTCATTTCTCACGGTTACCAAGGAAGGATCACAGCCGGAATATTGGTATCTGGGGTGGGAGTTGGGGCAAAGCCTTGTCTACCCTCCCCCACCCCATATCCCACTCACCCTGTGCTCAGGGTGAGGCACAGCCGGGAGAGAAGCAGAAGCTTCGCAGGCTCTGGGGTGAGAAACTGGCCGGGGAGCGCAGAGAGCACACTTGAGTTGGTTGCCACCTGCCATTATTCCAATTGAATGGCTACTTAATCAGTCCTGCAGCCTCAGCTCCATGAGCCTGCTTTTATATGCCAAAGGTCATCTCTGAAGCTCGGATTCACTTTCCTAATTTCTTAAACTGTGAGATTTCTCTACAAAATGGAGGGATATCAGGGTTTTGTAAATGACCATTGAATTCCGGTCACTGCTCCCTGGCCCTGGGCAGCTGCTGCCATCCTGCTCCAAAATGGCCTGCCCTGGCCTGACAGTGCCTGCGGCAGCTCCCGAGCCCACAGAGACACCCCCAACCCACACAAGCATGGGGAAGAGATGGGCACCTGTAGACCTCAAGAGTGCAGCAACTCATCTCCTCTCATTCACACACCAACTCCTGTTGGTCAGCTCTTACCAGGGTCTCTGATGAGCAGCTGGCCACCTAAAAGACTGTGCCATTTGGCACAGCAGCTGAGTCACTGCTTGGGGCACCTGCATCCCATATCAGAGTGCCTAGTTCGAGTCCCTGCTCCACTTCCAATCCAGCTTCCTGCTAACACACACCCCGGGGGGCAGCAGGTGGTGGCTCAAGTACTTGGCTATGCATGTGGGGGACCAGAATTGAGTCCCAGGCTCCTGGTATCAGCCTGGCCCAGCCCTGACTGTTGAGGGCATTTGGAGAGAGAACCAACGGATGGAAGAGTGAGCTCTCTCTCTCTCTCTCTCTCTCTCTCTCTGCTCCCTGCCTTTCAAATACAATTAATTAATTTTTAAAATTTACATTTTAAAATTGACATCACAGGACAGGGTGATAAGAGCATGACAGAAGTCTGCACAAGGTACAGCTGGAGCAGCAGGCAGAGTGTGGGGGATTCTTTGTGGGCTGGGTTGGAGTGTGGTAAAGAAACAAAGGAAGGCCGGCGCCGCGGCTCACTAGGCTAATCCTCCGCCTAGCGGCGCCGGCACACCGGGTTCTAGTCCCGGTCAGGGCACCGGATTCTGTCCCGGTTGCCCCTCTTCCAGGCCAGCCCTCTGCTGTGGCCCGGGAGTGCAGTGGAGGATGGCCCAAGTGCTTGGGCCCTGCACCCCATGGGAGACCAGGAAAAGCACCTGGTTCCTGCCATCGGATCAGCGCGCTGCGCCGGCCGCGGCGGCCGTTGGAGGGTGAACCAACGGCAAAGGAAGACCTTTCTCTCTGTCTCTCTCTCTCACTGTCCACTCTGCCTGTCAAAAAAAAATAAATAAATAAAAATAAAAAAAAAGAAAAGAAACGAAGGAAAAATACAAGGCACTGAACAGGGGAGCTGCAAAGAGCAGGCCCAGGGCCCAGTTCTTCCCCGTTACCAGCACACTGCTGCCTGGGCTTCTGCTTCACAACGAGGCCGGACTCTCCTGGGCTGCAAATCAGAGCTGCCTGAAGCCCTCATTTGTTTACAGCTTAATCCTAATCTGATCCTCGCTTGGAAGCAAAGCTCTTCTCACTTCGCAATAACAGCTTCCCACCTGCAAGTCCCAACAAGCACTTGGGAAAAAAAAAAAAAAAAAAGAAAAGAAACATATCAGAGTGCCTCCAACATAGTAAGTATTATTTCATAAACCTTTTGTTTCAGTTCCATGTTCATGTGCGTGCGTGAGTGTGCAGGCCGCGGTGGTAATGTGGAATATATTTCTTGCTCTGGGTTGAGGTTTCAGAAGTTTAAGAAACATTGCTTTCAGTGAAAAAAAAGAAATCTCTTCACCAAGGAGTAAACAAACACAGTCAGCCACTGTATCTCCTTGTGGTGTGAAGGAAGCAGCAGGACCTGACTCCTGGGCCTAGGATCTGGGGGTGCAAAGGCAAACATGCCGCAGTAAGGATGTGCAAACGACCGACTGACCGGGACAGTGCCGGGAACCTGAGGAGCAGCCACCTTCCCTTCCGGGCCGGCTCCCCGTGGAGGTGGTATGTGGGCTGCTTTTGAAGCCGGAGGAGGCAGGAGGTAGGAAGCCTGGGGCCAAGGATGCAGAACTGGCGTGGCAGGCCAAGGGCAAGGCGTTGCTGGGCGGGCTGAGGGCTGGGGAAGTTCACAGAGGGCAGTGTGGGTGGGCAGGGGAGGTGTGGCTTACTTCTGTCGCTGTTTCAGAAGGGGATGGCAACGAAGGCCAATGCCTTATAGGCCAGATGTTGCACTTGGACCCATTTTGAGGATTTTTCAGGTTTATCGGAATGTGGGTCCTGATTCAAATTTAAGATACAGTGAACCAGTGAGTTGATAGGAATTATCCAGATTTTGACTCTCTTCTCGTTTCCATCTTGCTGCCTAGGCACAGCCAGCTCGGGTGCCTGACCACCAGGCTGGGCTGTGCTCCTTCGCACACTAAGTCTCCTGGATTTCTCTTCTCGGGGCCTCACACTGTCCCTGCTGAGCCCCAAGCAGGTAAGAGCTTTCCTCCCCCACCTCTCTTTCCACACCTTGGGGGAGGGGCAGGGGAGGGCTGCAGACAAGCAGGATTTAGAAAGACACAGCAGGACTCTGATTTTCAGCTCAGCAAAACAAGTAGCCTCCCCTGCTTGTCAGCCTCAGCTCAGACAGTAGATATGAAGAGGAAAGCAAATCAACCAAAGGAGCTTGGATTTCTTTCCCCCTTTAGGCAAAAACATTTTTCAGTCGTGGATCCGGAATACAGAATCCGCCTTTTCCTAGGTCATCTCTCCCTTTGAGCCTTGTAACTGGGGAAGCACCAGGCAAGCATCAGTTGTCAATATGTAGCTACCACAGGGCCTAAGTTCAGAGAGGGATTCAGCAACCTCACCCCAGCCTCGTGGTGTGCATCTTCCTCCCAGGACTTCCAGCTGGACTTGGGACTCAACAGGGTCCCCGGGAGTGTTGCACACCTGCCCTTCTGAGCTGTCCATTCCTGGCTCCCCACACACCAAGCCCCCTTCTTCCCCTCTGCTCCCAGAGCAATCTGCTGTCCGGACTTTTCTCTCCCTTTTCTATGCCTACCTGAATCCTACCCCTAAGTTCAGCTCAGATCCCATGCCCTCCCGGAAGCCGAGCCACGCAGAGTGCCCAGAGTTCCTCCAATCCCTATGAACCACAAGGGCGTCATCCCCTCGTGCGGACCCTCCTTGAGGCCAGTGGTTCTCACTGAGATCCTGGGTTCCCGGAACCAGGGACAGGAGCCCGTCTTTCTGTGCCTGGCCCAGTGCTGAGTAATAAGACTGTAATAGGACTTCATGACCAAGATCTAAGGCCAGTCTGATGCCACCCCTGGGTTCAAGTCCTTCGGACGCGGGGAGCTTCCTGAACCTCAGCGGAGCGAGACATCCCACCCGAGGAGCGAGGGCAGTCGTCCTGTGTGGGATGTTCCGAAGGCTGCACTGGGAAAGTGTTTCACGCACGGCCAAGGGCTCACCGTGATTTCTGGAGAAGGCGTTCTCGTATTGCCTTACTGCTGTTTAGAGTCCATTTCAGCGTTTTCCCTGTCCTCCTCTGAGTTTAATCTCATTTTTCTTTGCGAGCTGTGAACTAGTGAGAGGTCAGAATAAAAAGGTGTCTTCAGGAGCTGGCGCTGCGGCTCACTAGGCTAGTCCTCTGCCTTGCGGTGCCGGCACACCAGGTTCTAGTCCCGGTCGGGGCGCCGGATCCTGTCCTGGTTGCCCCTCTTCCAGGCCAGCTCTCTGCTGTGGCCCGGGAGTGCAGTGGAGGATGGCCCAAGTGCTTGGGCCCTGTACCCCGTGGGAGACCAGGATAAGTACCTGGCTCCTGCCATCGGATCAGCGCGGTGCGCCGGCCGCGGCGGCCATTGGAGGGTGAACCAACGGCAAAGGAAGTCCTTTCTCTCTCTCTCTCTCACTGTCCACTCTGCCTGTCAAAATAAAATAAAATAAAATAAAATAAAATAAAATAAAATAAAATAAAATAAAATAAAAAGGTGTCTTCAGAGGAGTCTCCAGCTTGCTCCCAGCCACTCCCTGCAGGTAGCTAATCTTATCAGTCGCTGTTGCTTTTCCCTTGGGCAGATAGCTAAATGTTCTCATTCTTTCCTCTCACAGCTCCTCTCCAGACAATATTCTGCAGAGACCAGTATTTCAAGACCCCTCCCTCGGTCACCTTGTGCACAGGCTGGTTAAGAGGTGTTGAGCAAGCAGCAGGCCTAAGACAATGGGGTTAGCTATGTGCTAATCCCTACACGAATCAGTCACGGTGAGAACGAGCTGACATGCCCTAGCATAAATCCAAGCCCAGGTCCCAGAGGTGTCCCTCTGATTGGTAACGGGGCCACAACCCAGTTCTTGCTACTCACGAGGCTGAGGCTCAAGTTTCGCGGCCTGAAGCCGCAGCCTCGCCAAGCTCAGTGTGGCTGACTCTCCCAGGGATGGAGACAATGCCTGTAGAAGACTGGATTCCTGAAACCCACCCCGGGTGCTTGCAAAGCCCACTCACTGCAAGGCCAGGCCACATCCCTACAGCTTTCCCCCAGGACGGAAAATCAGTCCTTTCTGCCTGCAATGCGCATCTCTTCATGAGATGGGAGGAATCAAGGTTGAAAGGCTCCCAGGTATTTCCTGGTAATAAGGAGAAAAAAAACCCTGGGTAATTAAAAGTTCCCGGCCCAAGGGAGGTGGCCAGAGGAAGTGGAGCATCGCCCACTGGACAAAGTGGCAGGAGGGCAGAAGTCTGTCCTGGAGTCACACCGGCCACAAGCCCACTCGGAGGCTGTGACTCATCCCGAGGAAAAGGAGTGCCCTGTGTCCTCCAAACAGGGCATCTGCAGCCAAGGCAGGAAATGAAGCAATCCCAGACTAACCGGCAGCCAGTCTAGAAGCCCCAGCTGTGCCCAGCCACGGCAGCTTTGGATCTGCCCTGTACCCCCAGGGTACCAACAGCACTGAAGAGACCAGGTTCTGGCAAGAAGGGGTGTGGCTTATGTCTTGAGCAAGCAGCCCTCCCTTCTCTGGACGTCATTTTTCCCATCTATAAAAACAGAAGAGGGGCCAGCACTGTGGCACAGTGGGTTAACGCCCTGGCCTGAAGCGCCAGCATCCCATATGGACGCCAGTTCTGGTCCCGGCTGCTCCATTTCCGATCCAGCTCTCTGCTATGGCCTGGGAAAGCAGCAGAAGATGGCCCAAGTCCTTGGGCCCCTGCACCCATGTGAGAGACCTGGAAGAAGATCCTGGCTCCTGGCTTCAGATTGGCACAGCTCCAGTCATTGCAACCATCTGGGGAGTAAACCAGCAGATGGAAAACCTCTCTCTCTCTGTCTCTACATCTCTCTGTAACTCTGTCATTCAAATAAATAAAATAAATCTTTAAAAACAAGACAAAACAAAAAACCAGAAGAGTAGGGGTCAGCACTGTGGCGAAGCAGGTAAAGACACCACCTGCGGTGCCGGCATCCCATATGGGCACCAGTTCAAGTCCTGGTTGCTCCAATTCCAATCTAGCTCCCTGGTGATGCACCTGGGAAAGCAGTGGAAGACAGGCCAAGTGCTTGGGCCCCTGCCACGTGGGAGACTAGAAGAAGCTCCTGGCCTGGCCCAGCTCCAGTCATTTCATCCATTTGGGGAGTGAATCCACAGATGGAAGATTCTCTCTCTCTCTCTCTCTCTCTCTCATTTTGTCGAACTCTGCCTTACAAGTAAATAAATAAATCTTAAGAAAAAAAAAACAAAGGGTAGACTGGACAGAGAGGAAGCCGGTGGCCCATGTCCCATCTCAGCCCATGGCCACGTTCAACCTAACTCACAGTTAGAAAACAATCGAACTTCAGTGTATAGGCACAGGGCTCCTCTCCCCAGCACAGCACACCTGCTTCCACTTCCCACCATCTCACCCTAAGCTGGCTTTGCAGATCTGAAACTACTTGAAATGGCAACTCCTGGGTGAACGGTAACCAAGCGTTTTCTTGCTCCAGGACTCCAGGATTCTATGCCTTGGAAAACTGGATTTAGAACAGTGGGCGCCTGCACAGGGATGAGAAGGAAATGACCCTCCATTCCAGGACCCTAGAGCTGGTGAGCGTGGCAGTTTGCCAAGGCTAAGCATCTGCCGGGAAGAGCGGACGCAGCTTAGGGAGAACTCAAAGCAGCCTTTTTTACAGCCTCCTGGTGCATCCTGTTTCTCCAGTGCTGCTGCCACCAGCGCGTGGGCGCCATGCCCAACCTCCAGTGGGCAGTGAGAGGGCTGGGTGCCCAGCTGCCCCGATTCCCAAGCAGGTGGCTGGGATGATAGTGCCCGTGCCCAGGCTGCCCTCTGCTGGGCATGCACAGCAGCTGCAGTGGGGTCGGAGACAACAGAAAATCCCTAGAGGCGAAATAGGAGCCCCAGCCCTGGATTCTCTGCATCGGTCAGGTGGGGGTGACCACGTGGGCTTCGGCTTTCCTGCCGCCTTCCCGGGATGGCAGGCACTCCCCTGATGGTGCCTCAGGTCACAGAAGTCTTCCGCCTTGGGTGAAAACGTTTTCTCGGGTCAACAGTGAGCGAGGGGAGACCACATGCAGGAGGGCAACTCCAGTTTTGTGTCTCCTTTTTCAAATTCCACTTTCTAATGAACCCTAACCCCTGACAGCTGCAGGTTCCGAGCCCAGGTCCTTCCCCCGGCTCTCTGATTCCACGCTGCTTCTACCAGTGCCCTAACCTGGGCCGCCGCCTCCAGCCTCCCCAGGACTTCTGTCTCCCAACGCCTGGCTCCTGATGGTTTTGGGAGATGCTGACACATCTCCTCAGAACTAGTGCACACCTCTCCCTTTCGTCCCTAAATATTTCCTTCTGTCTGGACGTAGACAGACTTGCTGCTCCCTGGGGCAGCGCAGATGTCTCTCCTGGCTGCTGCCTGAACCATGTTCTTACTTGACACCTGTAAATAATGGGGGGGGGGGGGCAGCAGCAGGAAGGGTTCTCTGAGGCTCCCTATGGTTACCTTGGGGCTGGGCTGGGCACAGTGGGTTCAGGTTCAGACGCCCTGGCCAAGTTCAGGCGTCCATGTGGGAAGCCAGGATGGAGTTTCCGGTTCCTGCTTGCCACTGGGGAGTGAACCAGTGGATGGAAGCGCTTGCTCGCTCACTCGCTCACTCTCTCTCTCTCTCACACACACACACTGCCTTTCAAATAAATAAATCTTTTTTTTTTAAGAAAAAGAAAAATTAGTGACCAGCAGGAATTTTGGCATAAAGGGTAAAACCATCACCTGCAGTGCCGGCATCCCATATGAGCACCTGTTCAAGTCCTGCCTGCTCCACTTCTGATCCAGCTCCCTGCTAATGGCCTAGGGAAGCAGGGGAGGACAGCCCAGGGTGCTTATGCCCCTGAACCCACATGGGAGACCAAATGGCAACCCCTGGCTCCTGGCTTTAGTTTGGCCCAACTCTGGCTGTTGGGGTCATTTTGGGAGTAAACCAGCAGATAGAAGATCTCTCTCTTTCTGTCTCTCTCTCTGTATGTGTGTATGTGTGTGTAACTCTGCCTTTCAAACAAATAAATGAATTTTTTTAAAAAAGAAAAATTATGCATGGATTTCAAAAACTTTTCACACCGATATGCTTATCTTTTAATCCCATTTCTCCCGTGAACCTTTTGAAGTAACTTCATATTCAATGGTGGAGCAGAGCTGGGGGTGGGGCACACTTCTTTATGTTTTTTCCTATTATTCTTATTTATCTTTCAACTTTTTTTTCTGATCAGTGCCAGGGACGGAACTTATTTTGGTTAGTGAGGTAAAATATGTGAGTAGGAAAAATTCAGAAGGCTGCACACAGTGTGTAAGAAGTTACACTGGCTCAAACTCCTTCCCCCTTTCCTTGCCCACAGAAGGTCTGCCAGCATTTTTTGGTGGATCCTTCTAGAAACAGCATTATGAACATACAGACCTGTGTGTATGGTCATGCATTCAGTTAATACTTCCTGAGCACCTGCTACGATCTGGGAACACCAATATCCTTGCTCTAGAGGACTTGCATTCCAGAGAGCAGTGAATGAGGCCCATCAGTCAAAGATGCGACACAGAAGTGCAATGGAAAGCACTCAGGGTGGGAAGGGAGCTGGGCCATGGTCTTGAGTGTCCTCCCCCTGGGCTGCCCTAGCCATGACCTGAGAAACCTGAAGCTGCCCAGCTGTTGGCTCTCCCAGGTCTGGTTCCTCCCCGACGGGATCCTCTGCCCTCCCCTGCTCAGGCATGCCCTCCTCTACTTCCTGGTGCTGGAGGGCTTGTCCAGTGTGACCAGGGGTGTGGCAGGCCCTGCAGGGTCCAGCTGCAGAGCCTCCCAAGCAGGTTTGGGGCTGTTTGTCTTGAACTTCTCTCCTGGGTCAAAGCTTATGAGGATTGTCCTGCCTTTCTTGACATGGTGCCATAATGCTGTGCCCCAGGGTTCTCAAGGGGTGGTCCGAGGGCCAGCAGCACCAAAATCAGCTCCCTCTGGGCACTTGTCAGAAATGTGCATTCCTGGAACCCAGCCTGATGCTGCTGGGGCAGAAACTCGCGGGTGGGCCCCACAATCTATGCTGTAACAAGCCTTCCAGGTGGTTCTGATGCATGATAACATTTGACATCCTGTGCTCCGTGGAAATGCTTCGTCAAATCACATGCCTACCGGGCAGAATCATAAGAACACAAGGGGCCAGCACTGTGGCATAGTAGACTAAGCCTCCGTCTGCGGTGCCAGCATCCCACATGAGCACCAGTTCAAGTCCCAGCTGCTCCTCTTCCGATCCAGCTCACTGCTAACAGCCTGGGAAAGTGGAAGATGGCCCACGTCCTTTGGCCTCTGCTCCCATGTGGGAGACCCAGAAGAAGCTCCTGGTTCCTTGCTTTGGATCAGCTCAGCTCTGCCGCTGTGGCCATTTGGGGAGTGAACCAGCAGGTGGAAGACCTCTCTCTTTTTGTCTCTACCTCTCTCTCTGTCTGTAACCCTACCTCACAAATAAATATTTTTTAAAATAACTACACAATTCTATAATTTTTATCAATTTTTAAAAATCTCTCCAAATTAAATCCTAGATGAGAGGGACCAATTATATGTTAAGAAGTAAAAGAAAGGCCGGCGCCGTGTCTCAATAGGCTAATCCTCCACCTTGCGGCGCCGGCACACCAGGTTCTAGTCCCAGTTGGGGTGCCAGATTCTGTCCCGGTTGCCCCTCTTCCAGGCCAGCTCTCTGCTGTGGCCCGGGAGTGCAGTGGAGGATGGTCCAAGTGCTTGGGCCCTGCACCTGCATGGGAGACCAGGATAAACACCTGGCTCCTGCCATCGGATCAGCGCGGTGCACGGGCTGCGGCGGCCATTGGAGGGTGAACCAACAGCAAAGGAAGACCTTTCTCTCTGTCTCTCTCTCTCATTGTCCACTCTGCCTGTCAAAAATAAATAAATAAATAAATAAATAAATTTTTAAAAAAAGAAGTAAAAGATAAACTTGGGGCCAGCGCTGTGACGTAGAAGGTAAAGCAGCCGCCTGTAGTGCCGGCATCCCATATGCGCTGATTCACGTCCCCGCTGCTCCTCTTCTGATCCAGCTCTCTGCTATGGCCTGGGAAAGCAGTGGGGGATGGCCCAAGTCCTTGGGCCCCAGCATCCATGTGGGAGACCCAGAGGAAACTCCTGGCGCCTGGCTTTGGCACCTCTGGCCGCTGCTGCCACCTGGGGAGTGAATCAGTGGTTGGAAGACCTCTCTCTCTCTCTCTCTCTGCCTCTCCTTCTCTCTCTCTCTCTCTCTGTAACTCTTTCAAATAAATAAATATTTTAAAAAATTAAAATAAAATAAAAATGGTTTACTCTTTCAAGCAGTAGGAAAATCCAGCCAATTATACTACTCACAGGTCTGACTGCTGCGATTGCTCCTCACGGCTACTTTTAGGGTCAGCTTGAGGAGGGCCGCGGAGTCACAGCGGTCCATTTCAGCTCACACCTGCAGGACCCAAGATTGTTCTCCCATCAGTTGATCATACAGACCCACCAGGAGTGACAGGCATGAGCTGAGAGAATGACTTCTAGGCCACACAAGAGAATGACAGGGGGACCTGGGCCAAGTGTTCATTTAACATGTGTTCTCTGGACCTGCTCCTGAATTAACATTTACATCATAATTGAAAGGCAGCTCCAACTGCAAAACCAGTTGATGCCTAACAGTCAATTTCAAAGTCCCTTTAGGGCTCAATGGCATGACAGGAGCTGCTTTTCAAGTGACGCCAAAGGGCTCTCTGGCATAGTCAGCATGGTTTTGTCCAGATCTCCACTGGGCCTTTCAGAGACCCCACATGGCATCTGCATCTACCACAGGGACTCTGCACTGTTGGACCTGCTGGTCCCACTCTCTGCATTTACTGCAAAGTTCTCTCTTCCTTGGAATTGCTTAAAATGAGCCAATGCCATAAGTGAGTCAATGCGATATTGCCAATGTGACCCCAGAACCAAAGAGTTCCTTCAAATCCTATGCTTCTTTCTTACAGATAGCAGGGGCCTGAGGTACAGATCTTGTGCCGGACTAACAGACACCCTCAAAACTTCATCAGTATGCTAAAACCTCTGAATTTTAGGGAAGGGGAATCTTGTCTCCCGCCAGGGGACATTTAGGTGCGTGGAGTACTTGCCCCATGTTGTTCCACTGACTCCAAGTAGCACTGTGTCCTGTGGAATGTCAGGATGATCCACGTCCCAGGAATTACACTGGGACAGAGGTGAGTTGACACAGCACTGGGGAGAGGCAGCGAATCTATTCTGTTGTCCTTCCCACATGTAAACAAAATAACTTTGAGTCTCTTTACCGATGAGGATTGCAAAGAATGGCATTGATCTACCAGATCAATAGCTGCATACCAGGTACTGGAGGCGGTATTGATGTGTTCAGGTAAAGATCCGGGCTGGCAGCCGTCATTGGAGCTGTCAGTTGGTTAAGCTATACGGTAGCCCCCATTCCATGTGGTCTTACACATGCGAATCCGACAGGAACCAGATCCCTGAGCCTTTAGTCTCTGATGGAGGTGCCAGTCTCTGCAGTTCTTCCCAGATGGTGTATGCATAGCTTTTTATTTCTTGTCTTGACACCTGACATTTAGATCTGCCTAGCAAAACCAGTGAGGGGACCAACATGCAAGTTTTGCTAGATGCTGGGTAAATCCAACTCAAGCAGGAGATTAAGAAATGACTGCAAAGTGGAACTGAGGGGCCACTAGACCTACAGGAGGCAAACGTGAGACTGGACTCTGTTTACCACCTTGCCTCCACCGCCCATGCTAGGCAGGTAACTACAACGCATCAGTGTCTTCTCAGAACCTAGTATCCCACAGACCTCCAGGAGTCTAGGCAGTCTCCTCTCTGCGGTGGGCAGTTATTCTCGATCACTGCCAGCGGTCCCTGAGGGAAGAACTGGAGCAATGTATACCGTGCATAGCTGCAGTGGCATCTCCAGACCCTGCTCAAGGGGAACTGGGCTGAGCTTCTGTTGATGGGGTCTGAGTTCGAGAACTGACCAGATCTAGCAATGAACGAGGACTTGTGATTTTCATTGTGGTCGATGCCATCAGGCTCTGTTCCCCAGCTCTTTATTTCTTCTGGATATGCAGTCAAATAATTCTCTAGAGAAAACTGCATTTTTCTCCCTCATGGAATAGGATGGCTCATTGGCCATTGCCACAGATATCCGTGTGTCAAGGCAGCCTGGTTGGCACTTCAGGCTTGCTGCTCATCAAACCCACGCTTCCTCTGGTGGTTAAGTGCCTCCACCTGCCTCGGCAATTGCAGATTCCCGCCCTTCCCTTAAACATGGAGTCCAGCTCTGTGGCATCACATCTTACACCTCGCCTAGGGAGGGTTCCACTACTGAGTTTCTCATCGACCACACTAGTGCTCTCTGTTTTGTATCAGGAGAATGAAGAACCATGATGTTTGTGATTTATTTTTCAATTGTTCAAGGAAAACGCTAGCATACAGGGGTAGGAGTGGGAGGCTGGACAAGCAACCAATAGGAAAATTTGAGTACAGGGCACACATGTGTTTTTTGTATTTTCTTCAATCACCTTTCCAAATTTTCCATTGTAACTGAGATACTCATGTTTTCTACTTCTTGTAGCAATCCTAATCCTTATGCAGCACTTGTGTTCAAGTGTCTGCTCCAGCTCCGTGCTAATTTAGATCCTGCGAAGCACTGGTGATGGCTCAGGGGTTGGATCCCTGCCACCCACATGAGAGACCTGGATTGAGTTCCCAGCTCCTGGCTGCAGCCTGGTCCAGCCCCACTCTGCAGGCATTTAGGAAGTGAAACAACACAAGGGAGCACATACTCTGTCTCTCGCTCTCTCTCCCTTCCAAATACATTTTTAAAAAGATTTATTTATTATTTGAACGGCAGAATTTATAGAGCTGCAGAGGCGGGGGGGGGGGGGGGTCTTCCATCCGATGGTTCACTCCCCAGATGGCCACAATAGCCAGAGCTGCACTGATCTGACGACAGGAGCCAGGAGCTTCTTCCAAGTCTCCCACATGGGTGCAGGGGCCCAAGCACTTGGGCCATCCTCCACTGCCTTCCCAGGCCATAACAGGAGCTGGATTGGAAGTGGAAGGGCCGGCGCAGTGGCATAAAACTATTTCTTCCATAATACACCCTCATCATTGTAATATCCATGATCTTCTATTTACTTCTTCTATACTTTTCCAAAAGTAGTACAATAGATACTGTATAGTCAGTGTCCAACCCAAGAACTAGAAACAAAATATATAATTCTATCTCAAAATACAGGGAAATGGACTTATCTGCATATAACCAATGTTCAATTAATGATCAAAGCTATACCATTGTTTACAATGACTCCTATTTTGCAGAACTGACTTTGTCCCAAAACCCCCTAAATAAATATGCTGTAACAAGTGGTACTTGGGGACAGTGCTGTGCCACAGCAGGTTAAGCTGCCACTTGCAAGGTCTGCATCCCATTTTGCAGCGCCACTTTGAGTCCCAGCTGGCCAGCTACAGATCCGGCTCCAGGCTAATGTGCTTAGGGAGGCAGCAGAAGACAGCCCGAGTCCTTGGGCCCCTGTCACCCATCCATCAGCAGACCTGATGGATCTGCTTCCTGGTTTTGGCTTGGCCCACACCTGGCTGTTGTAGCCATCTGAGGGAGTAATCCAGCAGATTGAATTTCTTTCTCTCTCTCTACCCCTCCCTCCCCAACTCTGCCTTTCAAATAAATAAATCTGGGTGTTGTTTTGTTTTGTTTTTAAAGGAGTGATACTTGACCTTAGGGTTTCCAACAGAAACAGAAATCTGGCAGTTCCAGTCAAAGGCCCAGCATTGTCATCATGGGACAGCCCCACCTTCTGAGCAGGGGGAAGGCAAAGTAACTGGAGCTGGCACTGTGACGTAAGGCTAAGGCTCCACCTGCAGTGCTGGCATCCCATACTGGCACCAGTTTGGGCCCTGCCGCTCCTCTTCTGATCCAGCTCTCTGCTTATGGCCTGGGAAAGCAGTGGAAGTTGGCCTACGTGCTTGGGCCCTGCATGAGAACCGGCAGAAGCTCCTGGCTCCTGGCTTTGGAAACGCTCAGCTCTGGTCTTTGCAGCCATTTGGGGAGTGAAGACCTTTCTTTCTGTCTCTCTGTGACTCTACCTCTCAAATAAATAAAATTTTTTAAAAAGGGGGGGCAGCAACTGCAGAGTTCCATGAGCACTTTCATGTTAGCAAACATTCTTGCTTAGCTTTAAGTTTAGCAACAAAGATGTTTTGGGTGCTATAAGTTTATTTCATGCGCAAACTGAGTACAAAGTTATGGTAAGCTCTCAAAAGATTGGAAAATTTGTGAGGAAAGTGATGAAAAATGAAGAATGTACCTTCCAGCAGCCATCTGTTCTTGATTTGTAGGATTATTCTCTATTTTTTAATCTTTATTTATTTCTGAATATTTATTTATTTAAAAGGCAGAGTGACAGAGTGAGGGAGAGACAGAGAGAGAGAGAGATCTTCCATCTGCTGGTTCACTCCCGAAATGACTGCAACAGCCAGGGCTGGGCTAGGCTGAAGCCAGGAGCCAGGAATGCCACTCGAGTCTCCTATATGGATGTCAGGAGCCCAGGTACTTGAGCCATCATCCGCTGCTTCCCAGGGTGTGCGCTGGCAAGAAACTGGGTCAGAAGCAGTCAGTTCTCAAAACCAGGCACACTGCTAAGGGACACACCCCAGGGAGCATCTTAAGTGCTGTACCAAATGCACATCCCTGTTCTCTATATTACTTAAAGATTTATTTATTTAATTAATTTGAAAGGCAGAATAAGAGAAAAGGAGAGAAACAGAGAGAGAGAGAGAGAAAGAGAGAGAATCTTCCATCCGTTGGTTCACTCCCCCAAATGACTGCGACAGCCAAGCAGCCAAGTCTGGGTCAGGAGCCACGAACTCCATCTGGGTCTCCCACGTGGTTGGCAGGGGCCCTCGTACTTGGGCCATCAACTGCTGTCTTCCTAAGTGCATTAGCAGGAAGCTCAATCAGAAGCAGAGCACCTGGGCCTTGAACCAGCACTCCAGTATGGGATGCCAGCATGGCAAGCAGCAGCTTAAACTGCTGTGCCACTACACCAGCCCCGGTCTCTGTATTTTTTTTTAATTTACTTTATTTTATTTATTTATTTTTTTTTTGACAGGCAGAGTGGACAGTGAGACAGAGAGGAAGGTCTTCCTTTGCCGTTGGGTCACCCTCCAATGGCCGCTGCAGCCAGCGCACCGCGCTGATCCGATGGCAGGAGCCAGGAGCCAGGTGCTTTTCCTGGTCTCCCATGGGGTGCAGGGCCCAAGCACTTGGGCCATCCTCCACTGCACTCCCTGGCCACAGCAAAGAGCTGGCCTAGAAGAGGGGTAACCGGGACAGGATCCAGCACCCCGACCAGGACTAGAACCTGGTGTGCCGGCGCCGCAAGGTGGAGGATTAGCCTAGTGAGCCGCGGCGCCAGCCTCTGTATTTTTTAAAAAAGATGTATTTTATTTATTTGAATGACAGAGTTACAGAGAGAGGTAGAGACACAGAGAGAGAGAGAGGTCTTCTGTCTGCTGGTTCACTCCCCAGATGGCCGAAACAGCCGCAGCTGCGCCAATCCGAAGCCAGGAGCTTCTTCCGGGTCTCCCACGTGGGTGCAGGGGCCCAAGGACTTGGGCCATCTTCTACTGCTTTCCCAGGCCATAGCAGAGAATTGGATCAGAAGTGAAGCAGCCAGGACCAGATTCGGCGCTCATATGGGATGCCAGTGCTTCAGACCAGGGCTTTAACCCGATGTGCCACAGTGCCGGCCCTATGGTCTCTATATTTTGAATTTATTTTTGTCTCTTACACATATGCTTTATCCTAGTCCATGCCCTATTTTGGAATCTTATTGAAGGCTTGTTTATTACACAAAAGTTTTATTTCATCCATCTGCTGGTTCACTACCCGAACGCCCACAATTGGCCAAGGCTGGGCTGGCCTGAAGCCAGAAACTGCAGACTCAATCCAGGTTTCCCATGTACATGGCAAGGACCCAACTAATTGAACCATCACCTTGTGCCTTCCAGGGTCTGTACTGGTGGGATGCAGAGTCAGGAGCTGGAGCCAGGTGTCAAACCCAAGCAATCCAATAAGAGACTCAGGCATCTTAACTGGCATCTTTTTTTTTTTTTTTCATATTTACTTATTTCATTTTATTTGAAAGGCAGAGATAGAGAGACACCAACAGCCAGGGTTGGGTCGGGCAGAAGCCAGGAGCCCGGAACTCGGTCCAGGTCTCCCACATGGGTGGCAGGCACTTAAGTACTGGAGCCATCACCTGCCGCTTTCCCAGGGTGCACGTTAGCAGGAAGCTGGGTCAGAAGGGCCAACCATCACCCCACAGGAAGTCTCCGAAGTGCACTCCATCACTTTAATCTCATCTCTGCCCAAATGCATCCTGAGCAGAGAAGATCACCCCACCCCTAGCTCTCTGCGTGCCCCCACTCCGCTTGGCTGATTCTCTCGCTGCTTCGGGGTATACTTGTGTGCTAACGTGAATCCTCCTGCCGGAGGGACAGCTGCTGGCTGTGAGCCTTCCTCCTGGATGTCTCGCCAGCATCTCCTGAACTGGCATCTTAACTGCTGAATCAAACATCCGTCTCCTCACTAACATTTAAAATAATTTTCTAAATTAAATAATAAGGTATGGGTTAACACATGCATATTTAGAATATGTTTAATATGTTTACTTATATAGCTCATTATTTGAAAATATAAGTCATTTGTATTCTCTGAGGCTTGATAGTAAAAATTTCAGTCTACTTCCAAGAAACATCATGAATAATTAAATGATGTAAAACATCTGAAAGTAAATTAGGGCAATCAAGAGCACTCTGGAATGTGAGTTATTAAAATATTAATGAAGCAATAGTAATGACTAAGATTTGTATTCACTTTCCAAAAGAAGTAAGTGGTATTGATGGTTGCTAGGCCATATTCCAGGAATTCACATGAAATGCTTGATGTGTATAATCTTAGCATATCCTCTCAACAATCAGATGAGTATTTTTAGCTTCATTTTCCAGGCTCAGGGAGCTTAAAGAACCATAATTCCACTCCTCCACCCCCAACACACATACCAAACAAAAACATTTGGGAAAAAAGTAAAAGTAGAAATCAGGTTCTGGTCTTTTTCAAAACCTGTGCTCATTCACTGGAGGCTACATTGTGGATATCAGCTTGTATCCAATCTTTTTTTTTTAAGATTTATTTTATTTATTTTGAGAGGCAGAGTTATAGAGAGAAAGGGAGAGACAGAGCAAGAGAGGGAGAGAGAGAAAGAGAGAGAGAGAGAGTCTTCCATCTGCTGGTTCACTCCCCAGATGGCTGCAATGGCCAGGGCTGGGCCAGGCTGAAGTCAGGAGCCAGGAGCTTCTTCTGGGTCTCCCACAAGGCTGCACGGGCCCCTGCACTTGGGCCATCTAACACTACTTTCCCAGGCATATTAGCAGGGTTCTGGATCAGAAGTGGGATAGCAGGGACTTGAACTGGTGCCTATATGGGACGTCGGTGCTCTAGGTAGTGGCTTAACCTGCTATACTCCAGCAACAGTCCTTTGTATCCAAGTCTTAATCCCCAGAGACTCCAAGAGTCCCATAGGCCACTGGAGAGGGAGGGGCTTACAGAGGTCAGCAGACGGAGTGTTGACTACAGTCCATCTCAACAGTGCCAAGTGGGACCCTGAACTAGTGTTGGTTATTCCTCCAAACCAACAAACACATTGTGTGACTGGCAGAATCCCCACCTTTCTTCCCGAAGAATAAGGACCATTATGGTGGGACAGGCAAGGTGCAAACTCCATTTCAACCACCAAGATCCTAAAACAAAAAGTGATTCCTTATCCCTGAGGGGACCCCTCTCCCTTGGTATCACCATCAAGGACTTCAAAGATACAGAAGTTGTGGTTCCCAGTGCATTCGCAATTAACTCACCTGCTGGTCTACAAAGTTCAAAAGATGGTTTTCCCCAAGTTAATCAGGTGGTAATGCGGATGCTTGGCTGTGAATGCTGTACAAGGAATACGCCATGTAGGAAACGGCCTGGCCAGAACGGGAGCAATGGAGTCAGTGCATTGGTTAAGGCCTTCCCCCAACCAAGGCTGCTGACACTGATGGACATCCAACCTGCCATCAGCGAGGCCAACACTAAGCCACAGGAATTCTGGGAAATGTCATTCAGTCTAGCGACACATAAACAAAGGCATCAATAACAATGACCACTCTTGCTGGAGGACAGTCAAGGTCACAGGCACCAAATGTGGGGGATGAGGAACTCAATCAAGTAACAAGGATTGGAGGATTCTCACTAAACCATCTTAGAAAGAGTCTTTGCCAAGATTGGGTTGGGCAAGCAAAAGGAAGGAGATGAGGTCAAGGCCTATGGGGGCCGGAGGAGTCTAATATTTGGTCCAGGAGAGAATCTGTGTCAGGCCAAGAGCTGCAGGGATGAAGACAGAAACTGGGGCATCTGGCAGCCTTCACAGGAGCCGTGAAGAAGTGGAGGACATTTTTCAGGAAGTCCTATGTACACATTGAAGAATTTTGGGGCTGGCGCTGTGGCGTAGCCAATTCAAGGCTACTCCACAGGAGTAGCTGCTCCTGGCTGCTCCAATTCCTGTCCAGCTTTCTGCTATGGCCTGAGAAAGCAGTGGAAAATGGCCCAAGTCCTTGGGCCCCTGCACCCACTTGGGAGACCCAGAGGAAGCTCCTGGCTCCTGGCTTCGGATCGGCACAGCTCTAGCTGTTGCGGCCAATTGGGAAGTAAACCATCAGACTGAAGACCTCTCTCTCTTTCTGCCTCTCCTTCTCTCTCTGTGTGCAACTGTGACTTTCAAATAAATAAATATTTTTAAAAAAATAATATATCTAGTTTTGTATATCCATATAGGTAAATAATTATATAGCCATAAAATGAATGAGAGAATTATTTATGCACTGATATGACATATAATTTCCAAGTTAAATTTTCAGATGAAGAAAGGAAATGATGGAACAAAATGTATAGGGAGTCAGCATTTGCATAAAAGAGAGGGGGATTAAAATGCAGATATATACACCGGGGAGTGTGCCCACAAATGTACACATCCACTGATACATGCAGAAAATGTTTCTGGGTTTATACAAAAAACGGGCAACACTGGTTGGCTGCAAGGAGAGAGACCTGGACCTGGGGCAGCAGTGACAAGGAGTCTTCTCAATATATAGCCTTTTTTTTTTTTTTAATTTGACAGATAGAGTTAGACAGTGAGAGACAGAGAGAAAGGTCTTCCTTCCATTGGTTCACCCCCTCAAATGGCCGCTACAGTCAGAGCCATGCTGATCTGAAGCCAAGAGCCAGGTGCTTCCTCCTGGTCTCCCATGTGGGTGCAGGGGCCCAAGCTCTTGGGCCATCCTCCACTGCCCTCCCAGGCCACAGCAGAGAGCTGGACTAGAAGAGGAGTAACCGGGACTAGAAACTGGCGCCCATATGGGATGTCGGCGGCGCAGGCAGAGGATTAACCAAATGAGCCACAGCACCGGCCCCAATATATAGACTTTTGTACCTTATGGAAGCCTGGATGTCCACAGTGCAGAAAGGAGAGCAGGTGGCTGGGAGCTTGGAAAGTCCTGGGGTCAGAGAAGTGATGAAGAGGAGGGTGCACAGGGCATCAGTGGCCATGTAAGGACTCAGGCTTTTGCTCTGAGTGACAGGCTGTGTCTTTCACACTTTGGGGCAGAGGAGTGACATTTCTGACTTAAAGCTTCTACAGAAGCCCTCTGGCTATCAAGGTGAGAACACACTGGGGAGCTGGGAGGTGGGAGTGCCGGGGGCTCGGCCTGGAGGGGGCCACAGCAGCCGCAATACAGATGCATTTTCAAGAGGAAGCCAACAAGATTCCTAATGCATTAGATATTGGGTCTGAGAGCAAAAAGGGGTCCAGAGGCCCCCCAAAGTCTTTGGCCTGAGCATCTAGAGGAGTGAAAATGCCTGAGACAGAGAAGACTGCGGGTGGGGCAGTTTTAGGAGCAGGTTCAGGATTCAGATCTGCACACACCGAGTCAGATATTTTAAGGCAACGAAACAGAGCTGTTGGGTAGGCAGCCAATAACAACAGCATAGATTTTGGTAGAGAAGTCTGAGTGGAGATGACATTTCAGACGCTGATCATTAGTCAGGGCTTTTTGTTGTTGTTGTTATTTTTACTCAAATACCTGAAAGAAGGTCGGTCCCTAGGAAGGAAATGGCTCAGTCAGCTCACCGTTTGGAGGTTCACAGCCCAAGATCAGGCAGCCCCACTAATCCTGCCTCTGATGGAGGTTGACAGTGGCCAAGCGTGTATGGAAGAAAAACCACACAGTAGGCCAGGAGGCAGAGAGCCAAGGGGAGAACACTCTTCCTCTACCCTCCTGGTGGTCTCTCCTTAAAAAGCTCTGGTGATTCCATCACTGGGCTCTACCTTAACAACCTAATCCGATCCATTCACTTCCCAAAAGCCTCACCATCAGACACCATAATTGGATCAAGCCTCTACCTTAATCCACCATTAATCCATTAACTGTTAGCATAAGACTTCGGGGTTTAAATGTCTGCACAATTTGGGAAGGCAGATCCTGTTCAATCCAGAACTACCAGCCTTAGTCACTGTGGGTGTTTTTCCTCTGAGCTACAATGTGTGACTCACAGCAGTGAATCACCCACTGCTGCATCACTCCGAATGATGGGACACGAGTGTGTAACTTAAGTGCCTGCCGCTGGTGTTCACGGCCTGACTCTGACTGAGGACTAACTGCTGTTAGTTAACTTTGGATTGAGATGGTGCTAGCTTAATTTTTAACACTGTGACTCTGGTAGTGGTGTTTTCCAAGGATTCAGATAATGAAAATTAGAGTGACTACAATATCAACACCGGCACAAACCAGACATCACAGAAAATGAAGATTAAATGGTTATGTTGTTTTAATGACAAATGGAAGGAAATCTTAGTACAGGATTAGGAAAGCAAGAAACCCAACACACAGAAAAGAATTTGGGGCTGCACATAGGGGAAAAGAGAGCATGAAAACAAATATGGAGGCCGGCGCCGTGGCTCACTAGGCTAATCCTCCACCTTGCAACGCCGGCACACCGGGTTCTAGTCCCGGTCGGGGTGCCGGATTCTGTCCCAGTTGCCCCTCTTCCAGGCCAGCTCTCTGCTGTGGCCCGGGAGTGCAGTGGAAGATGGCCCAAGTACTTGGGCCCTGCACCCCATGGGAGACCAGGATAAGCACCTGGCTCCTGCCTTAGGATCAGGGCGGTGCGCCGGCCGCAGCACGCCGGCCGCGGCGGCCATTGGAGAGTGAACCAACGGCAAAGGAAGACCTTTCTCTCTCTCTCTCTCACTGTCCACTCTGCCTGTCAAAAAAAAAAAAAAAAAAAAGAAAGAAAGAAAGAAAGAAAAAGAAAAGAAAACAAATATGGAGATGGAATCTCACAAGTTCAGGGTGAGACAGGCTAATACTACTTCTCCCCAGAAGGCACCATTGCTCAGTCAAAACCAGCAGCCCTTGAACAGGTCAGGCACACCACACAAAAATACATGCATTATGTTGATAGATGACAGATCTATTGATACTGATAGAGGTATTGATAGATTATCATACGGATGGCTCTAAGCCACTGAGCAAAGTTATATTTTCTGATTCAGATATTGCAGCTCCATGTCCCATGAGTGAACAAAAACGGAGATTCTGGTAACAGATGTGTCGGCTCCTTAAAGTATAAAACTGACCCCCATCAGGCCTTGCAATGACCAGGAGGAATCACAGCACCAGGAACAACACAGGGCCCCCTAGTTCGTAATCACTTTGCTTGGAACGCAATCTCAAATCATCTTCTCGGGTTCTTTAACAAAAACATAAAACTACAGACTGCTGATATCTTCTCCAGATAGAAACTAGACTTCATTTATCTGCATAGTTAGCAGACAGCACAAACGTAAATGCTGGCAAATCTCATTCAGTCTAGAACTTCTTAGCAAATAAAATGAAAAGCTCTTAATGTGCCTGGGAAAGGAATAGAAGATGGCCCAAGTGCTTGGGTCCCTGGCACCTATGTGGGAGGCTTATGTGGAAGTCCAGGCTCCTGACTTTGGCCTTGCCCAGTCTTGGCTGTTTTGGTCATTTGGGGAGTAAACCAGCAGATGGATTCTGTGTGTGTGTGTGTGTGTTCCTCTCCCTCTCTCTCTAACTGCCTTTCAAATAACTAAATCTAAAAAAAGAAAGCAAAGCTCTTCCTTGCCAAGTGGAGGACACCACGTGCACAATATTGCTAAGCATGGTGTGAGGTACTGCCCTGTGACACTGAGGCTTTCATAATGCATTGTGAGGGGCCAGCGCTGTGGCCTAGCTGGTAAAGCCGCCGCCTGCAGTGCCAACATCCCATATCGGCGCCAGTTTGAGTCCCAGCTGCTCCACTTCCAATCCAGCTCTCTGCCATAGCCTGGGGAAGCAGCAGAAGATGGCACAAGTCCTTGGGCCCCTGCGCCTGTGTAGGAGACCCAGAAGAGGCTCCTAGCTCCTAGCTTTGGATTGGCGCAGCTCCAGCCATTGTGGCCAATTGGGGAGTGAACCAACAGATAAAAGCTCTCTCTCTCTCTCTGCCTTTCCCTCTCTCTCTGTGTAACTTTGACTTTCAAATAAATACATAAATCTTAAAAAAAATATTGCAGGGCCGGCACCATGGTGTAGTGGGTAAAGCCGCCACCTGCAGTGCCAGCATCTCATATGGGCACCGGTTCAAGTCCCAGCTGCCCCACTTCCAATCCAGCTCCCTGCTATGGCCTGGGAAAGCAGTAAAAGATGGCCCAAGTTCTTGGGCCCCTGCACCCATATGGGAGACCTGGAAGAAGCTCCTGGCTCCTGGCTTCAGATTGGTCCAGCTCTGGCTGTTGTGGCCATTTGGAGGGTAAACCAGTGGATGGAAGACCTCTCTCTCTGCGTCTCTCTTTCTCTGTGTAACTCTTTCAAATAAATAAAATAAATTTTATAAAAAATAATGCATTGTAATCACTTTTCCATTTCTCAAAATGTGCAGAAAGATGTTATGTTTTTTTTTTAACTGTATCACATAAAATTCACTTTAACTTGCAGTGCTGCTTTCATCAAGCCCATACCACACTGATTCCTGGTGTTGCTCCATCGTGAGGACATCAAGCTAAATATTCTCTCAACAAAAGCATGAAACGTGGAACAGTTAGGATTTCCGGTTTTACCACTGAGCAAAGGAAAGGAAGGACGTTCGAAAGACTGCAGGCAACTCAGAGCAGCATTACTGGACAAGGAAACAGGAAAGGCAGAAATATCTCACTGCATCATGGGACAGGAAGAAATGCTATCATTGTTTTATATTAAATATAGAAAATGTTCATTTTAATTAGTATTGTATTGGCACTCTTTTTAAAAGGCTTGCATTTATGCGTCTCATTTATGTATTTTAAAAGTGCAGATGCTTCCCTGGGCCTGGTTCCCTGGGGCGTGAGCTCCGCTGGGTACGGGCTCTTGAGAGTTGCTGTTTCTTCGTTCTGCGATGTGCACGTCCCCCGTCGCCTCACCGGCACCTTGCACTGCTGCTTTACAGTCACTGTGTTATCATCAGCTGCTTCTCCTGGGAAGTATGAGGTTGGTCCTGGGACTACACATTGTGTAGCAAGAGTAACTCCAGCCTGGGCTTGGGAGCCTCAGGGACACAGGCCCCCTCATGTGGAAACTTGCCCACGGCCTTGGCATCTTTACTTTGCTGCTTTTTTTTTTTTTTTTACAGGCAGAGTGGACAGTGAGAGAGAGAGAGAGAGAGAAAGGTTGCTGCTTCTTTTTTAGAATCTTCTCTTTAGGTCCAGCTGCCCTGATCCAACATTCAGCCAGCAGTTTCTGGTCCATCCAAGAAGAAAAGTATGAGTTATTTGGGGATCACCTCGTTTCTGATGTCATCATCTCACTGGTAAGAGTTGAGAGAGACTGACTCCTGTGACAGTCATAGAACCCCAGACTGCAAACTCTGTCTTCAGGGGCATCAGAATCAGTGTGACATCGTTCACGACCTCATTTCCAAGCAAGTTAATATTATAAGACAGTCAAACTAAAATGAGAAATTCCGCCACAGCAGTTTTCAGCCTTGGATATACACTGAATTGTTTTTAAATTCATGGATTTTTAAAAATCTCAGTGTCTGGGTCTTATTCTAAGAGAACTGGATTTAACTGGTTTGGGATGTGGCCTGAGCAACAAGACAGTACACTGTATGGGAGAAGCCAGCACATGTTCTTTGAAAATTACCAAATTCCTTAGGGGATCTGCACACACTCATGTTGAAGTTCTTTTCTTTTTTTTTTTTTTTTTTTTTTTTAACCTGGGAGGCACATTGAGAGAGAGAGAGAGAGAGCGAGCTCCCATCACCAACCAGGTCACTCCCCAAATGCCTACAACAGCTAGGGATGGGCTGGGGGCAGGAGCTGAGAATTCAATCAGGTCTTCCATGTGGGCAGCAGGAACCTAACCACTTGAGCCGTCACCACTGCCGCCCAAGGTCTGCACTGACGAGAAGCTGGAGTTAGGAATCAAATCCTGTCATGCTGACATGGGACATGGGTGTCTTAACTGCTAAGCTAAATCCTCACTCCAGACCTGAAAGCTTTTTAAAGTAGTAGTTAGGTGTTTACTCACTGAAGGCAAGCGCTGAAATAGTTACAATTTACTGATTATGTCTGTCAACACAATACGTTCAACGGCAAACACAAAATCCTGTTATAACCTGAAAACCATCAAAGGTTAATTGGAGACCCTCAAAGACGTACTCTGCTCCCTGGTTACGATATCCCCTCCTCCACCCACATGCCTCTGGCTGGCCTGTTCTGCACCTCAGAACCCTCGGTGTCATCTACACTCATCTGGACACTGCCACCTGCCCACTGCCCAGCACAACACACTCTTCCTAATACTTCTCCATCCTTCATGCCCACCACTGCTAGTGGACTTCTTGATTGAATGCAGCCATTCTTTGTGAAGTAAGTCAAGCATTTTCAAAGACTACGTTACTTCAACAGCTTCACCAATGGTAGCTGTGGTAGGATAGGGTAAAAGGTGGCAGCAGTGATAGGAAACAGATATTAAGGTGCTAGTGGCCACTGTGGCGGCCATTGTAACTGTGGCAATGAGCGGTAGCCATGAGCCAAGACAGCTGCTCTTGGCTGGAGAATTTCCCTCCTCCAGAGCCCAATCTGCCTGTGTGCGTGGCAAGCAGGAAGTGGCAGAGAATTAAAGCTCCAGTCCCAGGGGTCAGTACTGTGGCGCAGTGGGTTAATGCCCTGGCCTGAAGCGCCGGCATCCCATATGGATGCCAGTTCGAGACCCAGCTGCCCCACTTCAATTCCAGCTCTCTGCTATGGCCTGGGAAAGCAGTAGAAGATGGCCCAAGTCCTTGGGCCCCTGCACCTGCATGGGAGACCTGGAAGAAGCTCCTGGCTCCTGGCTTCGGATCAGCACAGTTCTGGCCATTGTGGTCAACTGTGGAGTGAACCATCACGTGGAAGATCTCTCTCTCTCTCTCTCCCTCTCTACCTCTACCTCTCCTCTCTCTGTAACTCTTTCAAATAAAATAAATAAATCTTTAAAAAACAACAACAACAACTCCAGTCCCTTAAACAGCTCTTAGCCAAATGATTGATGGAGGTTCATGAATATGGCCCCTCACCCTTTAAGTGGGAATCATATGCTCTATGCCATTTCCCAGAGACCCCCAAACAACACTTTGCCCATAATGATAATCCACTTGATGACGCACCCTCATGTGCTTCTTTCCCTCCCCTGTCTCCGTTCCCACTGCCCTACCAATGCTCTTTGGGATCATCTCCCAAATCCTTGTCTCAAAGTCTGTTTCTGGTAGAACCCAAGCTAAGACAGTGCATCGTGAACCAAGGATTATGATTCAAGCACATATGCCACATTAACAAAAACAAAGCCTATGCCAAGCCATAAATCTTCAACAAGTTCAAGATTTGTCATATAAAATAACGTTCCCAAACCAACTTCAATTAGGCAAGATAAGTAGAAAAATCCCTGTATGTTTAGAAATTAAGAATTCTAAACTTCTAAATAATATGAGATCAATAAAGAAATCAAAATAGAAAGCCATGCTTTGTAGAAAATTTGAATATTAGAAAAGAAAGGCTGGAAACCAGTGAGCTAAACATTGATCCCAAAAAGATGAAAAACAATGGAAAATTAAATTAACTGAATTTAAAACCAATATATACAGCCAGCACCGTGGCTCACTAGGCTAATCCTCCGGCTGCGGCGCCGGCACCCTGGGTTCTAGTTCCGGTTGAGGTGCCGGATTCTGTCCTGGTTGCTCCTCTTCCAGTCTGGCTCTCTGCTGTGGTCCAGGGAAGGCAGTGGAGGATGGCCCAAGTCTTTGGGCCCTGCACCCGCATGGGAAACCAGGAGGAAGCACCTGGCTCCTGGCTTCGGATCGGCGCAGCACGCCGGCTGTAGTGTCCATTTGGGGAGTGAACCAGCAGAAGGAAGACCTTTCTCTCTGTCTCTCACTTTCTAACTCTGCCTGTCCAATATATAAATATATATATATATATAAAATAATCAGCAAAGGCAAAAATAAATTCTGTGAAAATACTGATAAAACCCTGTCCAGACTGATCAAGAAGAAAGGGAAGTGGGTACAGAAAACTAACATCATCAGGGTTGAAAAGGGACTATCACTACAGACTCTGTATACCCTAAAAAACAAAGATATTATGAACAAATTTACAACAGTTTGAAAATGTGACATTCTTAGAAATATAAGAAATAAAACTTCACAGGCCGGCGCCGCAGCTCACTAAGCTAACCCTCGGCCTGCAGTGCTGGCACTCCAGGTTCTAGTCCCAGTTGGGATGCCGGTTCTGTCCAGTTGCTCCTCTTCCAGTCCAGCTCTCTGTTGTGGCCCGGGAAGGCAGTGGAGGATGGCCCAGGTCCTTGGGCCCTGCACCCGTATGGGAGACCAGGAGGAAGCACCTGGCTCCTGGCTTCGGATCAGCGCAGCGCGCCAGCTGTAGCAGCCATTTGGGGATTGAATCAACAGAAGGAATACCTTTCTCTCTGTCTCTCTCTCTCTCTCTCTCTCTCTCTCTCTCTCTCACTAACGCTGCCTATCAAAAAATAAATAAAACTTCTTGTGGTAATTCAAATAGGGGCACAGGTTAACTTGGTACTTGGAACACTGGAATCTCGTATTAGAGTGCCTGATTCAAGTTCGAGCTAGTCAGCTTCTGATCCAGGATTTGCTTAATGTGCACCATGGAAGGCAGCAGGTTCAAGTACTTGGGTCCCTACAAGCCATGAGGGAGACCTGGATGGAGTTGCTGGCTCCTCGTTTTGTCCTGGTCCAGCCCAGGCTGTTGCAGGCATTTGGGGAGTAAACCAAGTGATAAAAAAATCTGTCTCTGTCTCTCTACCTTTTAAATCAAAATGAAAATAATAAATATAATTCAAATTCGATGCAGCCAAATGCCATCAAGCAGTAATCTCCCTACCTCCTTAATCTGGGCTGGCCTCATGACCGCTTTGACCATTAAAATGTGGTGAAAGTGCTAGCTTTGAGGCATCCATTTTCATTCTCTTGGACCCCTGAGATGACCACTAAGGGAGCACTTAGACTAGTGGAAGAGGGGCCACTTACAGTTCAAGCTCCAATATGCAGGCTGGACCTCCAATTTGTCTGTTTTAATCATACCTTTTACCTGCAAGCAGGAGAACCCTGCTCACACTTACTCAAGAAAAGTAGGCTGGGCAGAAAAAATCCAAAGAAATCTAGGCTCAATCCATGGCCTAGAAAAACTGCAGATGGGAGCAGAAAGCAATCAGGACCTAGGCACTCCCTCCCAGACCACAGGAACTGGTCAGAATCCTCTTGTCCACTACCTGGGTTTCCTCCTGCCTCAACCACATGGCACCTGGTGGCTTCTGCAACCCCAGCCCTCCAGGACTTCCATCCCAGATCCTAAGTCAATGGACAATTTCCTTTTTTCTTTTCCTTTTGTTAAAGATGTACTTATTTATTTGAAAGAAAGAGAGAGAGAGAGAGAGAGAGGACAATTTCCTTTGTCTTGGAGGTTAATTCCCAGACATGACTCTCATAGGGCCAGGGTTTTTTTTTTTTGTTTTTTGTTTTTTTTTTAGCAAAAACACAAGTTTTAAGTTTCAAATGGCTGGCTACTCCAATCTCCATAGGTCTGGAGTCCCTCCAGGGATGCATAACTGGCTTAAGTGGTGAATCTGAGTGTTGGCCATGGGCATGTTCACCTCTACTCTGGGCTCGGGCTCTCTCTCTCTCTCTCTCTCTCCTGCATACTTGCTTATCTCCTCTCTTGCTTACCTGCCCATGCTAAGGAGCTTGTAATCGTGAGGAAAAGTCCTAATTGACTGCAGCAGCCCCTGTTGGGACGCCCAGGTCCACACAGCATCTCTTCTGCATGCGAGGCCTGTCACTCTGCTTAGCACTCTCTTCTGACGACAGGAGCACAGTTGGCCCGTGGTGGGTAGGCTAGAAGTGCCAGATGGTCAGTGTCCATGAAAACAGTTCTCAAAGACATGGGGAGTGGGTGGATAAACACCCTTGAGAGGATAAATGATGTATGTTCCAGGCAGTCTTCCAGAGGTCCCAGTGAGACTGAGCCCCAGTTGCCCACGGTGGTAACTGACTGGACAATGTACCTTTCACTGGCTGTCTTCCCTTCTGTCTTCCTTCTCCAATCCCCTACCAGCATTTCTGAAATCAAATTCCAAATATACTATCCACTCAAATTCTCTAGAGCAAGGTCAACTTAGAAGCCCAGTGCAGCAGACTTCTGAGTCACACACTTCCAGGCAGTTGTTTTCAATAATAAAGCCAGACTATTGACCTCCACTGTCTAATGCCCAAGTCTAATGCTCAAGTGGTTCTGAATGCAGCCAGGAAAGAGGCACGTAGAACACTCAACAAAGGTCTGACAAACACGAGGGATAAACTGCTTTTCTCCCATGTGCATGCAGCAAGTGACAGGACACGGTAGTTCTGGCAGCTTTAATAAAGGGTTGTCCGAGTCCCAGTGAACAGATGGAGCACCTTGCCACTCCCTGGCCATCCCTTGGTACAGCGCCTGAATCTGAAGACTGGAGGGCCAGGCTTTCTTCTCAGTCAGCTCTCCTAAGGCCCCTCAATGCTGAAAGCAAGAATCAAAGCCCAGTATACAGTCTTATTTATTGGGAGTCCTGGCATCCAGGAAAGTCAGGACTCCAACTGGTCACTCTGTAGGACTGGGCACACCGAGGGACCACGCACTCATGTCCAATTTTCCTGGCATCAAAGGAGTCCTCAGGAGGCGGGATGCGGCTATGCCTGTTGGGAAAACACATTGGCATCGATTAGCACCTCTTCTGTGCCAGCCTTGGGACCACGGCTGGAGCAATCATATAGTCTGGAGGGAAAGGGTCTCAGGCAACAACCTTGGCCATTTGCCATTGAACAAGTTGGCCATGGTGAACTGTCATTAACCATGTGGCCATGTTTATTGGGCACCTCCTGTATGCCCGGCATTGCTGCAGGTACTTGGAATTCAGCAGGCAAAATCTCTGACTGTGGGGAGCTTCCAATGAAGTAGGGAGGAACAGACAATAAATTAACAAAAATGTGTGAAGTGATGAGAAACTCTACGCAGAAAACCAAGAGGGAAGAGCAGAGGTGTGTGAAGGGGGAAGAACGTGCCGCACTTTATTAGCTACACAGACATGAGACAGTCCACACAGGCTTTCTATCATGCTGTACGAAGGTACTTCAAAAAAGTTCAAGAGAAAGTAAACATCTTTTAATTCCATTTTTCACAAACATTTTGAAGCACCAACATGACATGAGGCTGTGCGTGTGTCTGCTATTGTGTAGATGAGAGAGTAGAGGAGGCCCAAATCCCACTGCCCCAGCTAGAGAAGGAGAGTTGTAACTGGGATGCCATCACCAGCAGAGTAGTTAGGTGGGGGCTGGGTGTTACTTACTCCATGTGCACTGGAGAACCACAAGAAGGTTATAAAGGGGGAGAGATCTGACCTAACTTCCTTTTTTTTTTTTTTTAAAGATTTATTTATTTATTTGAAAGCATTACACAGAGAGAGAAGGAGAGGCAGAGAGAGAGAGAGAGAGGTCTTCCATCTGCTGGTTCACTCCCCAACTGGCCGCAATGGCCAGAGCTGTGCCATTCCGAAGCCAGGAGCCAAGAGCTTCTTTCAGGTCTCACATGTGGGTGCAGGGGCCCAAGGACTTGGGCCATCTTCTACTGCTTTCCCAGGCCACAGCAGAGAGCTGGATCGGAAGTGGAGCAGCCACTTATGGGATTCAGGGACCCAAGCATGTGGGCCATCTTCTACTGCTTTCACAGGCCACAGCAGAGAGCTGGATTGGAAGAGGGGCAGCCGGGACTAAAACCAGCACCCCAATGGGATGCTGGTGCCACAGGCGGAGGATTAACCTACTGTGTCAGGGAGCCGGCCCCCCCAACTTCCATTTTTAAAAATTCCTTTGACTGCCAGGAAAGTGTAGCTGGTTAGGGCAAGGGTGGCCACAGGGAGATCAGGGAGAGACTGGATGTTTGTCCTGGAAGAGAAGGAGCACCTAGCCCTAAAATGAGAGCTGTTCAGATGCCATAAAAACTTGAAAGAAATGTGCTGGCACCGCAGCTCACTAGGCTAATCCTCCGCTTGCGGCGCTGGCACACCGGGTTCTGGTCCCGGTCGGGGCGCCGGATTCTGTCCCGGTTGCTCCTCTTCCAGTCCATCTCTCTGCTGTGGCCCAGGAAGGCAGAGGAGGATGCCCCAATTCCTTGGGCCCTGCACCCACATGGAAGACCAGGAGGAAGCACCTGGCTCCTGGCTTCGGATCGGCGCAGCGCGCCGGCCACAACACGCTGGCCGTAGCAACTACTTGGGGGGTGGACCAATAGAAAAAGGAAGACCTTTGTCTCTCTCTCACTCTGCCTGTCAAAGAAAGAAAGAGAGAGAAAGAGAGAGAGAGAGAGAGAGAGAGAGAGAGAAGAGAGAGAGAGAGAGAGAGAGAAAGAGAGAGAAAGAGAGAGAGGGAGAGAAAGAGAGAGAGAGAGTAAGAGAGAGAGAGAGAAAGAGAGAAAGAAAGGTAGGTCGGTCGGTCCCTGGGGTTGGCACCGTGGCATAGTGGGTAAAGCTGCTGCTTGTGGCACCAGTATCCCATATGGGTGCCGATTCGAGTGCCAACTGCTCCACTTCTGATCCAGCTCTCTGCTGATGGCCCAGAAAGGCAGTGGAGGATGGCCCAAGTCCTTGGGTCCCTGCGCCCATGTGGGAGACCCGGAAGAAGCTCCTGGCTTCAGATCGGCCCAGCTCTGGCCGTTGGGGCCATCTAGGGAGTAAACCAGTAGATGGAAGATCTTCTCTCTCTGTCTCTCCCTCTCTCCCTCTAACTCTGCCTTTCTAATTAATTAATTAAAAAAGGGAAAGGAAGGGGAGAGGAGGGGAGGGGAGGGGAGGGAAGAAATGTTCCCAACAGAAGGCTGAAAAATTCGTACGGTAAGTAGCAGATCATTACTAAGAGTTTCCTGGGGATATTCAGCTCCTTCCACTGGTTTCTGGGCAGGCATGCAGGGAAGCAGCAGGATATGAGCCGTGGTGGGGGAAGGGGGCTTGTGGATCCTGGCAGCGGGGCTCAGGGGTGGGGCATCAGAGGAGGGTTCCTGAGGGAGGGGCCATCTAACCTGCAACAGGATTAGCCAGGAGACGGAAGGGCAGTCCAGGCACAGGAAAGCAGCTGGACAAAAGCAGGCAAGGAGTGCACTGAGTAACTGTGTTCACGAGGGCTAGAACACAGAGCTTGAGGTGTTAAGTGGGGAGAGATGGGGCCAGAGGTCACAGGGGTCCCATCGTGCAGGGCCCTGGAGGCTGTGCTGAGTTAAAGACACGGCGAAGTATCGAAGCAGAAGCAAAGCAAAACATGGGCAAATTTCCCCGCAGAGAGAATGGACTGCAAAGGGTCAGATGGAGCACAGAGGCCCAAGAGAAGGCTTCAGGATGGGCTGAGTCAGAAGTAAGAGAGAGAAGACCGGGTTACCAGGACAGGGGAGGGTGTTCAGGAAGAGCTGGTGAAAGGAGGGCCTTTGCCTCTGGAGTACACAGTCCAGTGGGGAAGGCAGGAAACACCTACAGAGCACTTCTCAATCGTTGCCATTACTGCAACCCCTAAGAATCCTAGGCTGTCTCTAAGTAGGCCCGCCCATGAACCGAGTAAAATCCATGAACTAATACACAGGTATGCTGTACATCTGCGTATGTACTTCAAAGAGGTCAGTTTGCTTTTTTTGTTTTGTTTTGCTTTGCTTTGCTTGACTAACCCGCCCCCCCTGCCAGTGCAGCTGAGAGCCAGTGAGGAAGTGCAAGAGGGGACTAGGGAGGAAGTGAGTAAGGTCAGCCTAGGGAAGACCTAGGAACCTAGCAAGCACCTGAGCTCTTGTTCTCAATGTGCCTAGGAAGCCACTGGAGGGCTCTGAGCAAGAACCGCATCTCAGGTCTCGAATGCTTGCCCAGGCCATGTAAGATAAGAGTGAGGCAGGCGGCCCAGCGAGAAGTCTGGGGCAGGCATCCTCACAGTGCAGGGGTGGGGAGAGGCAACGGGCAACCATGTTCCATGCTGCACAACGAAGGCCTGTGTGGGGACTGCAGGGTTGTTAACCTGAACAGCTAGAAGGCTGCAGGGGAATTTAGGGGACGGGGGATCAGTGAACCGGTGAGCCTCCCTTACCTCCACGGTTGTGGACGACTGTGGCAGCTGCACCTGCTCGGCGCACTGCAGGAAGCGGCGCACGTGCTCTGCGCAGTTGCCCACAGCTGACTCGTTCTGGCGAAGACACTCCTCAAAGGCCTCAAAGGGCTCAGCACAGGCCTGGCGGATCTGGCGGATGACTGGGCTGTGGAGGTAGGGTACTTCAGGTCCTGGGAGGCTCCACCCCACTGCCCACCCCACAGACTGGTACTTGCCCACACTCACTGGGTGGACGTGCATCGGGCAATGCTCATCTTAAGGTGGTGACAGTCTCGCTGCCATGACTCAGGCTTGGCCGTCACACACTGGCCATACTGCTCCAGTTCCCGGCCGCAGTAGCGAGCAGTGACCTCCAGGGCTGCCTGCCTGTGGGACAGGATGGGCTGAGGATAATTCTGGGCAGCTGGCAAGGAAAAGAGTTCTCATCTGGGTTTGAGTTAGGGCTAGGGGTCATGGGCAAATCCGGGAGTCCGAGAATCCTGCAATGGAGCAAAGGTGATGTAGCAGTAAGGCTGAGGCTGGGGAAGGTGGAACACAGTGGGTGGAGGTCCTAAAACAAGGTCTGGTTATTTTAAAAAATTTATTTATTTGAGAGGAAGAGTTATAGAAAGCGAGTGGGAGAGACAGAGGCAGAGGTCTTCCATCCACTGGTTCACTCCCCAGATAGCTGCAATGGCCGGAGCTGAACCAACCCGAAGCGAGGAGCCAGGAGCCAGGAACTTCTTCAGGGTCTCCCACGCAGGTGTAGGGGCCCAAGTGCTTGGACCATCTACTGCTTTCCCAGGCCTTAGTAGAAAGCCGGATTGGAAGAGGAGCAGCTGGGACTAGAACCGGCACCCATATGGGATGCTGGTGCTGCAGGAGGAGGATTAACCTACTGTGCCACGGCGCCGGCCCCTTGGTTATTCTAACACAGGCCTTGGTGGGGAGTGGGAGACTCTTTCAACCTTCAACAACCTTCAAGAAGGATCTTGGTGGTCAGGCATCCTCCAGGCCTGGGAGAAGCTTTAGAAGTAAGACCCAAGGACCAGCACCATGGTGTAATGGGTAAACCCACTGCCTGCAGCGCCAGCATCCCATATGGGTGCCAGTTCCAATCCGGCTGCTCCACTTCTGATCCAGCTCCCTGCTAATGGCCAGGGAAAGTAGTGAAGGAAGGCCCAAGTGCTTGGGCCCCCGCACCCGCGTGGGAGACTCAGAAGAAGCACCTGGATCCTGGCTGCGGATTGGCCCAGCTCCGGCCATTGCAGCCACCTGGGGAGTGAACCGGCAGATGGAGGATCTTTCTGTCTCTCCCTCCTTGCCTATAACTCTGTCCCTCAAATAAATAAATCTTTGAAAGAAAAAAAAAGAAGAAGAAGAAAGACCCGAGTTCAAGGGAAAGAGAGCTTCAGAGGCCTAAATGAGTTTGGAAGTCCTAAACGTGAGGTTTAAGGGTCCAAGAGGTGGGGAAAGACCTCTTGACCAGAGTCAGACATGAGGCCTGAGGACAGGGACCCGAGAGATGACAGCTGAGGTCCTGGGATGGGGTTGCAGATCCTAGGGTGGGACTCAGGAGCTTGTCCTGGGGGCAGGATCTGGAAGCCCTTGACGAGGGGTAGATCTGGAGAGTCCTACTCATGAGCTCCTGAGGTTTGGGGGGACAAGGTCTGGGAAGCCAGTGCAAGGTCAAAGCGGTCTGGAACAAGCCCGTGAGCCACAGAGGTGACGTCAGGGTCCTGGGAAGACCTGGATGACCCAGCGGGAGGAGTCCTACAGGTCCTCCGATGAGTCTGAAGCCCCAGGGTCCTGGAGCCAGAGCCTCCTAGTGGAAGTAGGGTAGGGCCTGAAACCGCCGGGGGCGGGGCCTGGGAATGAGAGGCGGGGCTTTAAGCGCTTTAGGGGCGGGGCCAATACTGAGGATCGGCTCTCAAAAGAAATCCTTCTCGAGATCCTAGCCTAGGATTAGAAAGGTCACTGCGGAAGAGAAGGGACGCGGTAGCAAGTACGGAGTGGACGCTCCCGTTACTCACATCTCGAGGCAGGTGCCGGCGTGGGATCAGTCAGGGAGCCGCAACCCGCCTCTTCCGGTATCAGGTTGTCATGGCGGCACGCAGCTCAACCTCTTCCGGTTTTTCTAGCAGCTGGCGGGCAGCCAGCCCCGTACCCTTTAGACCCACTACGTCACGGCGGCGCCCTTTGCAGTCATTTCCGGCGACAGCTCGTCACGGCGGCGCCCGTCATAGCCACTTCCGTCCCAGCCGGCCGTGTTGCTCCCTGTTTCCGGCTTGCGGGTTCACCGGAAGTAGACGTTCGGACGTACGGCGATGCCTTGTGGGATGGATGCGCGTGTCCTAGGGGCTTCAGGTCGCCTAACGTGACGCTAGTGCGTGCGCGCGCTCGGGCCTGGCGGGAAGGGGCTTGAGTATACATACCATCTGCCCGCCGGGGTCACCAGACGCGTCCCCTGCGTTTTTGCGTAAGTTCCGGCTTTAGCCAGGACGCAAGTGGGTTTTAGTGCCGGCTGCCTGGAACGATGGATAAATGACTTCCTGCCCTTGTAGTTCGTCCTAGCGCGGCACGTTTCCGCCTCCCATCTCATCCATCCTCAAAGTGTGAGTTTAGACCTGGGGGTGGACTGTCCCATTTATGACGTGGTTATCCCTTGGTGAAAGAAGGGAGCATCAGTTTTACCATATAACACACAGGTTTTTCCAAGACTAACCAAAATTAGGAGAAAAACGCAGTTCATGTGAGGTCCGGACAGGAGCTCTTTGAGCCTGTGACGCACTGAGTGGGCTTCTCCGTGAACTGGGGATGATGGCAGTGACAGGCTTCACATAGGACAGAGTGCAAGTGAAGGGTTTATTAAAAAAAAAAAAAATTGATTTTATTTATTTGAAAGACAGGAGTTACAGAGAGAGGTCTTCCATCCGCTGGTTCACTCCCCAGATGGCTGCAATGGCCGGAGCTGCACCGATCCGAAGCCAGGAGCTTCTTCTGGGTCTCCCACGCAGGTGCAGGGGCCCAAGGACTTGAGCCATCTTCCACTGCTTTCCCAGGCCACAGCAGAGAGCTGGATCGGAAGAGGAGCTGCCAGGACTAGAACTGGTGACCATATGGGATGCCAGTGCTTCAGACCAGGGCTTTAACCTGCTGCACCACAGCACCAGCCCCAAGTGAAGGGTTATTACAGAGCATGGCCCCTCAGGAATTCTAGATAAATGAAACCTGTTCAGGAGGCTGTAACCACGAGCGGTCGGTGACTGCTCCACTGGCCGTCTGAATCTGCCCCAGCTGATGCGCTTGGAGCCATGGACATTGAAAGGAGGCTTTTTCACCCTGCGGTCCTTCCACCCTTCCTTCCTGAACATCTTCCCATTGCGTGTGTGGTTTTGTTTTGTTTTGTTTTGTTTTGTTTGACAGGCAGAGTGGACAGTGAGAGAGAGACAGAGAGAAAGGTCTTCCTTTGCCGTTGGTTCACCCTCCGATGGCCGCCGTGGCCAGCACACCGCGCTGATCCGATGGCAGGAGCCAGGTGCTTCTCCTGGTCTCCCATGGGGTGCAGGGCCCAAGCACCTGGGCCATCCTCCACTACACTCCCTGGCCACAGCAGAGAGCTGGCCTGGAAGAGGGACAACCGGAACAGAATCCGGCGCCCCGACCAGGACTAGAACCCGGTGTGCCGGCGCTGCAAGGCGGAGGATTAGCCTAGTGAGCCGCGGGGCCGGCCCCAGTGCACGTTTTGTGAGAGAAGAGCTAAAGGAGATGGCATCAGGGCTGTGGGAAGAGACAGAAGACGACTTTTTGGCTTCAAACGTGGGTATTCCTTTCCAGGAAGAATGGAACCTTAAGCTGGCCAGTGCCCCCCGTTCTCATCCCAAAGTGCAGGCAGTGTGCTTCCTAAAGGGAAGAAGGGGTTCAGACCTCTGGGGTTCAGGTCGGCAGCTATGGGGAAGACCCCAGCAGCAGGCGTGCTCCTTGAGGAGCGTTGCACCCATTCTCCCAGACTTCCAGCCTTTGGGTCTGTGACTCAACGGTGTAACTGACTTCTCCAGGGGTCAAATGTAAGAGGACCCTAAGGACAGTGGGGTTTGGAGTGAGACAGATCTGAGTTTGAATCGGAGATCTCAGTATGCTTCTTGCTCTCTGAGTTTCAGTTTCTTCCTAACACCCGCCTCTGGATGCCCTTGGGAGAAGCAAGGGAGCTGAGCAGACCAAGCACGTGGTACAGAGCCCTCTGGACTCTCCCTTGTCTGCCCTACCAGACATTGTTACTATTGTGTGTAATTGTTTGTTTGCCTGTGTCATTACCCTATGAACCCAGTGAGGGAGGGGGCCTTGTGTCTCGTGGTCACTGCTATATCCACCCCCCCACACACACAGCTTAGGGCTGGCAGAATAATAGGGAGTGAGTGAAAGTATTTACTTACAAGATTGACATGAGGATAAGATGAAATCTTTTCATTCACCCGTGTGATACTTACCAAGTACATTTGTATGCCAGGCCCTGAAACAGCCGCAAATGAAACACAAAACTGGGGCTTAATGTTATAGTAGGAGAGACAGATACTAATTAAAGTAAATAAGAACAGCATCTAGTAAATTAGTGATAACTGGTAAGGAGAATTATAAGAATTAAAGGAGAAGTGTCGGGACGATGACAGTTTTAGGCAGTGGCCAACACAGGCCTGAGAACGTAACATTTGGGCAGAGTGCTCAGGGCAGTAAGGGGTTGAGGCATGTGCACAAGTGTGCCAGGCAGGGAGTGGCAGTGCAAAGGCCCTTTGTGTAGGCAGCAACATCCAGGATGCAGTCAAGGACCAAGGAGAGAGCAGCTTGGCTGGAGCAGGAGGACAGCGGTGGTAAATGGTAGGGGAGCAGGCAGTAACTGGAGGCCATGGGGTGTGGGGCCTGGTGGGCATTCACAAGGACTTTGGCTTTTACTCTGCATTTTTAATAAGCTTCCCAAGGGCCAGCGCCGCGGCTCACTAGGCTAATCCTCCACCTTGCGGCGCCGGCACACCGGGTTCTAGTCCCTGTCGAGGCGCCGGATTCTGTCCCGGTTGCCCCTCTTCCAGGCCAGCTCTCTGCTCTGGCCAGGGAGTGCAGTGGAGGATGGCCCAAGTGCTTGGGCCCTGCACCCCATGGGAGACCAGGAGAAGCACCTGGCTCCTGCCTTCGGATCAGCGTGGTGCGCTGGCCGCAGCACACCAGCCGCGGCGGCCAAGGAAGACCCTTCCCTCTGTCTCTCTCTCTCACTGTCCACTCTGCCTGTCTAAATAAATAAATAAATAAATAAAATAAGCTTCCCAAAGTATCACTGTGCATAATAATGTCTGAGGATTCAGTAAGAAACCAGAGAGGCAAAAAGGTGGGTCTTTCTAGAAGTGGGGTGCTAGTACTGATTCCCTCTGCGAGGGATATCCTGCAAACAAATACAAAAAAAAACTACAGCTCACCCTTTGAAAATTTTTTATATTTATTTCAAATGCTCATAATAGCCAGGGCTGGACCAAGCAGAGCCCAGGGGCTAGAACCTCAATACAGGGCTCCCATGTGAGTGGCAAGGACCCAAGTACTTGAGCCCTGCCCGCTACCTGCCAGCATCCACATTGATAGGAAGCTGAAATCAGGAGCTCAGAGCCAGGAATCAAAACACCCAGCCACTCTGATAGGGGGCAGTGAGGGTCTGGCGTCTTAACTTCTGGGCTAAATGCTCACCCCTGCAATCCACCTAGTCATTAAAGATGACTTTGGGTTAAAAATTACCTTTTTAAAAATGCAAGTTCCTCTGGTGAAGGTGAATGGTTTCTCTCTTCCTAATGCTTGTTTAGCACTGAGGATGGTGGAGAAGGGCAGAGGGCAGATCGTCAGCTGTGGGATTTTGTGGGAGGCCTGCAGATCTCAGCAGGAAGGGAGGAGGGTGTGGCACAGGCACGGGGATGGGACAGGAAACTGGGGAGTCGAAAAGATCCTGGGAAGGGGGAGGTGCCGGGCAGATGAGCTAGGGCAAGTCAGATTTGATGAGGGGCAAGAAATGGGTGATGGGGTGCGAGCAGGCTGGGGGTGGGGTGCTCTTGTAGACTGCGAACAACCCTGAGGGCGCTTTAGCTCAGGGCCTCAGTGCAGCTGAGCACTGGCAGAATGGCAGCCCAGAAGTGCCGATGACCAGATCTACAAGCTGGCCCAAAGGGAGTCCTGAGCCTTGTTCCTCTGAAGCGGATATGTGGCCAGAGAAGTGGTGCCTGATGTGTAGGTGATTTTCCCAAGAAAGGGGGTGTAGACTGGCATTGCGTCTTCCTGGTTCCTGTGGGCCCTTTCTCTCCCCACAGGTGGCCTCACTGCCACTGTCCACTCTGTTATTTTTCCTTCCTGTCTTCTGTGGGCAGCGCCCGGCTCTAGATCTTAGCATGATGGAGCTGTAGGGAAAATCCTGGGGAGCCCAATACGTAGCAGATCTTCAGGCTGTGAGGAGAGACACCCTCCCTTCCAGACACATTTCATCTTCTTCGTCAGCTAAGTGTCTAGCAACATAGAGCTAGCTGCAGGGCCACCCTTCCCCCTGGAAATGGTGGCACAGAAAATTGTTTATGGAAGCCAGGCCCCTCTGCTTCTCTTGGGTTCTCCAGGCCCTTACTCCCCTTACTCCCCCCCTGCAAAGGAACCCTTTCCTTGAAATTCAGCTTCCTCTTTCTCACTGTTGTCTCCTGAACCCCATGCCTCCTAGAGTTACCCCTCCAGAGCCCACACCTTAAAAGGATTCCTGGGAATTGCAAAAACTTTCATCCCTGGCTCCGGCTTCTGGAGTCCAGGCAAGGGCGGGCCAGGCCTGGAGGAGGGCCCACTTGCTGAGTCTGGCCATGTCACTGCCCAGGCCACACCAAGGGTTCCTCTGCCTTGTGTGGTGCTGGCAAGGTAGGGCATGGGAAAGAAGCGAAAGCTGAGGCTCTGCCCTACAGAGGCTTAACAGCCTTCCTACGTGATGGCGAAAGGCACCGCAGGTGGCCCTGTGAGGTCAGCCCCACTCTGTTCTGCCCCCGGGAACCAACTCCCGCTTGGGGACTGATCCTACACTGACCCTTGACCACCTGTCCACACTTCCTTTCCTCCTGCACTGAGTAGCTGCTGGACTATCAGTAGGCCTGGCCTCCTCCTCAGCACTGCCCAGGCCTTCCTCACTTGGTACAGGTTGGTGGGATTTGAGGATGGGGAGAGGCAGATTCAGAAGCTGAAGCTGATGAGCCGGTCCCACTGCTGGTCTCCTTCAGGTCCTCGGGGGCCATGGGCCACAAGTGAAAGGGAGAAACCAGTCACAGAGGCCATTGCCCTCATTTCTCTTCCTTCAAGAAGTTGCATTTGGTGTTTCAAATAGCATGACATAGCAACCCAGGGACAAACAAAGAAGCACAAGAAAGGTTAGTATTGTGGTTGGTTCTCTTGCAGCGGGTCTGGGTCCCCTTCACCACCTCCACCACCACCCTCATTATTAACCATTCTGTCCAAATGCGAGCTCTCCTGGAACATTGCACATGCAGAGCCTATGCTATCTAACAGTGCGCTGCACTGGGAGCCGAGCCTCAGCTGCTTGAGTTTCCCAGGGCTGCCATAGCACGTACCATAACCTGGGTGACTTCACACAACAGAAATGTATCCTATCACAGGTCGGGAGACTGGAAGTCTTGAGGTGAAGCGGGACCAATTGCTTCTGGAGTCCCTGAGGGAGAATCCGTCCCTTACCTTTGTCCCAGGTTCCTATGGTTGCCTACAGCTCTTGGCTTGTAGACACCCCAGTCTGTCTCTGTTCACACACTCTGTATATCTGTGTTTTCTCCTTTTAAAAGGACACCCAGAGGGTGCGTTTACTGGCACCTTTTTGCCATAGGCTACCCTCTGTGCAATTGTCAGTAACTAGTGCTCCATTCAAAAGGCTCATCAGGATGAAGTGGTCTGAGTAGGGGGTTGGGGAGGGGCAGTCTGGACTGTGCTCTTTTTTATTATTTATTTTAATTTATTTGACAGAGTTAGACAATGAGAGAGAGACAGACAGACAGAGAGAAAGGTCCTCTCTCTGTTGGTTCACCCCCCAAATGGCCACTACGGCCAGAGCTACGCTGATCCGAAGCCAGGAGCCAGGAGCTTTTTCCTGGTCTCCCATGCGGGTGCAGGGCCCAAGCACTTGGGCCATCCTCCATTGCCTTCCCAGGCCACAGCAGAGAGCTGGACTGGAAGAGGAGCAACTGGGACCAGAACCTGCCACCCATATGGGATGCCAGCGCCGCAGGAAGAAGATGAAGCACCCTGCCTCCACCAGCTCTTCTATCCATGCATTGGTCTCATCCTCCCATATATCCTGTACTGCTTCACCCACATCCCATGGTTAGGCTGGGGTGCCAGGTGGCTCCTGCATGTGCACTCATCCTGATCACCACTATTCTCATTTTAGCCTTTTCCAAATAGGAAATGCATATGATGAAAATGTGTGGATTTTAATGTGGATTTTTTTTAAAAGATTTACTTACTTATTTGAAAGTCAGAGTTACATAGAGAAGCAGAGAGAGGCATTCCATCCGCTGGTTCACTTTCCAATTGGCTGCAACGGCCGGAACTGCCTCGATCAGAAGCCAGGAGCTAGGAGCTTCTTCTGGGTCTCTCACATGGGTTCAGAGGCCCAAGGACTTGGGCCATCTTCCACTGCTTTCCCAGGCCACGGTAGAGAGCTGGACTGGGAGAGGAGCAGCCAGGACTTGAGCCAGCGCCCATATGGGATGCCAGCACTGCAGGTGGTAGCTTAACCTGCTATGCCACAGCACCGATCCCTGTGGCTTTTTTTTTACACCAAAGTGAACTTTTAATTCCATTTTCCACTAACTTTTTGAATTACCCTCATACTTGAAACACCTTTTAGAACACATCTTGTAGTACCAACTACTACCACTTGGGTGTGTAGAATGCCTATGAATGACAACAGTTGTTTCAAAGGTCAGCTTGAGTGCAGAGCTGACCTATAGGGCTGGAACGTACAGCAACACCATAACCTGAAGAAGTGCCAGCAGTGGCTTGACAAGCCTGGGGCAGGAAGTCTAAGGCTAGAAGTTGGCCTGCCAGCACTGGCGGGGCCGATGCCCCACGTCTCAGCAGGAGAATAACAGAGAGGCATGCAAGAGTGGCTTCTGCATTAGAAATGCTTGATGGAGGAGCTGGTGCAGTGGCTCATCAGGTTAAAGCCACGGCCTGCAGCGCCGGCATCCCATATGGGTGCTGGTTCAAGTCCTGGCTGCTCCACTTCTGATCCAGCTCCTTGCTAATGCACCTGGGAAAGCAGTAGAAGATGGCCCAAGTCTTTGAGCCACTGTACCCATGTAGGAGACCAGGAAGAAGCTCCTAGCTCCTGGCCTCGGATCTGCTCAACTCTGGCCGCTGTGGCCATTTGGGGAGTGAATGAGTGGATGGAAGACCCCCTCCCAACGCTTTCAAATAAATAAAATAAATTTCTAAAAAAAAAAATAATAAAGAAATGCTTGATGGGGAAAGCAGGCAGGGGTTCTTTGACTGTTAGAGGAACTGAGTGCTGCAAATTCACCCACACGGTCCCTGGTCCCTCGGCTGCTTTGATGAGCTCTGTTCTTTATTTTTGTCTCCAATGTGGGTTGAGGCCTCAGGGTCTGGTTTCTAGTAGGATCCAAACAATGAATACTCTAGGGAATCACAGCCTGTCATTCGACTTTGTATTCTTTGTATTACTTTTCCCCTTTTGTTGTTGGAGACAGACTTCTTAAAGGTCCCATCTAGGGTGCCAGATAATATCAGAGTATGAGGTGCCAATTATATTACCGTATGCTTATTAATAAATTCACAATATTAATAAGCCTTATGGGTTCTTGCCTAGTATTCAGAAAATTCTGAATACTGGCATAAATGAATGAGGCAGCATGATAAGTTTTTAAGCTTTTTGTTCAGTGAGAGAAATGCATAGGGGCGTGAGGGCCCTATCTAAAGTGAGAGGGGAATCTGGATTCATACCGAGTACCAGGAGCCAGCCATGTGAAGGAGCACACATGCCCGAAAGCACGGGGCAGCAAGGGCCTGCAATGGCAAAAGAGGCAAAAGGCCAAAAAAGGGCTGGGCCCACTGTGTTCCAGGCCTTTAATCCACTTCCAAAGGGGAGTGGTTAATTAGTCTGATTGGCTGGTGGGCATACAGGTGTGGCCAGGTGGGGGCATGAGGTCACACAGGGACAGGGACGTGGTCAAGGTGTGGTCTTCCAGCTCACAATTTGATTAATTTATCCTGTATGCCTGCCTACAACACTTTCATTTAAAATATCATAAATTCCTTTGTCATACAACAGTCCACTCATAGCTAAAGGTAACACTCAGTTTCACTATGGTTCTATTATTGTATTAATGGTATTTGTGTACATAGAGATACATAAAGTGTATTTCAACCTCTTGAATAAATCCTTCAAGTAGATATTTTTCTTGTGTTCAAATGCTTCATTTATTGGGATATATAGTTATATAAATATACATGTACAAATATAAGAGAGTACTACAAAAAACTCATAAAAATTGAATTAAAAGATAAGTTTATTTTGGTACAAAAAAGTTGAAATCCATGCATAGTTTTTTTCATAATATACATTTTTGGTGAGCTTTCTGAAAACCCTTCATATACATACATGTACCAATATATATCAGAGCATTGTTTAGGCCGTTCTCTTAGGAGTAGATGGATTCCTTTGTATTCACAAGTACTCCACTCAAAGGCATGAACTGCATTCAGTGCGGGTAGCAATTTGTTTCAGCAGATGATCATTTCTGTTCTGCCAGCAATCCATTCATAGAAAAATAATCTATCATTCACTGTTGTTTCTTAAGGAAAAAAAAGATCTATTTGTTATATTTGATCTGTGGAGTGACAAAGAGAGAGGGAGATAGGGAGAGAGCGAGCTCGCTCTTCCATCTGCTGGTTTACTCCCCAAATGCCAGTAATAGCTGGGGCTGGGCCAGGCTGAAGTCAGCATCTGAAAACTCCATACGGTCTCCCACATGGGTGGCTTGAACTCACGTTCTTGGGACATTATCTTCTGCCTCCCAGGTACATTAGCAGGAAGCTAGGTAGGAAGCGCAGGGTAGCCTGGACTTGAACCAGGCCCTCTGATTTGGGACACAGGGGTCAAAATGTAGTGGGAAATTTAGAGAGGCAGAGACACCAAGGCTCTTAAGAGGAAAAATAGCTTTATTCTTCTGCTAGCTGGCCCAGAGGAGACTTCAGTCTCCAAATTCTGGGCCCCAAACAAAGCAGGGCATTGTCTTATATACCCCAGCGCAAACAACTTTAAGTTTCCTGATACATATTCAGGATATGCTCAGCTCTGTCGGCACTACATCCCTAGAAACACATAGGGCGTCATTCGGTCTTATGTACTGGCTTTTCCTTTCAGGAGGTACGTCTGTATTCAGATGGCATTGATACTGTTTATGGCCCTTTCCTTTCAGTAGATGCAGTCATTACAGCAACAGTCCATTTCAGAAATAATCCAGTCCTGTGCATGCTCTCCTTCTAGCAGCTGCATTGGTTTATGTTTTAATAACACTCCGTTGTAGCAATCTGTGCCATTCAACTTGATGCATGTTCCTTTCATAGATATCTATCCCATTCCATCTTATCTATGCCTTTTTCCTTATGTGGCTGATTCCATTTTACAATGACCGCCACAACGTTGTCTCCCATGGTTTATTCATTAAGTGGAATCTACACCTTTGAAACTGGGAAGACATGGCCAATACATTACAGCAGAAGTGATCCTGTGCAGCCATAAGAGGCTTTTTATGGCCTTACAGCTTCTGTTCTCTACTTATTAAAAGTTAGCCGCTGTAAAAGAAATGATAAAACATCATCTGATCTTGTTTTAGCTCTACTCTTTCAGTAAATCTTTCAGTGTCATACCTGCAATCCATTTGCAGTGATATATTTAATTAGGTTTGCAAGTACAAATGTGTATTTGTGTATATATACACATGCATATTTAATGTGTACACATATATTTGTGTGTCATTCTGCAAATGAAATGTTAGTATGTGAGTGTAATATTACATTGCACAATTTTCAGTATACTGCAAGTACAGTTTAAAGATAAATAAGTAGCAGGACTGGCGCTGTGATGTAGTGAGTAAAGCCACTGCCTGCAGTGCCAGCATCCCATATGGGTGCTGGTTCAAGATCTGGCTGTTCCACTTCTGATCCAGCTCTCTGCTATGGCTGGGGAAAGCAGTGGAAGATGAGTCAAGTCCTTGGGCCCCTGCACCCATGTGGGAGATCTGGAAGAAGCTCTAGTCTCCTGGCTTCAGATTGGTGTAGCTCTGGCCATTTTGGCGAGCTGGGGATGGAAGATCTCTCTCTGCCTCTCTGTAACTCTGCCTTTCAAATAAGTAAATAAATCTTTAAAAAACTCAGTAACATAATCATGTGAATGTAGTCTAGGTCATTAACTTATTTCACAATAGATATTCATTTATGTCCTATCAACATGCCATTCACAGATATAGCCAACATTTGGGGCCAGCATTGTGGCATAGTGGGTAAAGCCACTGTCTGTGACACCAGCATCCCATATGGTACCTGTTCATTTCCCAGCTGCTCCACTTCCGATCCAGCTCCCTACTAATGGCCTAGGAAAAGCAGTGGAAGATGGCCCAACTATTTGGGCCCTTGTGACCCATGTGGGAGACTTGGATGAAGCTCTTGGCTCCTGGCTTCAGTCTAGCCCAGCCCCAGTCATGTGGCTTTCTAGAGAGTGAACCAGCAGATGAAAGATCTTTCTCTGTCTCTCCCTCTCTCCCTGTAACACTTTAAAAATAAATATTTTTTTAAAAAAGGAAATAACATTTATTTTTTAAGGTTTTATTTATTTGAAACACAGAGTTACAGAAAGAGAGGGAGAGGTGGAGAGACAGATCTTCCATCCATTGGTTCACTCCCCACATGGCTTCAATAGCCAGGGCTGAGCCAAGCCAAAGCTAAGAGCCTGGAACTCCATCCAGGTCTCCCATGTAGGTGGCAGGAGCTCAAGTTCTTAGCCTATCTTCTGCTGCTTCTCAAACACAGTATCAGGGATCTGGATGGGAAGTGGAACAGCTGGGACACAAACAGGTGCTCATATGGGTTGCTGGCATCACAGGTGGTAGCCTAACCTGCTGTGCCACAATGTCACTCCCCCTCCTTTTTTTTTCCTCTAAGGTTTATTTTATTTATTTGAAAGGCATTACTTTTGCATTATCTGTGTACAGGTTAGTGCTTCCAGTAGATACAGCTATTTGTTAAACCCAAACTCCATTTCTTTCTATGGGTGGCATGTCATTGAGTCGTTCATATTGTTACTGCAGACATGTACTGGGAGCATTCAAACAGAAGAAAGTGACACCTCCCAACCTTGTTTATAGTTCTAACCTTGAACTGCAGGCATTTGCTTATGTTATACCAACCTCACATTCTTACAGCTAAATATCATCAATCTCGTGTACAGCTCAATCATTTCAGAAGGTATATTGATTTACTGAGGTAAATACCATACCATTAATAATCCTGATCTTTTAAATAATCACTTTTAAAAAAAGATTTATTTGAGAGGCGGAGTTAGAGAGAGAGGTCTTCCATCCACTGGTTCACTCCCCAAATAGCCACAACGGCTGGAGCTGGGTCAGTCCGAAGCCAGGGGTCAGGATATATCTTCCACTCTCCTTTCTATCCCTAACCCAGAAACCAGCAAACTTTGTCCATTATGGACCAGGTAATAAGTATTTTTTAGGCTTCCCATGCCATCCCATCTGTCACAGCTACTCACCTCTGCCATTTTAGACAAAAGCAGGCATAGACAATACATAAGTGAACAAGGCTACAGAACAGTAAACTTATTTATGGATGCTGAAATTTGAATATTGTATCGCTTCCATGTATCATGATTTTTTTCAACTATTTAAAAATATAAGAACCATTCTTAGCTTGCAAGCCATATAATAACAGGTGGCGGGCCAAATTTGGCCTGTAGAATGCCGACTGCCAGCTGCTTCCTAGGCTCTCATTGCAGCCATTTGTTATCCCAGTACTCTATTTCTGGTCAGAAGTGACATTATCACTTGCTCTTGGACACATTATCATTTGGTCCTATGCATGTCTTTCCACTGTGGATACCATTCCTATTACGCTAGGTATTTTTACTGACACTCTATTCCTAAAGAAAAGTAGTACATCCGTTTTGTATGTAGTTTGGGATTCTGAACCCCATGGATCTGTGGGTGTATAATTTTCATCAAATATGGAAATATTTTGTTCGTTATTGTACTTATTCCTCCAAAGAGGATTTACTCTTGCTTCTGGTGAGGTAGCATCCCAGAAATCGCAGATCATTAAATCCAATCCTGGGAGGCCGGCGCCGTACCCTACCAGGTAAAGCTGCTCCCTGCAGTGCCGGCATCCTATACAGGCACCAGTTCTAGTCCCGGCTGCTCCACTTCCCATCCAGCTCTCTGCTATGGCCTGGGAAAGCAGAAAGTGGCCCAAGTTGTTGGGCCCCTGCACCCACGTGGGAGACTCGGAAGAAGCTCCTGGCTTCGGATTGGCCCAGCTCCAGCCTTTGCGGCTATTTGTGGGAGTGAACTGGCGGATTAAGACTTGTTTCTCTGTCCATGCCTCTCCATAACTCTGCCTTTCAAATAAACAAATAAATGTCTTTTTTAAAAAAAAAAAATTGTTAAAATTCAATCCTGGGTCAAGAAAATTTTGGATTGGGCTGTTCTGTTTCCAGTTCACTTGTCAGTTCTGTTTCCAGTTCACTTGTCAGATTTAGCCCTTCAGGATTCCAGTGTTAAACCTGGTGGAGCAGGCATTTGACCTAGAAGTTTAACGTGTGGACATCCCATATGGGAGTGCCTGGGTTCCAGTCTCAGCTCCAGCTCCCAATTCCACCTTCCTGCCCGCAAGGACCCTGGGAGGCAGAAGGTGACTCAAGTAGCTGAGTCCTAGACACCCATGTGGGAGACCAGATGAAGTTCCCAGCTCCTGGCTCTGGTCCAGGCTACTGTGGGCATTTGGGGGAGTGAATCAGTGAATGGGACTGCGCTCTCCTTCTGTCTCCTAAAAAAGGAAGGATCTAAATTTGTCTCATACCCCCTCACCATATCCTGTTTCCTTTCTGGGTAAATGTGCTCCCGTATTTCTGACATTCTGAACTGGGTGGCCCACAGCAAGGCCCGAAGTCCCAGGTTCAGTCTCAATTCCACCGTATGTTTCTCTGTATCACTCTGGATGTCTACCTCAAGTGACTGGCAGGGGCCAGAAACCAACCAGCCGCAGGGTGACTCCTCCCAGCTCCAGGGCTGAACAGTACACTCAACCCTTTTTACAGTACCACTTCCCACTCCCTGCCCTGTTCTTAGATCTTTTCTCCCCTAATTGCTCCCCCCAATGGAATGCTGACACCATGGAGATGCTGAATAACTGAACTCTTCTTACATTATGGACAGAAATAACCAGAGCCAGCTTGGAAAGCCAGTCTGTTCAGCCAGCTAGGCAAACCGAGAATTTATTTTATTTTATTTATTTATTTGACAGGTGGAGTGGACAATGAGAGAGAGAGACAGGGAAAAAGGTCTTCATTTACCGTTGGTTCATCCTCCAATGGCTGCTGCAGCCAGCGTGCTGCGGCCAGCACACCGCACTGATCTGAAGCCAGGAGCCAGGTGCTTCTCCTGGTCTCCCATGCCGGTGCAGGGCCCAAGCACCTGGGCCATCCTCCACTGCACTCCCGGGCAACAGCAGAGAGCTGGCCTGGAAGAGGGGCAACCAGGACAGAATTCGGCGCCCCGATCGGGACTAGAACCCAGTGTGCCGGCGCCGCAGGTGGAGGATTAGCCTATTAAGCCACAGCGCCAGCCTAATGTTCAATGCAAAAATGAAGAAAATGGGGGCTGGCATTATGGCATAGCGGGTAAAGCTGCTGCCTGCAGTGCCGGCATCCCATATGGGCATGTTTGTGTCCCGGCTGCTCTTCTTCCAACCCAGCTCTCCATTTATGGCCTGGGAAAGCAGAAGATGGCCCAAGTACTCGGGCTCCTGCAACCACATGGGAGAGTCGGAAGGAGCTCCTGGCTCCTGATTGGCCCAGCTCTGGCAGTTGTGGCCATTTGGGGAGTGAACCAGCAAATTGAAGATCTTTTATTCTGTCTCTCCCTCTCTCTGTAGCTCTGCCTCTCAAATAAATAAAATCTTAAAAAAAAAAAAAAAGAGGACATTCACTGCCTGGACTGTGATGCTATCATGTGTGCATGTGTTCAAACCCAGCACAGTGTACACATTAAATAAGTGCCTGTGTAAGTTAGCCTTCAACAAAGCTGCTACACACATCTGTTCATTTATGTTAAGAAAACATAAATGACACATGTGGTTTGTGTTATATTTCTGTTGTACCTCTGCTCTACATAGATTAACAGGTGTGACGGTCACCGCCTGTGTAAGACAGGGCAGGGGACCTGGAGTCGGTAAGGAGACTTTTCCTTATATACTTATTTATCAATCTATCTTCTTTAAAAAATGTATTTGTAAGGCAAAATAACAGAAGAGGGAGAGACAGAGAGATCTTCCACGTGCTGTTTCACTCTCCACATGAGTGCAGTGGCCAAGGCTGGGCCAGGGCAAAGCAAGGAGCCAGGACCTTCACCTGGGTCTCCCAAATGGGTGGCAGGGGCCCAGCACTTGGGCATCTGTTGCTGCTTTCTCAGGCGGGTTAGCAGGGAGCCAGATCAGAAGTAGAGTTGCCAGGACTTGAATTTGTGCTCAGACTTGGGACTATGGCATTGCAGGCCAGGTACCGCCCCACAACACTGGTCCAAGTGTTTAAGTTTTTGAGATACATGTGGAATTTTTCAGTGAATATACCAAAACCAACTTCAGTAGTTATTATACCAGACTCAGACCTCAAATTTTTGGTTGACAGTTTATTTTTTGGCAGACAGTTTTAACACCCTTGAGAGAAATTCAAGAGTAGCATTTACTGAATTAAAGTTACAATTTTTTTAAAGATTAACTTATTTCTTTGAAATAGATATACAGAGAGAATCTTCTACCTGCTTGTTTACTCTCCAGATGGCTGCAATGGTTGGAGCCGGGCCAGCCTGGAGCCAGGAGCTTCTTCCTGGTACAGAGGCCCAAGCTCCTGGCCATCTTCCGCTGCTCTCCCAGGCACATCATCAGGGAGCTGGATGGGAAGTGGAGCAGCCAGGACATGAACAGGAGCCCGTATGGGATGCTGGTGTAGCAGACGGCGGATTAACTTGCTACACCACAATGCCGGCCCCTATAATTTGTTTTAATCTGATAAGTCTTCTAACTCAAGAGACCGGTATCAAGTTATACGACATCCAGTTTCACCTTGATGTTCATGGCTGCCAGTTCAGCTACAAAATACCGAAAAACGTAAGGCACGGACACGGTGTCGATGGTGTCGCTGCGGTTACAGAGTGTACAGTTGTATTTTCTGTTGCGCATGGCAGACCAAGACGGCGGTGGCTTCTCCAGCAGCGGAGAGAGCAGGCTGCCGCACTCCACACACACGTGGGCTATGGAGCGGTCGGAGCAGTTGAAGAGGCGGTCATGAAGAAGAAAAGATGTGCCGTGAGCTAACAGAGCGTCGCGCTCCATCTCCCCAAAACGGATTCCGCCCTGGACATTCCTGCCCCCGATAGGCTGGTTGGTGACTCTGTCCCTGGCTCCAGTTGTTCTAACCTGAAATTTGTCCGAGACCATGTGGCGCAAGCGCTGGTAATAAACCACGCCTATGAAGATGTCTGCCTCCAGCTCCAGCCCGCTGATGCCACTATACAATCTCTCGGTGCCGTAGAAGTTGTAGCCGGCAGCCTTTAACATCTCGCCAAAGTGGTCCAGGGCCGAGTTCTGCTCAGAGAAGGTGAAGGGGGTGGCATCGTGGCAGAGGCCGTGCAGGGCTGCAGACTTCCCGGCCATGCTCTCGATCAGCATGCCGATGGTCATGCGTGAGGGGAAGCCGTGAGGATTGAACAGGATGTCTGGGACCATCCCACTCTCGGTGAAAGGCATGTCCTCGACCGGCCACAGGCGGCTCAAAATGCCCTTCTGCCCATGACGGCTGGCGAATTTATCTCCAATAGTCGGGTTCCGAGGGACTCTCATCGTGATGCAAATGCACTTGAATTTTCCACTCCCAGTGTCGTTACTGCACACTTTGATGTTATCCACAATACAATTTTCTTTACTCCTAGGAAAAAAGAAACCATATAGAAAAGTCAAACTGTTTGGTTAAGTTTACAAAGAAACTGAAGTTTTGTGGATATAACTAGTGCTTCATAAGGGATGTCTGTAACTTATTCTTACCTCTACTCGCCAATACAAATACTTCGTATCCCTAAAATATGAATAGGGCTTTTGATTCTGGTCACTACAGAATAACGGTCACTTGAAAGATAAGAACAACCAACATAACAGAAAAACTATTCTAATTCCCATGAACTCTAATAGACCGAAAACAAGAAAAGTAGAAAACAGCACAAGACATGTAGCTGTCTCATTTAAGCAATGATGGTTCAGCCATGACAAAGACCACAAAGCTATGGCTTGGATGTTCCCCTGCACATGTGTCCTGAAGCACCTTAACCCCCTCTGTAGCCCACACGAGGTCACCACGTCATGATGGACGGACTAGTGACCCTGCAGGAGGTGCAGGGGCGCTGTCGGGCCTTCTGTTTGCCACTGCGTGAGGACACCCAGAGGGGGTCATGTGGCAGGAAGGAGTGCTCCCCAGACACCCGCTCTGCCAGTGCCTTCCTCTTGACTTCCCAGCTTCCTCTCCTTTATAAATCACCCAGCCTCACTCAGGTATTTTGTTCTGGCAGCACAAACTGACTTAAGACGATAACCGAGGGGCCTGCACCATGGCACAGTAGGTTAATCCTCTGCCTGTGGCGCCAGCATCCCATATGGGTAACGGTTCTAGTCCTGGCTGCTTCTCTTCCAATCCAGCTCTCTGCTGTGGCCTGGGAAAGCAGTAGAAGATGGCCCAAGTCCTTGGGTCCCTGCATCCACATGGGAGACTGGGAAGAAGCACCTGTCTCCTAACTGGCGTAGCTCCAGCTGTTGTGGCCATTTGGGGAGTGAACCAATGGACGGAGGCCCTTTCTCTCTGTCTCTCCCTCTCACTGACTGTAACTCTACTTCTCACATAAATAAATAAAAATCTTTAAAAGAGACAGTAACCGAGTTACGCTTGCATTTTCCCCAAAACTTCTCTTCTTAAAAGATAACTGCCGTTGACTTCTGGCAATGTCACTGGGAAATGGCCTTTACAAAACAGCACGGAAACTTACTTATAGTATACCACAAAGCTCTCCCCGGTGTTGAGGTTTAGGTAGCCATAGTATGGATCTCCATACTGTAGTTTTGTTCCGATGAACGGCAAGCCATCATCATCTAATCTCTGCAAGATCCGCGGGTCACCAGGTTTGACTCCAAACACCAAACTATCATCTCCTTGCTTAATTTTTTCAGAGAGGTCTATGAACTCGGTCTTGTAGACACTTCCATGGGCAAAGCCGCGTTCCCAAGAAGCCTTATTCACAATCTGTGAAGTCAAAGAATCATCCGGGTGAGTAACTGAGGCCAGTCGAGGACTTGGCAAATAACAACGTGCAAGACTACAACACTTGGTTCAGGGTAACCAGCATTAGAGTTTAAAACTCTCCCCACAAAGCCCAAAGCACCAATGTTATCAAAACCCAGACAACATAGGAATGGCCCCAAACCTACTCATGCATACATGTAAATGGTGGCCATGTCCAAGACTACATTTAGTCACCATTCACTCCTAACATGAACTTGACTACGCATATCTGAACATCCAGTCTCTGTGCCCTCGAGGCTCGCCCACTTTCAGCTTAGACCAGAAACTATTTTACAGAACACCCAGGTGCCAAATACTCAGTACCGAGGGCACAAACATACTCCTTCAGTTCTCTCACAGTTAACAAAAAAGCTAAAAACCGAAAGCATCAGAACCACATCTAGGCCGGCGCCACGGCTCACTAGGCTAATCCTCCGCCTAGCGGCGCCGGCACACCGGGTTCTAGTCCCGGTCAGGGCGCCGGATTCTGTCCCGGTTGCCCCTCTTCCAGGCCAGCTCTCTGCTGTGGCCAGGGAGTGCAGTGGAGGATGGCCCAGGTGCTTGGGCCCTGCACCCTATGGGAGACCAGGAAAAGCACCTGGCTCCTGGCTCCTGCCATCGGATCAGCGCGGTGCGCCGGCTGCAGCGCACCAGCCGCGGTGGCCATTGGAGGGTGAACCAACGGCAAAAGGAAGACCTTTCTCTCTGTCTCTCTCACTGTCCACTCTGCCTGTCAAAAAAAAAAAAAAAAAAAAAAAAAAAAAATCAGAACCACATCTCCTGTAAAGCTTACCATGGCATCTTCCATGTCATAGCCCGTGTAAGAAGTCACAGCAACGATGGCATTGGTCCCAATTGGGTAGTTGTCCATGTCGTAGTAGTCATACATGTATGGCCTGACCAAAGGACTCTGTGGAGTCTGGAGACGATACAGCTTATTATCTGATCGGTCTTGGTAAGTGAGAAGTGGAAAGCCCATGGTTTGTTTACCTATGGAAAAAAAAAAAAAAGAAAAAAACCAAGAACCATGTTAGCATTTTCTGCTTTTCCACCTTAACTATAAATACTGGAAACAAATACCAGCATCGTAGGGGATTGAATCAATGGACCAATTAATCATGGTGGCTGTGCTTATGGCAGAGAAATGAAGTAGATCTTAATGTGACTGGATCATCAAGACGATGCCAGATGCGAAGAAGTTCAGAATGACATTTTCTATGAAACTATGTACTGCATTCCAAACAGTTCTACACCCAGTTCATGGACACACGCATAATGTAAACAGCAGATTTAAAGGCTGTACACAAACATAGGGTATCTCTATTAGAAGAGAATCCAATTAAGATTACTGTCTTACAAACAAGAAAGTGTCAATTATTTGTAAACAGGAGCTTCAAAAAATTCATGGAAAATGGAATAAAAGGTGGTTTGCACTTCCCATGACCTGTGTGAAGTACCCTTCATAAATTCTGGGCACAGGATTTAGGGTACAGGGAAGACTTTTCATGCACTCCTTTACAGTACAGGGAATCACTTCAGAACAAAGTGATTTTAAAAACATGTACCCGGGGCTGGTGCTGTGGCATAGTACACTAAGTCTCTGCTTGTAGTGCTGGAATCCCATATGGGCGCCAGTTTGTGTCCTGGCTGCTCCTTTTTGGATCCAGCTCTCTGCTATGGTCTGGGGAAGCAGCGGAAGATGGCTCAAGTGCTTGAGTCCCCACACCCGTGTGGGAGACCTGGAAGAAGCCCCTGGCTCCTGGCTTCAGATCTGCCCAGCTCTAGCTGTTGCAGCCATTTGGGCAGTGAACCAGTGGACGGAAGATCTTTCTCTCTGTCTCTCCTTCTCAAATATATAAATGAAATATTTAGAAACAAAGCAAAACATGTATCTATAGTGGAATTAGATAAAAAATAGAGGGGACTTTTAGCTTCCAGATAATAGATGGCTACTCCTGCAAGACCACCTTAACACTCTAGATTCAGGAAACAAAAAAATCCCCTCAACTATAAACACATGCACTGCCTAAAGCAATAGAGAATAACCCAAAGGAAACTGAGAGAAAGCAAACCTGGACAAAAGGCAGAACACTGCATGGATTTCTGGTGTTTTTAGTTTTTCATCTATCACTATTGCTTGCCTTGCAGCCCAGTCAGTGTAGTGGTTACAACCACGTTAAACCCACGTCCTTCCTGAGTTGAAGACCAAAGGATAAAGTTCAGAGAACAAACAGTATCTAGAAAATAAGGAAGCGAACTCTAGAGATGAGAGAACCACTGTGGAGAGCAACTCGGACTAGACTAAGTTACTGGAATTAAGACTTATTCTATGCATCTGCTCTCCCACAATATGGCGCTGGGAGAGGAGGAAACAGCTTCTACACAGCTGCCTCCAGTTCAACCAATAAACAGCAGGACCTGCTCCTGATTGGAGGAGAGCAGCGTACTCGGCATGTGGGTAGCAGAGTTGGGATTGGTGGAAGAGGACTATAAAGGAGGAGAGAGACAACATGCACGAGGAACATCTAAAGGGAACATCTATGAGGAACACCTGAGCAGCCCCCGAGAGAGCCGGCGGGCGGTGTGCCGCTCCCCCGCGGAAGTGGGGAAAGTGGCAGGGGGAACCGCCCTTCCACAGAGGTGGAAGGGTCGGTAGCCAACCCGGGAAGAACCAGCAGCAAACCCGGGGAGGGCAGAGCAGACAAAAGAACAACGCAGGGTCCTGTGTCATTCCTCCGTGAAGAGGGGGAGCGACATAATGGTGCCGTGACTCGGATATGAAGCCTAGGCAGGGTTTAGTGTCATTCCTCCATGAAGAGGGGGAGCGACAAACCACAAAGGGAGAGCCTTGAATACTGCCTGGCTTCAGCCTGGCCCAGCCCTGGCTGTTGCAGCCATTTGGGGAGAGAACCAGCAGATGGAAGATCTCTGTTTCTCCCTTGCTTTCTCTGTAACTCTGCCTTTCAAATAAATAAATAAATTTTAAAACCAAAATTCTACCCATACACTGAGTCTAAATCTCTGGTGGATTCCTGGACTATGCAGGTATGGGAGACAAGCAGCCCCCCTGAGAAAGCGTCCCCCAGCTGCTATGTCCACTGTTCACTGCTACACAAAACCAAAGCCTGTCCTCTCCACAGCACCATCGTGGATCCCACAGTTCATGGACAAGCAACCAGACAGGAAAACACCGCCCGCGCTCCAGGAGAAATGCAGTGAGTGGAGGCTGATGGTGAGGTGACCCGGATGCCAGGACTAAGACTGTAACACTCATTATATAAATTGTGTTCAGATATGCAAGGAGAAATACATCTTTAATGAAGGAAGGTGAGAAACTTTAGAAAACTGAAACTATTACAAAAAGAACCAAGTAGAAATTGTAGACAGGAAGAATAGTGTTTCAACAAAGTTGACTACGTTATTTTCTTAACGGCTTTACGACCAGCAATGCCGAAGCAGGACAAACACAAAGGAAACCACACCCACACAGCAGCAGTTGCTCTCCTACAAACCCGAAGTGCAGAGGAAACCTGAGAGACAGGCAAACCCGCCCTCTACACAGAGCGGGCCCCCACGAGGCCCAACACCACTGCCTTCTGACAGGAACGAAGCACAACGGAGACAGAGTGGGAGCTGGGGAAACAGCTCTAGGTGCCGAAAGGGAGCAGCTGCAGCTCAGGACCAATTATATGAGAGTGCCTCAAAGTGTTCACGAAAACCAGAATTCGAGGTGAGTGTGCTGGGCACAGACCATTTTGACATGCACGTACAGTTTCTTCATGATACACGTTTTTCATGAATTTCTTGAAGACTCCCTGTTTGTGTGTATCTCAAAAATTTTTGCACCCAAAATAAACTTTTTTTTTTTTTTTTTTTGACAGGCAGAGTGGACAGTGAGAGAGAGAGAGAGACAGGGAGAAAGGTCTTCCTTTGCCGTTGGTTCACCCTCCAATGGCCGCTGCGGCCGGCGCACTGCGCTGATCCGAAGCCAGGAGCCAGGTACTTCTCCTGGTCTCCCATGGGGTGCAGGGCCAAGCACTTGGGCCATCCTCCACTGCACTCCCTGGCCACAGCAGAGAGCTGGCCTGGAAGACGGGCAACCGGGACAGAATCCGGTGCCCCGACCAGGACTAGAACCCGGTGTGCTGGCGCCGCAAGGCGGAGGATTAGCCTAGTGAGCCGTGGTGCCGGCCTAAAATAAACTTATTTTTAAAATTCCACTTTCCACAAACTTTTTGAAGTCCTCTAGTCTATGCAGGAACACCTTCCCTGAGTGAAAGTGAAATCAGAGTTTGCAGATGATGGCTGGCGCGGCGGCGGCTCACTAGGCTAATCCTCCGCCTTGCAGTGCCAGCACACCGGGTTCTAGTCGCGGTCGGGGCGCCGGATTCTGTCCCGGTTGCCCCCCTTCCAGGCCAGCTCTCTGCTGTGGCCCGGGAGGGCAGTGGAGGATGGCCCAAGTGCTTGGGCCCTGCACCCCATGGGAGACCAGGAGAAGTACCTGGCTCCTGCCATCGGATCAGCACGGTGCGCCAGCTGCAGGGTGCCAGCCACGGTGGCCATTGGAGGGTGAACCAATGGCAAAAGGAAGACCTTTCTCTTTGTCTCTCTCTCTCACTGTCCACTCTGTCAAAAAAAAAAAAAAAAAAAAAAAAAAGAGTTTGCAGATGAGTGAAAATCGGGAGCACAGTCGCTAGCACAGTGCGCTGAAGGTGGTTCTTCAGGCAGAAGGGAAGTCGTGAGTGATGGAAACGTGCATCTGCAGGCAGGGGGAGTGATTATAACAGCTCCCGATCTTCCAGACGCGAGTCATGGTATTTCAAATTCAAAGTGTCGGACACGCTAGAAAATACCTTTTTTTTTTTTTAAATGTCCATGTCGAGAACCACAAAGAAAGGCTACAGAGCTACTCTAAATTTAAGGAGACTGACCAACAATGACAACTAAACGACGCGTGGCCATGAGCTGCGTGCTTGCTGCCCAGAAAATCTGGCATTTCTGGCCAGACTGGCCCAAGTCTGAACAAGGACCATCAAAGCACAGTACCAGTGCAATCTCCTGACTATAACAGTTCTCGTGGCTCTGGGAGTCCCTGTCGACAGGAACACGCACATGGAAACGTCTGGGGTAACGATGCATTGCGTCTGCGTCTCCACCCCAAAGGGAAAACTAAGTACCGGCGGGCGAACAAACCGGGCGGCACGCTCCTGGGGACTCCGCGCGGGCCCTGCGGCTCTGCTGCGAGCATGACTCTCCCGCCCTCCACGCCGCCTTACCCATCTGGCACTGGTACATGTTCCGGGGACTCTGGTTGTGATCAGAGAAAGGGATGAAGTTGGCGATGACGCTGAGCATGCTGTGAGGGAAGAGCTCCTGGTGCGTGGTGACGCCGGCCAAAACCTCGTCCTCAAAGATGGCAACGTTCAGGAAGAGCTGGGAGAGAGGGGTGGGCGCATAAGGCACAGAACACCGGTGACTGTGGACGTGTCAGCTCTGCTCCTCAGAGGGCTCAAAGGCCCCGCGCCTGGCCCAGAATCACGCCCCGGGAGGACTCCTCTGGGGCGCACAGGGAACCCTCCTGCTTGCAGTACCGTCTGCTTTATGCATTTCATTCTGAACCTACCCTGGTCCAACTGTGAAGAGGACGGGAAGACGGGAAACTTCTCTGAGTAGCACAGAGTCCCCCGTTTTGCAACTGCAAGCATGTTGGCCAAATCTCATAGACTATTTCAGTCTCACCAGCCGGGGCAGAGCCAGGTACAGAGGAGCTCTGGGGGCTGGGCAGGAGGGGCAGGAGGGGCAGGAGGGGCAGGAGGCACGTAAGGGGACCACTAAGTCACTCTGAAAATCACAGAGAAGCACACACCCTCATCTCTCTCCCTCTCTCTCTCTCTCACACACACAGCCTGTACCTGCTCCATAGTTCCAATCAGTTCTTCTTTGCCTAATTCCAAGTTCTGCACAGGCCGGACGAGCCTACAGGGAGTGGTAAAAAGGTACAACCCCGGGTACAGGCTTGGTTTTCCTGTCATGGGGACAAGGGCCACCTCCATCCAGGGGGGAATTCTTTTTTCTCTCAGCACCTGTTTTCAACAAAAGAGAGTGTTCAATAAGAACTAGTGATGTATTTTACATGACTCCCTCCCCCTCCTCACCACCCTGCTGGTAGGTGGGTACAATGGAGGAGCTCTAACATGAAAACCAGTATTTTAAGAACTTAAAGTCACTCAAGTAACAACCCCAGTGCCCCGAGGCCACTGCTGTCCACGCCAGTCTCATCCCCAAGCAGAGTGCCAATGTCCCCACATCGAGAGGGGCAAGAACCCGACCTCCCTGACAGCTCAGCCCATTACTAGACAAACCAGCAATGAGTGACACTGGGGATAAGGTGAACTAAGAGAGTGCACGTATCCAGACTAAATGAAATTCTGCCTCCTGATGTCTAAAATGCAATAGGTTATTAGTTCTATTTCATTTCATTTTATAGTTTCACTTATTTATTTGAGAGATTAGTTATTTGGTTTACTCTCCAAATGCCTGCAATAGGCAAGCCTGGGCCAGGCTGAAGCCAGGAACTCCACCTGGGTCTCCCATGTGGGTGGCAGGAACTCAAGCACTTGGGCCATGATTTGCTGCCTCCCAGGTGTATTAGCAGGAGCTGAATTGGAAGCAGAGGTAGAAATCCATCCCAGGCATGTAGATATGGACGCAGGTGTCCCCAAGCTGTTTAACCTGCTGTACAACGCTCACCTCTGGTTTTAACTTTAAATGTATTAGATGAAAAGGTCCTTCCCTTTGAGAGTTAAGGATAAAATAAAACAAAACAAAACTAGTAATTCCTGAGTGAAAGAAGAAATACAAACTATAATTACAGAAATTTAAAAAAAAAAATAACATTCACGTATCAGAATTCATGCAGATTGTTATACACTATTAATAAAAATGGAAGTATTTTGGGTAGAGGAAAAATAGAAAGATGCTCATCAAAGTTTCAGTAGCACCAGGAGAAAGTTCTGGGAGCCTAGGGTACAGCAAGTGACTATGGTTAATAATATCATACTGTATACTATTTCAAATACACACCCACTCTCACCTAGATGGTAATACAAGGGGCCAGCACTGTGATGTAGTAGGTTAAGCCTCTGTCTACAGCGCCAGCATCCCATATAGGTGCCTTTGCAAGTCCTAGCGGCTCAACTTCCAATTGCTCCCTGCTAATGCATCTGGGAAAGCAGTGGAAGATGGCCCAAGAGGGAGACCCAGATGAAGCTCCTGGCTCCTGGCTTTGGCCTGGCCCAGCTCTGGCCATTGCGGTCATTTGGGGAGTGAACCAGCAGGTGGAAGACTTCTCTCTCTCCCCTTCTCTCTCTGTATCTCTGCCTTTCAAATAAATAAATCTTTTTTAAAAATGGTAATAAAGGCCGGCGCCACGGCTCGCTGGGCTAATCCTCCGCCTGCGGCGCCGGCACCCCAGGTTCTAGTCCCACTTGGGGCGCCGGATTCTGTCCCAGTTGCTCCTCTTCCAGTCCAGCTCTCTGCTGTGGCCTGGGAAAGCAGTAGAAGATGGCCCAAGTCCTTGGGCCCCTGCACCCATGTGGGAGACTTGGAAGAAGCTCCTGGCTCCTGGCTTTGGATCAGCGCAGCTCTGGCCGTTGCAGCCAATTGGGGAGTGAACCATTGGATGGATGATCTCTCTCTCTCTGACTCTCCTCTCTCTGTGTAACTCTGACTTTCAAATAAATCTTTAAAGTAGAAAAAAAAAGCACATTTCTCAGGTCTGGCACTGTGGTGTAGCGGGTAAAGTTGCCGCCTGCAGTGCTGGCATCCCTGGTTCAAGACTAGCTGCTCCACTTCCAGTTCAGCTCTCTGCTATGGTCTGGGAAAGCAGTAGAAGATGGCCCAAGTCTTTGGGCCTCTGCACCCGTGTGGGAGACCCAGAAGAAGCTCCTGGCTCCTGGCTTCAGATCGGCCCAGCTCTGGTCGTTGCCCCCATTTGGGGAGTGAACCAGTGGATGGAAGACCTCTCTCTCTGTCTCTACCTCTCTCTCTGTGTAACTTTCATAAATAATAAATCTTAAAAAAAAAAAAAAAAAAAAAAAACCACATTCCTGAGAGAACTGGTGGAATCTGAACATCGACCGTGGCTTCCGCCAACATGCCCTTCCCAGCTTTAGGTAAATGTTATTTTGGTTACTGAAGAAAAAGTACTTGATCTTGGAAAAGATACACTGAAATCTTTACGTAAAGGGGGACGTGATTTCTGTCTCGTGATCTCAAATTGTTCAGAAGAAAAATGATAAAGAGCACAGTACACAAATGATAAAGAACAAACACCTGATGAACTGGCTAACAGGCATTCAGGAGTTCTCTGCAGGGTCCAAACAGCTTTTCTCTGAGTGTAAAATTGTGTCAATGTCTAATGATTTTAAAAACTAAGAGACAGCAGAGTATTACCACCAGCTCATCCAGGACAGCTCTTCTGTAGACTGCTACCTAAGCAGCCAAAGCTCGTTGTCAGGAAGAAAAGTCCAAGATAAGTTACTCAAAGAACGGCACTCTACTTTGTCGCTCCCCCTCTTCATGGAGGAATGACACTAAACCCTGCCTAGGCTTCATATCCGAGTCACGGCACCATTATGTCGCTCCCCCTCTTCATGGAGGAACGACACAGGACCCTGCCTAGGCTTCATATCCGAGTCACGGCACCATTATGTCGCTCCCCATCTTCGTGGAGGAACGACACAGGACCCTGCGCTGTTCTTTTGTCTGCTCGGCCCTCCCCGGGTTTGCTGCTCGTTCTTCCCAGGTTGGCTACTATCCCTTCCACCTCCGTGGAAGGGCAGTTCCCCCTGGCCACATTCCCCACTTCCGCAGGGGAGCGGCACACCGCCGGCCGGCTCTCTCGGGGGCTGCACAGGTGTTCCCCTTAGATGTTCCTGGTGCATGCCGTCTCTCTCCTCCTTTATAGTCCTCCTCCGCCAATCCCAACTCGGCTGCCCACACGCCGAGTACGCTGCTCTCCAATCAGGAGCAAGTCCTACAGTTTATTGGCTGAACTGGAGGCAGCTGTGTAGAAGCTGTTTTCTTCTCTCCCAGCGCCATATTGTGGGAGAGCAGATGCATAGAATAAGTCTTAATTCCAGTAACAGTCTAGTCCGAGTTGCTCCCCACATACTTGACTTTAAAAAAAGGTATTTTCAGGTCCTAGAAGGCAAGCGAGGAGGAGATAACACGTAATCCCTAGTCCCTAAGGTGCCTGTGTCCCGTACTCGAGGACCCGGGTTTGATACCAACTCTGGCGCCTGACTCCAGCTTCCTGCTAATGCAGGCCCCGGGAGAGGTGATGGCTCAAGTGACTGGGTTACTGACACCCACATGGGAGGTCCAAACTGAGTCCTTTGCTACTGGCCTCAGACCCAGCCCAGGCCTGCCACTGTGGGCACTTGGGGGAATGAATTAGTAGATAGGAACTCTCAAAAAAAGAGAGACAAAAGAGGGTATGATGTATGTCTTTTTGTTGTTGTTGTTAACACTTAATAAATACTAGCATTTTTCTTCTTGGAGGATTAGCATTTGTACTCTGTTCACCCTTTAAAAGCAGGCAGATGTTTGTATTTCTTATATTTCTCATGTATCTTTACTGTTATTGAAATGTTCATATTTTGAAATCCCTTATATGCTATTAATATTAACAAGAAGGAAAAAGTTAAAATTTATTACATTGGGATCTCAATGAAACGACCAAAAACTGCAGATGGGCCAAACGTGTCACAGACCCTGCCAAGGAGGTCAGCAGTGGGCAAGCCTTTGCCCACGGGAGGAAAGTACTGGCAGCTCTTCAATGAGCTTCAAACCACTGGCCGCTGACCACCTGAGACTGCCCTAGGGCCATCTCATCCATGGCAAAGGACCCAAAACCGAACGTCCAGAGACGCGACAACTCACAGACTGAAGATCACCTTAAAAAGACGGAGAGAATCTGCGATGCCGGGAGCAAGCTCCTTATCCACCCAGCCTACCATGACGCCATCCAGCAGGACAGGGTAGCACTCGCTGTACGGTCGGTGTGGAGCCCCATCGATGGGTGTGACCCCTGGCGAAGGAACAGACGGGATGATCACGTCAGAATGCTGTAGCCAACATTTCTTTTTATTTATTTGACAGGTAGAGTTGGAGAGAGAGAGAGAGAGAAAGGTCTTCCTCCTGTTGGTTCACTCCCCAAATGGCTGCCACGGCCGGCGCTGCGCCGATCCGAAGCCAGGAACCAGGCGCTTCCTCCGGGTCTCCCATGGGGTGCAGGGCCCAAGCACTTGGGCCATCCTCCACTGCCTTCCCGGGCCACAGCAGAGAGCTGGCCTGGAAGAGGAGCAACCGGGACAGAATCCGGCGCCCATATGGGATGCTGGTGCCGCAGGCGGAGGATTAACCAAGTGAGCCACAGCACACCGGCCCCTGTAGCCAACATCTCAAATGCCCTCCGGAGGGTTCATCAACAGCTTCAACAGTTTACATATCAACTAGCCTTGGGGGAGAGGAGCTGCAGGAGAGGGAGGAAAGGTAGCCTCTCCCTATACCCGTACACTCTTTAAAGTATGACGTCTGAGCCACGTACACATAACTGTTTTCAAAAATATATAATTATTTGCAGATTCCATACTTATAATTTACCTGCTTGCTACTTTTTATTTGTAACCACAAAAGCAAGATTAAGGGCAGTTTCAAGGCCATCTTAGGACATGCAGCCGCAACTCGGGCGTGCGTATTCCCAGCTGAGATGGATCAAGGGGACGCGCGGCTTTGCCTCAGCTCTGACACTGGAAACAGGTGGAACAAGTGCAGGCCGCTCAGTGCTTGCGGCCTCTCTGCTTTCTGTTGGCGACTCTGCTACTTAACGCGGACCTCAAGCACAGCACTGCAGTGCTGTCGGGCACTCCTCAGGGTGTGAGGCTGTGCTGCACGCTATCCAGGTACACTTACAGTCACGGTGCCCCGCAACATCCAGGAATCAACAGCACAAGCTGAATAAGGTGCTTTCACTAGAAACACATAAAACTACACCAGCTGACCAAAGCGGCTGTGACCTGGGGCTTGCAGGAGCACCCCTGGAACTGCAGCACTCACTAACTCAGGGTGGCAGGGGCTTTACAGACCCAGCACCACCACCAAGAACCACCTGTCATCAGGCGAAAGGGCACTCACCCAGGAGCCCCTAAGAGCTCCTGAGGACCCGAAGCGTTTACAGTGCCCGACCATCTCTGTCGCTTCCTTCCCCAGGCCCGGAGCAAACCACCCTTCCCATCTCCTCTTCAGCAGGGGACACGTTTCCCATCTGCCCACTTCTTTCTTTTCGCCTTTCTCCCATCTCCCAGGCTTTGGCATTTAAATCCCCAGTAGCAAACAAAGCCATCCTTTTCCTTGTAGATGGTGAATGTACAAATTATACTGCTTACATTCTCAATCTTGTGTATTTCTTCATGCCTTTCTCTGGGGCCTCCTTCTCTCTGGCCCCCCTCTAACTGGGAGAAGCACTTGTAAGCTGACATTTCTGGACCCCTGACTCCACATTCTCTGGTTGCTAGAGAAACTCTATGATCATCTGACCCCTGGGAAGTGGAGGCGTTCACCAGAACCACATAAAACTATGCCAGTTGACCCAAAAATGTGTAAGCCTTAATCCCACTGGAGAACCTACCCACAGACCACCAAACTAGGTCTCCAAATCACAACTGGAGGACCCCAGGACTGGCAACTGTTCAAAGAAAAAGCTGTTTATTCTAAGTATGAAGGTAAGCTCAAACCAAGCATCAGACACAGGAGAACAGTGTGAGAGAAGCCACAGCAGAGGCAGCAGCTGCAAGGTAGCCAGGAGCAACGGTTATATACTTGGCAGCATTAAGTATACTGGACAACCTTTTTTTTTAAACATCTTCCTGCACCAACACGGCAGGGGTCCTCCCACAGAAGTTTGGAGAACTAAAGTTACACAATAGCTTCTATACTTCCAATATTAACTGCTGGTCTTGTTCAAATGTCTTGATACTGTTCGTTTCAGAAAGAACAAATCACCTACCCACATTGAAGTTCTCCTGTTTCCTTTTTCAAAGAATGAATTTGATCTTCCAAAGGCAAGCCAAAAAAGTAGCCCAACTATTGCATAGAAGAGTGAAAAGGAACTTCTGTGAGAAGTCACTACAGAATCCCCAAAGGGGCATTAACCCAACAGTCTGTACCTGTTAGAAGCCATCCACCCAAACCAGACCGTTCACTGCTGTTGGTCACATACCCAGGCTGCACAACAAAGGTGGGATGGATGTCGTATACACAAACTGCGTAACGACCTCGCAGATGGCAGTTAAGTGGTTCATCAGACCACAGGGCTCCCCGTCTGGGGTGTGCACAGGGCACAGGAAGCCCCAGGATTCCGGGAGCAGCCTGCGGACGGTGGTGGTCCTCATCTTGGCAAAGTCAGCCCCTCTGTGCACACAGCGGAAATGGGAGAGGTAGCGTATGAAGTTCAGCTTGTCAGCCACAACACAAAGTCCAGAATCTTGCAGGAAGCCCAGACCTTAACAAAACAGAAGTCACTTGAAAAGGGTCAAGCAAAGTCTATTTGTTCAATCTTTGAGAAGACAAATCTTCAGAGCACTCTATAGATCAGAGTGGGTTACTCCAACACATACTGTTAGCAGTGGTAAGTGGAGCTTAACAAAAACAGTGAAAACAACCCCCCCCACCAGGTTTCACAATCACACCCATTGGCTCCCCGTCTCCTCCAGCACCAGCCCCTTTGTGGGAGAACATTAAGTCATTAGATTGATGTGGGAGGCAGGCCAGCGGATTCACACCCTTGAGTTAGCCCGCTAACCACAGAATCTGCATTAGCAGCATCTGTTACCAAAATAAAGATTTCTGTCCCCAGGCGTGACTTTTCAAAGTTCAGGTCACTCGAATGCAAACAGCTGAGGGACTTGCCATCTATCAGCCCAGGCCTCCTACCAGGCAGCCCTCCCTCAAGAGACCTAAGTAGTTTTCCAGGAGGCACAAGAAAGGCATTTGGTGCTAAGAACTGGCCTAAAGCTACACAGACACCTAGTCTAAAGCCCTCCAGGCTCACAGACATTTACCAAAATTCACCACTAGAGGTCAGTTTTCAGGGAAAGGGGGCAGTTTCTTTTTAAACAGAACCTCCCTCCGCCACCTGTAAACCCCAGTCTGCAGGTAACTGGAAAGGCCTGTTTAATTTCACCTGTTTTAGAACGTAGGTTCCCAGTAGCAAGAAGATACTCAAATGGCCTGGTAAGGTCTGCTCCCATACTAAAAACCTTCAGCAAATTTTCAGTGTTTATGGATATGTTGGTCTTCTGAGCCTTCTTATCCAAAGCTATTTTAATAGACGTTAACCAGGCTTCCATCTTTTCCTAACATAGGAAAAAGAAAAATTCAATTTAGCCAGGCATTTCTCAAGACAGACTTACTCGCCATCCGGTTTCCGGGCACCAGGAGCACTTCATGGTAGGGAGCTGTTCTGTGCACCGTAGCTGCTTAGCAGCATCCCTGGCCTCTACCCACTGGATGCCAGCAGCACCCCCACCCCAGCTGTAACAACCAAAAATGCCTCCAGACATTGTCAACGTCCCTGTGGGGTGGGGACAGAACCTCTGCTCTAGATGGTCCACGTTAATGGACAGAATCACTTGTTTGCTTTGGTATAAATTTTAAAAAATTCTTTTAATGACTTACTTTTATTTATTTGAAAGAGTTAGAGGTAGAGACAGGGAGAGAGGTCTTCCATCCACTGGCTTACTTCCCAAATGGCCACAACAGCCAGGGCTGGGCCGATCCGAAGCCAGGAGCTCCTTCCAGTTCTCCCACGTGGGTGCAGGGGCTCCAGCACTGTGGGCCATCCTCTGCTGCTCTCCCAGGCACATTAGCAGGGCACTGGATCACAAGTGGAGCAGCTTGGACCCAAACAAGCACTACAGGCTGGGGCTTTGAGCCCACTGCGCCACCGTGCCAGCCCTTAAATTAAAATTCTAACTGAAGTTTTTAACTGACACCTCTCATCGAGCCACTGCAACAGCTTCCACGCCAGGGACAAGCAACAGCAGCAGAGCTCCGAGGCGGCAGCAGCAGTCCCTGCGCCTGTCAGAACACCGCCAGCCAATGAGGGCTCAAAGTCTCCAGCTGAGATCCAACAGCCAGGACAGCTGCCCAGTGAGCAGGAACAACAGACACCATACAACCTGAAACCCAACAGCAAAGGGACTGAAGACAAAAAAGACCAAGAGGAGGAAAGAAGCCCACGGAGGTGAGGGACAGACACAGGCAACGCTGCGAGCTGGCAGAGGAGGAAGGAGAAGCGGAAGGAAGCTGAACCCTCTTCTGCCAGGCCTGCCCATTTCGCTCCTTCAAAGTTTGGTTTCAGTTTTGATTGACATTTAATAACTGTACAAACTTGTGGGGTGCAACATGAGGCTTCCAGACACACACACACACACACACACACACGCACACTGTAATGACCAAATACAAACTACCACCAAATCAGCTTTCTTAGTGAAATTACTTTTTGTGCCACACCATTCTCCACATCTCCACACCCCCCTGCCCAGGATCAGTTCTCAGTATTTACGCCCTAAATACCGAGTTAGCAAATCCCAGACCACCGCTTCCGGGGAAAACACGGGGCGCTGTTCCCGCAGGTCAGTGGGTCAGTCCCCGATCCTCTTTCACGTGCGCTTCTACTGGAAGAAGGCTTACTACACAGCCTCGGTTGCTCAACACCCACAGGCCTTCGTGCACTGAGGAACACGAGGCTATCTCTGGAGGACATTTTAAGCACTGACCATCACCAACAAAAAAACACAAAAATGCCACAAACGAGGCACTAAGCAGAACCCTGAAAAAGACCTTTGCTAACCGTGTTGGTGCCGAGAGAAGGCAAAATGTTGCCTTTCTGACAGCCTCAACAGGGAGCCCAGGCATCAGGAGACCAACTTCCACAGCTCTGCCATGCCAGTGAGTGACAGCAAAAGCCCCTCGTATTGCGGTCCCCAGTAAATTCTAGCGAGCAGGTGAATTCACAAACACGCACTCTGTAAAGAACAGTGAACGCTATGCACACACACAGCCCATTCGCACGTCACCATTAATGCTGTGACCAAGACTGATGCTGTCTTCAGAAGCATAAAAATATCAGACACATTTCTGAATCCGGTGTCAGCCAGGATTTCTGACTAAGTGTCTTACCGCTCACAACAAGAAAGAAACTGTGCAAAATGCCCACACTGGGAGTTCTAAACGTGCAGAAAACACTACTGGGCGCCCTCACCCCATTCTGCGATTCTGCGAGCGGGCATGTGGTGAGAGCAGGGCGTTTACCTTCAGAAACATAAGGAAGAGCTGACCAGGCGTGAGCACCTCTTGGTTCACTAGACTATCAGGATTCTCCTCCATGCACTCGCCTTTGGCTAAGGCAAAGAGCTTCCGGGTCATGAGACAAAGCAGGTAAAACTTTTCAGTATTGGATTTCAAGTGGATACAGATGCACTGGCTGTGAAAACAGAAAGAAAACGCTTAAAGAAACTCAGTTGCTAATACCGCCTAATGTCCTACAGACCAACATCCCCAGTGCATGTTTACTTAAAACAAAAATCTTTACATCAGTAAAGTTGCTTTTTCCTGTTTTCTGACAACATGAGTGAAAGAACAGAACAGGGGCCAAGGGCTCGCCCTGTGCTGGCCAGTATGGGAGCAAGCAGCCCCACATGGCTATTTCCATTTAATCCAAGCTGAGGATCTAGTTTCTCAACTGACTGGCCACGTTCTAAATAACTGGCCCGTGGCTTCAGCTGCCTGTGGACAGAGCTGGTATAGCGCTGGACCTTGGGAAAATACAGGGACACAAAGCCTGCAAGTGTCAAACACGCACAAGGAAAAATGTGTGTCCACGTACACGAGAGCAATCAAGTGTATGAGATACAGTGTGAACAGCTGGTGGATGTATGTGCCCAATTTGGACATTACTTTAGAAGTCTGAAATGATTTCAAAATAAAAGTTAAAAAGTACAGTAACATCAAATGAAACTACCAAAAACAGAGAGGGGAGTGAGAATGTCTACAGAGACAAAGCCAGCCCCTACCAGCCTGGACAGGATTCCACCCCAGTTCACCCTGACATTCTGATGACCGTCAGCATAAAGAATCCCCGCCCCGAGGAAGCGGCAGTGGCACAGACATACTTAAACAGGAATTCTGCGGCCTGCTCATTTGGATACCAGTCTGGAAGGTTGAGTTTCACTCTGAAGCACTCGCCGAGATAGTTGAGAACCTGCTTCTGTGTGAAGCAACCCTCTTCCGCGACAATCCTCAACATCTGAGAGACAGAGTTCCTAAAGAAAGAGTCAGCCTCTTTCCCCTTGATGAGTTCCTGGAAAATCTGGTAATCGGAAAAGCTGACAAGTGCCTGGAACGGGGTGGGGAAAGGGTATTTTTAATTGCTCACTAGCAACAGATAAACTATCTTATTCATTTAGTAGCAATTCGCTCCTCTGATGATTTTAACACCCAAGAAAAATGAGCGTCCCACAGCTGGCCTCTATTGAAACACAGCACTGCGTGGATGATAGCCCCAGCAACTGCCCCTGGTATTTCACAGCCTGGGTGGTGTCCCCCACGGAGCTTCAGGGTGACCAAGAGAATAAGGTGAAAAAGATAACGTGAGACACCCCAGGCTAAGTCATAGAGGCCACTGCCGCCTGCACCAGATCCTCCTGGTTCACGACCTGAGGGCAGGAGCACACAGCTGCCACCAGGAACCTATGGAAGGGCCCCTGTTTGGGGAAAAACTGAGATCTGCCAACAGCCAGCGCACATCTGCCAGCCATGGGGCTGAGCCACCTGGGAAGTGGATTCTCCAGCCCTGGGCAATCCTTTGAAATGACCCAGCCCCTACTGACACCCCCCTGTGCCCCTCGGAGACCTCAAAGCAGACTGCCCACCCCCCTCGAATTCCTGAGGAACAGATGTTTACTGAACAGTGAAGAAAAGCATGACGGAATCCATCAGATCTGCACCGGATACTCCCTCCATAACCACAACAAAACATTCAGTAAGTCACACCTTAAGTGCAAATCCCAAAGGAAGAAAAAACAGTTCCTTCCGGTAAATAAAGTTCAGCATCACCGTGCCATTCTCCAGGTAGTGCAGGTTCATATTGACTGCAGAGTGCTCCTCCCTCACACAGTGCATGGACACTCCTGCGGAAGCAAGCGGCAGAGAGCCAGGGTTCAGTGACAGACGGACACAGCACCAAGCGCTGGGAGTGGCCAGGGCTGGCAACCAAAATGTCTCTAGACCTCGCCAAATGTCCTCTGGGCGTGAAATCTCCCCAGGTTCAGAGACAGGGACGCAAAATAACTGAAGTTATGAAGTTAACCAAACTACAGAGTTTCCCTCCACCCATCTGAATGGCATGTCCCTCCCCAGCCCCCAGGAACGAGGTCAGACAGCACGGCATATCCCTCCACCCTGTGGGGAGCTGGTGGCTTCATCCAACAGTTCAAATGGAGAAAAGGAGGATTTTGGGTTTGCAACATCAGTTGAAGATTGCTAAGACATACCGCACCAGTTGATGCAAAGGAGTAAACTAGACACGTGGGTGTGCTGAGACATGCTTCTGGGCGTAGTACGTACAGCTACAAGTAAAGGCCGACTTTCATCTCAATCCTCAATCAGCGTAGGTTGTTTGGTTGTAGGGGTCGCCCCAAGAGAATAGTCTTGTGAAGTCTGGCGCTGTCACAGAGTATTCAGCCAGAGACCCCCAGAAGAGTGCCGTGGGCATCTAAACAAGACTTCTGGGGCCACATCCCCTGCAGCCACGTCAGGCCAGCCTTCACCTTCGTAAGCAGTAACATAAACACTGTGCTCTTCCCGTTGGAAAAATAGGAAGTAGGTTTCCCACTATGAAACTGGAATCTTTTTCAACTTTAACATCATTTTGAATTGTGGTCCCTTCCAGGGCCAGAGACACACAGCACGACCCGAGGGCGGCTCCCAGTCAGCTACACAGTCCCCAGGGGAGGCAGCCCGCACTTCACACAGGGCTGTGTGGCCAGCTTTCCCCTTGTCACGTCCTACTGTGTCCACAAAATGCCCATCTGTGTGCATACGCAAGATGCTCGGCCCTTTATAAAGCAGGCTCTGTGTTAGATGATTTTGCCCAACTCTAGGCTAATGCAAGTGAGTGAGGCTAAGCTCTGACGGTCTGTAGGTTAGAAGCAATGAACGCCGTGTTCCACTGAGTACTTTCATCTCATGGTGGGCTGAATGGGACACAACTCTGTCGTTAAGTGAAGGAGCATGCCATATGTTCCTTGTGTAATGAGCACCACAATCAAGCTGATCAAAACATCAATCACTACCCAGTTATCATCTGTGACTGTGTGTGTGCATGCGCACACGCACACCTGGCAGTCAGGACACTGTATTATCAAATTTCAAGGAAACAATGCAGTGTTACTAACCATCACCACCATGCTGTACATTAGATTCCCAGAACTGATTCTTCTATAACTAGAAGTCTGCACCCTCTGACCAACATCTTTCTTGCCTCTCTACTTTCATGATGAAATCATAACACAGAAATGCTCAATACAAAAACAAAAAATATAAACATGAGAACAAGTCTAAGGACTGTCTGGGTACATCTACTTAAAAAAAAAGGCTTAACACTTTCCCAAAAGAACACTGCAACCATCATGAGAACTCACCATACTGAGTATAGCCGGGTCCTCTGCTTCTCCATTTCGGTCTCACCATCGCAATGGGGAAATTCCTCCGAGGCATGATCAACATGCGGATGACTTTTTCAATGCCATTGATTATAAAATAGCCTCCCATTTCCTGTCAGAGATAAACTGAAATTTGCTAAAAAGACACCTCACCGACTATACACATGAACCTTATTCCTAGCCAGATGTGGAACCACACACAGAAGTGGTAATGTACACACCTCTGTGAATGGCCCTGCTGATCCCCTGAGAACAGGATAGACATGGTTTATGTGTGAAACACTCTTCTCTCGTACATGAGGAAATGGAAGAAAAGTGTGGAAGGAAAATAGGGTACTTCCCTCTCCTGGACACAGGAAGGAAAGGCCAACTGGACAGGCTTCTGTTCACCAAAATGGCATTAAAACAGCGCCACGGGTTAATGCCCTGGCCTGAAATGCCAGCATCCCATATGGGCGCCGGTTCTAGTCTTGGCCGCTCCACTTCCAATCCAGCTCTCTGCGATGGTCTGGGATAGCAGTAGAAGATGGCCCAAATCCCTGGGCCCTCGCACTCACGTGGGAGACCTAGAAGAAGCTCCTGGCTTCAGAACAGCACGGCTTTGGCTGTTGCGGCCAGCTGGGGAGTGAACCAGCGGATGCAAGACCTCTCTCTCTCTCTGCCTTTCTTTCTCTCTCTGTGTAACTCTGACTTTCAAATAAATAAAATAAATCTTAAAAAAAATTAGCTCTGGGCAATATCACACTTCCATAATAAAGAATCAGGCATACCACGGCTAGGTCTCCATGCTGCCTAACAGTGAACCCTCCTAACAGGGGGGTAGCGGACACTCAACTTCCCAAAGCCACACACGGGTAAGGGGAACAACTACAAGTCAAACCCAGGTCTGACACCAACACCCTCTTCCCGCCACGTGAGTCTCCCTACTGCAGGCAGAACCAGCTCATCTCGATTCTTCCAGCTCAGCGCTGCGAAGCCACCCACCACCGTGGAGAGAAGGTGTGCGAATCATAAATACGCTCACAGAATGCTACCCCAGCAGACAGACATTTCTCACAGCAGCTCTGGGGGTTAACACAGCTTTAAACAAACGAAATTCCTAAAAGTCTCCAAAAAACCATCATTCAGAAAACTGGGGAAAACCTCCCAGTTCTTTCCACCCCCCTCCCTCAATTGCTCAATTATATAAGCATTTTTTCATTCTGCCTTGGGGAACAGTCAACAAGAGCCTGAGAGAGTGTGCAGACAGGGTATCAACATCTCATTTCACCTATCCAGAAACTGGAGCAGAGAAAGAAAACCCGCTCCTAGCACGTTTCCCACCCTGGAACTTCACTGCCCCGGGGCCCGGACCCCACCGCTACCTCTGCCTCCTCGTGGTGCTCAATGAGGGCCTGGGGAGAAAGGTTGTACAGGTTGCAAAGCTTGGACTTCACCATGATGGGAACATGGCCGAGAAACTGCTTAATGACTCCTTTGGAGGTGCCATTTACTGCCCAGCTGATATCAGCCTAGGTGAAAAAGAGAAAAACACTCTTAGGAAGCAGACTACATCGAATGACTTCATGCTTCAGGTTTCAAAGACGGGCGCTCTCAGACGCCAGCACCAAGAAGGCAGAATTCTGTATGAACCCCAGAAGCCATCCGCCCTGTGGGAGCCAGGCGCGGTCACACTCACCGTCAGCTTCCCACGGTAGGTGCTCCTTCGGCCCCGGCATTCTGCTGGGTACACGTTGAACTCTCTGCAGATGGTGCCCTTGGGAACCGTGGGGGGACTGATCACAGCGTCCACGATGGTAAGAGTGATGCGCTCATCTTTGAAAGCGAATTCAAAGGGAGCTATGGCCTGGAATACAATACGCATGATTACACGGCCTGCATTTCCAAGGCACTTTTTCTCTAGGACTCCTGCAAATCCCTGTGTTCCTTAAGCACTGAAGCCCGCAACGCCACCGTGACAAACAGAAGAGAGTTAAGACGACATGCGGTCCACTCTTCACTACGCACTTCAGGCTGCCACGCGTTAACTCGGGGTTGTTCTGTCTGCCATGAGCAGAGCGAGGAGGCTCTCAGGATACAGCTGGCACCAGGCCAACGCGCCTGCTCTCTGACCCCAGCGCCGACCTTCTCCAGTCTGACCCTGCTCAGACAGCAAGGAGAGGGAAGCCTCCTTCCGACTGGGCTCACACTGGCAGCCCACCAGACACAAACAACCCTCCGGCTTAGTGTTAGAATGACAGGAACACGGACGGCGGAGCCGACTAAGAATACACAGGCCATCCGCCCTCATGTGAATTCAACCCAGCTTTTCTCAGTTTTATCTAAGACTGATGGTACTTTAGAACTGAAATGTTAAATATATTTCATGTCTAAGGGATGTAGTGTCAAAACAGGGAGAGGCAATTAGAAGATCTGCTTCGGGGCCGGTGCTGTGGCTCACTTGGCTAATCCTCCGCCTGTGGCACTGGCATCCCATATGGGCTCTGGATTCCAGTCCCAGTTGCCCCTCTTCCAGGCCAGCTCTCTGCTGTGGCCTGGGAGGGCAGTGGAGGATGGCCCAAGTGCATGGGCCCTGCACCCGCATGGGAGACCAGGAAGAGACACCTGGCTCCTGGCTTCAGATCGGCGCAGCGCCGGCCGTAGCGGCCACTTGGGGAGTGAACCAATGGAAGAAAGACCTTTCTCTCTATCTCTCTCTCTCTCACTGTCTATAACTCTACCTGTCAAATAAATTAAAAAAAAAAAAAGAAGAAGAAGAAGAAGAGGAAGATCTGCTTCTCCAGCTCCTGGCTCCGGTCTGGCCCAGCCCCAGGTGTTGCAGCCATTTGGGGGGTGTACCAGTGGATGGAAGACTCTCTCTCTCCTCCCCTCCCCAACTCTGTTACTCTGCCTCTCACATAAATAAATCTTAAAAAAAAAAAAAAAAAAAAAAAAAAAAAGACTCACTCGTGCAAGCCACAGCTGCACTCTCGGCAGGTAAACGCCGCTGAGCCTTGACGCTCACGTTAGTGAAATTCTTTAAAGTTACCGCAAACGCTGACCCACGCTCCGGGGAAACACGAAGTCAAGTCCCTGAGAGCCTCTGTCACAGCTTGCCATCAGCCGATCAGTACAGAACCTCGCCCTACCTGTTCCTGTTAAAGGGCGCCTCACTTGATAGACGGCTGAGCAGCGGGCGTTCAGCTTAGCACTTATGATGCCCACATTCCACCCTGGAGCGCCTGCACCTGCGTCCCAACTCTGACTCCGCTTTCCTGCGAATGCAGACCCCGAGAGGCAGCGGTGATGATCAAGCAGTTGGTCCCTGCCTTGGCCCAGCCCCTGCTGCTGCGGGCATTTGGGGTGGCGAACCAGTGGGCAAGAGCTCCCTCTCTCTTCCTCTCATATAAATAAATAATAAATTTAACAGCAGAATGGTCTGAATGAAGCTTACCTAACGTGTATTTTCATCACAGCTTTCCTGTGCCCAGCAACAACACAAAGTACTTCAATGTATGTTTTCAGGCACTATTTCAAGTTGCAAAATTATCAACAAACAGTACAAAAATGTGAAAAAGGCTGCACCAGACAGCAAAAAGAACAGGTGTTTATGTCTGAGAACTGAAATCGAGAGGCAGAACACTGTCTTATTGGATCTCAGCTGGGAACGCGCGCATCGGGCAACTCAAATGTTTGCTGTTCTACGCACGGAAAGTCACAAGTAAATTTTAGTGAGTAAATGAATCTGTGAATTAGGAATCCCCGAAGGATGAAACTAGTTGTGTTCTGAAAAAATCCACATGATGCACACATGAATTCTGAGCCGCAGAATCGAAGGATCCACTCCACAGAAGCTAAGCAAAACCGGAGCCTCCCCGGCGCCTCGCCGGGACCCCGTCGCCCGCCCGCCTGCGGGACCTTCTCCCCCACGAGCCCCCAGCCTCATGCACCCTGCCCAGCCCCCTCCTCCGCCAGCCTGCCGGCGCACACAGCCCTCCGAGGCGCCGGGGGAGGCACCGCGCTCACCTGCACCGCGTGGCCGAGCCCCTCGCGCACCGCGTAGTTGAACGACTCCACGTGCGCCCGCGTCAGCTCCTGCAAGGCCGCCTTTTGCTGCTCCCGCGGGATCCCGTAAGAGGGGTCGGTCAAGTGCTTTAGGCTAGGCCCGCTGGGCAGGGTCCGCCACCGGCCAACCGGATCCATGTGTCCGCCGGAGCACCGAGAAGCCAGCGGCAGCGCGCCACACGCAGGAGTCGCTGCCGGAATCCCGGCGCCCGCGGCCTGCTGGGAAATGTAGTTTCTTCATGTTCCGCCCGCCTTCGGCCCTCCGGTGTTATAGGGTCGACTTGGAACCAAAACCATGGAGCGAATGGACCGGTTAGAACTGTACAGAACTAGAACAGGGCGAGAGCGCACCTTCAACTCTCTTCCGCCCCACTCAAATCCTTCCTTCCTCCGCCCCCAAATACCGGAAGTGAAGCTTGCTGCAAGCCCAATTTAGCTGGTAACCTCTTTGGTCCTTCTCGCTCAGTAAGGATCGCCGGAGAGCGGACTTGGGGAGACACTCAGCTCGAGTTGTGGCTTCAAGGAGAGCGCGGTCTTGTATTGAGTTCCGGGCTCTAAGCTTTGCCCCTGGCCCAGCCCTGGCTGTTCCAGACATTTGGTAGTGAACCAGCAGATGGGAGCTCTGTGTCTGACCGTCTGCCTTTCCAATAAAACATGTTCTTCCGCTTTAAAAAAAAAATATTTATTTGAAAGAGAGCGAAAAAGAGATCTTCTGTCAGTTGGTTCACTCCCTAAATGGCTGCAACCCAGGCCACCGTCAGGAGCCCAGAACTGTTTTGTTTTTTGGTTCTTTTAAAAAATGTATTTATTTTATTTGAAAGGCAGAGTTACAGAGAGGGAGAAAAAGAGATCTTCCACTTGCTGGTTACAGAGAAAGGGGGAGAGAGGTCTTACTTCCAATGATTCATTCCCCAGATGGCCACAGTGGCCAGAGCTGTGTTGATCCAAAGCCAGGAGCCAGGAGCTTCTTCCGGGTCTCCCATGCAGGTGCAGGGGCCCAAGGACTTGGGCCATCTTCCACTGCTTTCCCAGGCCATAGCAGAGAGCTGGATCAGAAGTGGGACAGCCAGGACTTGAACCAGCACCCATTTAGGATGCTGGCCCCACAGACAGAGGCGTAACCTACTACACCATAGCACCAGCCTGGAGTCCAGGACTCTTTATCTGGGTCTCCTGTGTGGGTGGCAGGGTCCCAAGCACTTGGGCCATCTTCCACTGCTCTCCCAGGCACATTAGCAGGGAGCTGGATTGGAAGTGGAGCAGCCAGGACACAAACTGTTGCTCATATGGGTTGCAGTGTGGCTTAACCCACTGTGCTATAATAGACAGCCTCTGTTCTTCCATTTTAAAAAATGAAACCCATTGTGTGTATTGTATTTTTATTTATCTATTTAGCTAGTTGGTAGACATTTGGGTTGTTTCCACTGTTTGGCTATTACAAATAATGCTGTGAATATCTGCACAAGTTTTTGTATGGACAGGTTTTCAATCCTTTTAGGTTTTATAGCTAGAAATGGGATTTCTGAGTCATACATTAACTACATATTTATTTATTTATTTATTTATTTATTTTGAGAGGCAGAGTGAAAAGAGATGAAGAACTTCCAACTTGTGATTCTTTCTCCAAATGCCCGCAACTGTCAGGGCTGGGCCAGGGCAAAAGTGAGAGCTTAGAACTCAACCCAGGTCTCCCACATAGCTGACAGGAACCCAATGACTTGAGCCATCATGGCTGCCTCCTGAGTTTCACATTAGCACCTGGACTCAGGAACTGGAGCCAGGAGTGGAGCCCAGGCATTTCACTGTGGTGCATAAGAGCCTTAGCTGCAGACTTAAATGCTAGGCATTGCCTGCCCCCGTGCTTAACTTTTTGAGGTTGTAAAGAACTGTTTTATGAAGGAACTGTTCCACAATTCTACATTCCCCACACCAATGTATAAAGGGTCTGATTTTTTCCATCTCCTTACCAGTACTTACTATTGTTTTTTATTGGCGGCATCCTGTTATATATAGGATGTTACATATAGGATGTGCCCATATAGGATGCCGGCTCTGCAGGCAGCAGCTTTACTTGCTATGTCACAGCACCGGCCCCTGCTTCACTTTCAATTTAGCTCCCTGCTGATGCACCTGGAAAAGCCGAGGAGGATGGCCCAGGGACTTGGGCCCTTGCACTCATGCAGGAGGCCTGGAAGAAGCTTCTGGCTCTCGGCTTCAGACTGGTCCAGCTTGTGGCCATTTGGGAAATGAACCAGTGGATGGAAGATCTCTCTTTCTCTTCTTCTCTCTCTACCTTTCAAATAAACAATTTTTTTTTAAATTTTTATTTGACAGGTAGAGTTATAGACAGAGAGAAACAGAGAGAAAGGTCTTCCTTCCGTTGGTTCACCCCCAAAATGGCTGCCATGGCCAGCATTGTGCCAATCCAAAGCCAGGAGCTGGGTGCTTCCTCCCGGTCTCCCATGCGGATGCAGGGACCCAAGCACTTGGGCCATCCTCCGCTGCTCTCCCCGGCCACAGCAGAGAGCTGGACTGCAAGAGGAGCAACCGGGACAGAATCCAGCACCCCAAAAGGGACTAGAACCTGGGGTGCCGGTGCCACAGGCGGAGGATTAGCCAAGTGAGCCACTGCGCCAGCCAAATAAATAAATCTTTAAAAAAAAAATCTGGCCGACGCCGAGGCTCACTAGGCTAATCCTCCGCCTAGCGGCGCCGGCACACCGGGTTCTAGTCCCGGTTGGGGCGCCGGATTCTGTCCCGGTTGCCCCTCTTCCAGGCCAGCTCTCTGCTGTGGCCCAGGAGTGCAGTGGAGGATGGCCCAGGTGCTTGGGCCCTGCACCCCATGGGAGACCAGGAAAAGCACCTGGCTCCTGGCTCCTGCCATCGGATCAGCGCGGTGCGCCGGCCGCAGCGCGCCGGCCGCGGCGGCCATTGGAGGGTGAACCAACGGCAAAAGGAAGACCTTTCTCTCTGTCTCTCTCTCTCACTGTCCACTCTGCCTGTCAAAAAATAAAAAAAAAATAAAAAAAAAAATCTTACACAATTGACTCTTGGCAAGTTTGTTGCTACTTTTTGGTGCTGATATAAATTGCATCCATTCATTTTCAAATCGCTAATCTGTGTTGTGTGGAATACACCTGAGTTTTGTAGATTGCTCTTGCTCTGGCAACCCCATTGGACTAGTTTATTAGCTCTGAAACTTTTTGTGGATTCCTTACGATTTTATATACAGATTTTGGTCATCTCAAGAGACAGTTCTACTTCTTCCTTTTCAATGTGTGTGCCCACCCTTCTTCTTCCCTTCATCTAATTACTCTAAAAATTTGAGTACAGTGTTCAATGAAGTGGCAAGAATGGTTATTGTTTTGTGGCTGCTATCAGGAAGAAAGCTGTCTGTTACCCTCAATATGAAGGAAGCTGTGGGCTTTTCTAAAGACGCTTATATCAAGTTGAGGAAGTTCCCTTTCTATTCCTAGTTTGTTGAGTGTTTTTAATCAAGAACAAATGTTGCGGATGGTCAATGATTTCTCAGGTGCATTGATATTATGTGGTTTTTGTCCTTTTTTCTATTAAAATGGCACACCACATTGATTGAATTTTGTGAATCAAACAAACTGTGTATTCTAAGGATAAATATTAGTCATGGTCTATAATTTTTTTTAAGATGTATTTATTTACTTGAGAGGAAGAGTTACAGACAGACAGAGAGACGGAGAGAGAGGTCTTCCATCTGCTGGTTCACTACTCAAATGGCCTCAACGTCTGGAGCTGGGCCAATCTGAAGCCAGGAGCCAGGAGCTTCTTCCAAGTCTTCACACGGGTGCAGGGGCCCAAGCACTTGGGCCATTTGCTGCTGCTTTTGACAGGCCATCAACAGGGGGCTGGGTCAGAAGTGGAATAGCTTGGACTCAAACTGGCACCTAAATGGGACGCTGGCACCTCAGGCAGGTGCTTAACATACTATGCCACAGCGCTGGCCCCATAGTCTTTTCTTACATGTTGCTGGACTTGATAGTATTTTGTTAAAGACTTTTCTATTTATATTCCTAGTAGATACTGATGTGTTATTTTCTTATGATGTCTTTGGTTTTGGTATTAGACTATTCATAATGGCATCATGAATTAGGAAGTGACTCAGTACTGTTTTGGGGAAGAGTCTGTGAGATTCCTCTTTAAACATTTGGTGGAATTCAGCAGTTAATCATTCTGGTCCTGACCTTTTCCCTCTGGGAGGTCTTATTATTAATTCAATCTCTTGTGTATTTCTTTATTGATAAAGAAATGGACAAAAGTTCTGTTATTGATTTCCGATTTTGTTCCATTGTTGTCAGAGAGCATATGTTGTATGATTTCCGTGCTTTTAGATCTACTGAGGCTTATTTTATGGCCTAGCACATGACCCATCCCAGAGAACATTCCATGCATACTTGAGAAGATGTTGTATTCTGCTGCTGTTGGTGTATTGTTCTACACTTATTTGTCCAGTTGGTTTTCTGCTTCTTCATGGATCCTTTTCCTAGTTGTTTTCTCCATTACTGAAAATAGAGTACTGAAAGCTCCAACTATTACTGAACTGTCTGTTTCTCCCTTCAGTTCTGAGTTTTTGCATCATGGAACTTGCGGCTCATTTGCTAGGAGCATATGTTTTTATCTTCCTGATGGGCTGATCCTTTTACCATTTTAAAATGTCCTTCATTTGTAGTAACAACTTTCTTCTTGATGCCTTTTCTTTCTAATATTAGTACAGCTACTTCAGCTCTCTGAGTTAATATTTGCATGGTACGTTATTCTATCCCTTTATTTTCAACCTATTCATGGTTTTAAACTCAAAGTGTGTCTCTTGTAGTCAGCACATAGTTGGAATGTGATTGTTTCTTAGAGTATTTACATATTTATTTGAAAGCCAGAGTTAGAGAGAGAGAAGAGACAGAGAGATCTTCCATCTGTTGGTTCACTCTACAAGTGGCCGCAAGGATCAGGGTTGAGCCAGGTGCTTTATCCAAGTCTCTCAAGTGGGTAGCAGGGGCCCAAACACTTGAACCATCTTCTCCTACTTTTCCCAGGCCAATAGGAGGGAGGTGGATCAGAAGTGGCCTCACCTACTACACCACAACGCCAGCCCTGGATCATGATTTTTTTAAAATCTGTTTCTGTTAATCTCTGCCTTTTGACTGGAGTGTTTTATCTGTGGTTAATGAAATTACTGATAGAGTAGGCTTAATCTGCCATTTTGCTGTTTTCTTAGGTTCCTGTCTTTTTCCTCCTCCTCCCTCATTCCTGCCTTCTCCTTTTGCTGTGATTTGAGTATGATGTATCCCCACAAGCTGGTACAGGTGGTTAATCCCCAAAGTCTTATGTTAACGGTGTTAAGTTGTTTGAGTTATATGGTCAGTGTGTTGTTTGTTCCACTTGTTATAGCCACTTCAAGAAGTTGAGAAATTAGGGGGCCGGTCCTGTGGCGCAGTAGGTTAATCCTCCGCCTGAGGCGCTGGCATCCCATATGTGCACTGGTTCTAGTCCTGGCTGCTCCTCTTTCAGTCCAGCTCTCTGCTGTGGCCTGGGAAGGCAGTGGAGGATGGTCCAGGTCCTTGGGACCTTGCCTCACATGGGAGACCGGGAAGAGGCACCTGGCTCCTGGCTTCGGATCAGCGCAGCTGCAGCCGTTGTGGCCACCTGGGGAGTGAACCAATGGAGGGAGGACCTTTCTCTCTGTCTCTCCCTCTGTCTGTAACTCTACCTATCAAATAAATAAAATAAAATCTTAAAAAAAAAGAAGTTGAGAAATTAAAACAGTGCTGTTGTTCGCTTTTGAGATATGCACCCAGGGAAAACACTGTCCACATGGGTGCATCATCAGTCACATCAAATAAAGCTGGAGGAATGGGAACGTGCGTGAGACCACCAAAGCGGTCAGGTCATGCCAGTTCCTGCAGTGTGGCTTTGGACAAGCTCCAACCCCATTCCTGCCCTACACTGGCTGCCCTGGCTACTGGATTTCACCATGATTGTTTTCAAGATTCCTATGGAGTTGGAGGAGGCAAAAAGGAGACAGGGAAAGCTAGAATGTCAGAAACCTCATTGTTCTTACCCAGATGCGACCACTGTTCTTGAACAAATGTTTCCCGGATTGCTGCAAGCCCTTGGTTTGTTTCCAGAGTTCTGCCAGGGTCCTCGTTACTTTTATGGAAGAGAGGATTTTCAGACTTTTACTCTGCTATGCCCACAGATGTCCTCGCATGTCAACTTCTTAAAAGACATTCTACTTTCAGCAACCTTCAGGTTGTGCCATCAAGAATCCCAAGAGACAGGACTCATGTCCCTCTGCCTGCAGGGATACTGCAGGCAGATATTATTGGGGCTGGCGCCGCGGCTCACTAGGCTAATCCTCCACCTAACGGCGCCGGCACACCAGGTTCTAGTCCCGGTCGGGGGGCCAGATTCTGTCCTGGTTGCCCCTCTTCCAGGCCAGCTCTCTGCTGTAGCCAGGGAGTACAGTGGAGGATGACCCAAGTGCTTGGGCCCTTCACCCCATGGGAGACCAGGAGAAGTACCTGGCTCCTGCCATTGGATCAGCGCGGTGCGCCGGCCGTGGCGGCCATTGGAGGGTGAACCAACGGCAAAGGAAGACCTTTCTCTCTGTCTCTCTCTCTCACTGTCCACTCTGCCTGTAAAAAAAAAAAAAATATTATTGGACCTCAGGGGCCAGGGGAGAACTTCCCACACAAATGCAACCGATCCCTAAGGCCAATCCCCCAAAGGCTCTGAACCTGCTCCTGAAGCTGCCTGAGTCCACATGTGTTGTCCCCTGCCCGTGAGATCTCTGTTGAGTTCAGTGGGAGAGTCTTGCGCATCTGAAACCTGTTGAGAGTGAGGTGCCTGTGCCAGGGTCTCTGGTATGGAAGGACCCTACTGTGTGCCAGAAGTAAGTTTATGGAGTGGAAGCAGACACAAAAGGCAGCCAGCTGAACAGGGGAGAGAGGTCCCGAGCAATCAGCCGCATCACACAAATGACAAACTATTACAGCTCACCCAGATGAAGCCCTTTCTATGCATGAGACCAAGTGCCTACAGGGTGTGAGATCTGCTGGCCTTTCCAAGCCTGGGCTTAGTGAAACGCTGTGTGAGGATTTGGCCTTCTGGCCAGGAATGGAAAGAGGCTCATTTCAGAAGCCCAGCCGCATTCACCGCACGTTAGAGGCACACACAACTCTCCTTTATGGCCATGGGTCTCACTTCACAATTTGCATCGTGACTCAGACAATAAACAAGACAGAAACAACGGCCTGGGTTTTGGCAGCTGCAATTGTTTAAACACTTCACTTTAGAGCGGCTCATCAGTTTAGAAGGACCATCTTTGGCCACATCTGGCCTGTGTTTGTATGGCTTGCAAGCTTAGAATTGTTTTTGCTCTTTCATTGAAGAATTGGGGGAGGGGAGCAAAGGCTGTAAGACAGATTCTATCTGGCTTCCAAACCCCAGCCCATTTGCTGTCTAGTCATTTACTGAAAAAGTCTGCCTACCTGAGGGTAACAGTATCAGGGATTTAAATAACCAGTGACATCATAGCACAGTCAATGCACACTAGGATGACAGAAGCAAAGCCGACAACAACAGTTGAAATATCATTACTTTAATGCTCCAGGCATTTTAAACATTCATAAACTGCCTTATTTCAGAAGTCATTTCCTCTTAGGTACAGACTCTGTCCAGGATCAGAGAGACACGAACATCACTAGATGTTCTCCACAGTATCCACATGCTACATACGGGATCCACTTCGTGCCCTGTCTTCCCTGGAGGAGCCCAGCCCCCACCTCTACCACACTCGCAGGAAGGCTGGATCCACCCTTGCTCAACACATGGCCTTGACTGTTAATAAACACACACATGGTGGCTTCAGGGGCCCTTGCTGGCTCCGTCTGTCCCAGCACATTCCCGGCACTCCCAGCCACTGTCGCGCTGGCTGACGAATACGCCCACGCCTGCTCCACTGCATCACAGACACGGAGGCACTAACGTGTCCTTGGGAAAATGGAGTTTGTAATTAGCACAGCAGTTAAGTACAAGGGAGTATAAGTAACATGTATTTAGAAGATTTATAAATCCACATCTGTTTACACTGGTTGCCAAGGCTTCATACACGGAATAAATGAAAGCTTATTTGAGTCTTCCAGATGCTTAGTGAAAAACAGAGAACCAGCTCAGACGATACTCGAATAATCATGAATACAGGTGTCAGCATTTCCTCCAGACATGTCTACGTTTCCCAAGGAGGAATCTGTTAAGAAGCGTAAGCCTTATGCAGTGCTTCCGAGGTGTGCGTCCTTGCGTCTCAGGCAGTGGGGTGAGCCATCTGGAGGTGTACTTGCTGCCTGAGGTTCTGGTTAATTGGCCAAGGGTGGGGGAGGGCCAGGGGGTGCGGGCATCAACATTTTTTAGAAGCTTCACTAGTTACTCCAGCATGCAGTCAGCGCTGAGAACCTTAGTACTGAAGGTTCTTGAGTCTCAGACTCTCACCTGTCCTCACTACAAGCCCTTGAGGTAGTCCTCGGGTCAGGCAAGGATCTCTCCCGTGAGATAAGAAACTAAGGCACAGAGAGGTTAACGGGCTCGGCTGCCGCTCGCACAAGCAACAGAGCCAAGACTGGAATCAGCATCTTCAAACACATTTGTGCCTCCTCCCCCAGCAAATGGCAACACCCACATGGACTCAACAGAGGAAGACTGGGGGGCCAGGCATGATCACCAGTGCCAAGGACACCAAGGGAGGGGGTAGGGGACCGTTCTGAGTCAACCCTCCCACCAAATTGGAAATAAATGCAAACCAGAGATACCTATTCGACACAATGTGAGGAATGAACAGTAACTTTTTCTGTTTTTTAGGGCCTTACTTCCCTCACAGAATCATTAGTGATTCAGGTTTCTTAGAAAACCCATCAGGATTCACAGACTTCCTAAAATACAGATTCTCCGCTCTGCCACTTGTAAGAGCTGGAAAACTCTCCAATGGCACTGTAACTGGGGTACAAAAGGCTAAGTCTGAGCCTGTGTTAGCCTGCAACAGCACAAAAAAGCCTCCATGCTTTCCCTGTTACCAGCCCACCTAGACACACCCAGGACCCAGCACCCTCAGCTTTCTAAATGAGTGCACACTGTCCCATGATCTAATTAGATCTCACTCCTTTCGCATCCATGAGCCCCGACACCAACCCATCAGCTACACTGGGCTCCAGGACTGTTCACCACTGACACAGGCTCTGGATGCAAGCCGTATCATCCACATTCTGGGTAACCCCCAGGATTTCTCTTCTGTAATTCCAAATCCCTACAACAATCAACTCAGTTACGCCTTTCTTCACTTCCTCCCAAAGCAACACATCCAGGCCTATCCCCACTGCTGCCTCTGTTACATCAGTTCTACCATGATCAGTCTTTTCATTGTGAGCTTCTATATCTCATCATATTTGAGGTATTGCTTTTCCTTCTCTTTGCCAAAGTCTCACTCACTGCAGAACTACTTGTTCCAAGGAGAAACGAATAAAGGAGCACACGAATGCACACAGAAAGCACCCAACACGTTTCTAAGGGTGTGTGCGTGTGTGTGTGTGTGTGTGTGTTTCAATGGGTCTGCTCTGATTTCTGGGACACTCTAAGAGCCTGTTAACTGGGCTCACATGGAACACAAATGCCAGTTGTTCTTCCCACCATTAGTGCAGCTTCCTGAAAAGCCTACGAAATACAAAGCTGTTTCAAAAACTTCACAGAAAAGTGAAATGAAAAGACGAATTTACTCTGGTGCAAAAATGACCCATCATTTTCCAATTTCTGAAGACCCCATGTATGCATAGATCTCAAAGTTTTTTTGCATCAAAATAAACTTATCTTTAATTTCATCTTCTTTGAACTTTCTGAAGCTACCTTTCCCATGAGTCGAACCAGGACATGGAGACAACTGGCCAACAGAACCTGTGTGCTGTGTGGCTCAGGCTTACAGGACGCGGCCTGGAGCTGAGAAACCACAACGTGGCCAGTGAAAAAGAGCAGTCACTCGCACAGATGGCCTCTCCTGATGCCTGCGGACACAGCACACCCAGAACCCTTCTGGTGACCAAAGCGGCCCCTCCAGCTTCTGCAGGGGGCGCCTGGGACACAGAACACAAAGGGGGAAAGCAGACTGTCTGGGGCAGGGTCACTCGGGGAGGGCATAAGGAGTCTAATTCTTTCTCCTGACTCCCCGGAGAAGTTTTTACAAATCTGTACTTGAAAAACAAAACAAAACAAAACAGGAAGGAAAGGGAACTTTGCAAAACTGCAATTTAGAATTCTGGCTTAAAAAAGCAAAGGTAACTGCGAATCATCTTATAGCAAAGTCCCACCATACCCAACCTATTAAGTAAAGCAAGATATGGTATTTTTTTTTTCTCTCATGCTTCTGTGATGCTCACAGGGGGCAAACTTGCTGCTGTTTCTAAAACATGCAGAGAGCAGACCAAGAGCAGGGTGTGCCGTTTTGGTGCCCAACCCTCAGGAACCCTGGCAGGTGACCGGCCAACCGCCATGATGGAAGGTGCTGAGGGTGACCCGCCCTGGCAGAGGCCAGCACGTGGCAGGAGACTAAGGGCTGTTGGTGCATGCTTGTCCAGCATCTAGGGGGCAGAGGTGTGGTAGAGAGGGTGAGCAAGGAACACACGGGCAGCCCCCAGACCGCGCTAACATCCGATGCCTGTCCCAGGGCAGTGGCACTGCAGCCGGGTGCAGAGCTAAGGCACTAAGTCTGTAGCCGGTGGAAAAGACACCAGCCATGGTCCCAGCCGTCTGCATTCCCAGGGAGATGAGGTTCTGCTTGCCATGCTGCCTTAGCAGAGTTTTCTAAAGCACAAGAACACAAAATAACCCAACTCCTGCTGGTTTTTTCCTCTTAGAAGAATTCCACTCTGCTCAGAGACTTTGGCTTCTGTTTTCAAGAGCCCTGCGGAGCGCTGCGCCCCACCTGGGAAGTGGTGAGCAGCGTGCTCTGGGCGCGGTCGCCTCCGCTTCTGGCAAGCCCTCTTCCGTCACGCCGGCTCCAGCTGCCCTTCCTTCCTCCGTGTCGGTGTGAACAGGAGCAGTCGTCCCAGCTTCCCTGCGGCAGGACGCCGTGTTTTTCCCAAGGCAGCTCTGAGCACCCCCACGGCTCACAGCTTGATGAATGCAGCCGGCGGGGGCTGCGGCTGCTGCACGTCGGGGGGCGGGAAGACACTGGATATGGCTATGTCCACGATGCCCTGGCACAGCTCCGCATACAGCCTCCTGAAACGCATTTGAAAAATGTCACTGGGGATGCTCAGCAACATCCTAAGTGAAAAATCATTTTTGACCAAAATCTGCTCCGTCCATCCCATCTCATGACCATATTTATAAAGCTGGTTCCCATTTGACATACAAATACTGCAGGAGGCAGTGGAGGAAGATAAAACAGTTCAATATGCATGGATGTTCTCACTATGAACCACACAGACAACCTGCGTGGTTGGGAAGAGGCAGATTCAACAGCAGAGAAGGGACATCTTGTTGACCTGGTCAGGTGTATAAGGAAGGGCAGGCACCTCCAGGAAATGGACTGACCCAGTACGGTTGAGGAGACACTGGAAAAGATTCCCCAAGAGAGGCAGCTAAGCCGAGACGTGGAAAATGAACAGTGAGACAGAGAACGGAGGAGGGAGAGGGAGAGGGAGTGAGAGAACCGATGGAGGTAGAGATTCAAGGCACTGGAGGGAATCCCGCAGACACGGAGAGGCTGCGTGGGGGCCGGGGAGCAGAGCCCAAGAAGACTGAACACTGATGCATAATCACGAGAGGCCTCAGCCAGGCCCTAGAACCAGAGGCTCCTGCAGACTTCTTGAATGAAACAGAGGCATTTCTGCGAGGGGCACGGGAGTGCTTCTGGTGGGGAAAGGGAGTAACTCAACTGAGGAGGAGGCACTGTGTCTCCGCCTCCCCCCTTCTCCTTGTCTGCATGCCTCTTACTTCCTATACCCACAGGCTTATACCCAAAGCCTTTAGGGCCAATACTAAATAAAGTGTCCGGTCTCTACTGAAGTGCTCGGCCTTGTAAGGACCGCAGGAGATGGCCTGCACTTTGATACAGGATAATTCTGCTTAAAAAGAGCTACCCTGGAGAAACTGCCTGGATATCATCCAAATGAGCTTCAGGGGTAAAGTCAAAGAGACTCATTTACCTCGCCCAGCCCCCAAAGGTGGGGCGACTTTCTTCCCTTCTTCCATTCTACATGTGTGTGCCTGACTGCATTTTAGATTCTGGCCCTTGAGCCAACACCGAGACATGATGGTATCCCTGTCTCTGGTACTCCCACTCTGCCCCCTTAAAGCATCCCTGTGGACACTCTCTGAGCTCTCCCCTTCCACATTATGTGCCAGGATGGCGCAACTGAGAAACCTTCTGTCTTTCAGCACGAAATTCATGAGGGAATAGAAGGACGCTACAACGATGATTCTGTTTAAGTCGAACTCAAGCAACTTCTGAGCCAGATGACTTGCAGTGTTAATAAGGAACATGCACCTTGCTCATTTAACTAATTATGTACAAGAACTAGATATGCTGGGGCCAGCACTGTGGTGTAGCAGGTAAAGCTGCTGCCTGCAGCGCCAGCATCCCATATGGGCTTCGGTTCAAGTCCTGGCTGCTCCATTTCTGATCCAGCTCTCTGCTATGGCCTGGAAAAGCAGTAAAAGACAGCCCAAGTCCTTGGGCCCCTGCATAGTATGGAAGACCTGGAAGAAGCTCCTGGCTCCTGGCTTCGGATCTGTGCAGCTCCAACTGTTGAAGCCATTTGGGGAGTGAACCAGTGGATGGAAGACCTTTCTCTTTCTCTGCCCCTTCCTCTCTGTAACTTTGCCTTTCAAATAAATAAATCTTAAAAAAAATTTTAAAATAGATGTACCAGCACTGTGCTAGGCTGTGGGACTCAACAGACAATGAGAAAAACAAAGCTATGGCCTTCATGGTGAACATGTTCTAGAAAGAAAATAAAAAATGAGTTAATTTGAAGAGTTCAAAGAAGGAAAGTACTACGGTGAGAAATTCAGACATGGGATTGTTCAGAGACAGCTTCCCTGAACCAAGGAACCCAGCCATGGTAAGACTGGCAGGGGAGCGACAGCAAGCGCAAAGGCCCCATGGCAGACGAGAGCCCTCAAGGGTAAGGATGCTCGGGGTGAAGCTGCAGAGGGAGGCGAAGCAGTGACCCTGCAGCTGCAGGAAGGCTCTGGCTTTTTTTTTTTTTTTTTTTTTTTTTTTTTTTTTTTTTGACAGGCAGAGTGGACAGTGAGAGAGAGAGACAGAGAGAAAGGTCTTCCTTTGCCGTTGGTTCACCCTCCAATGGCCGCCACGGCTGGCGCGCTGAGGCCGGCGCACCGTGCTGATCCGAAAGCAGGAGCCAGGTGCTTCTCCTGGTCTCCCAAGGGGTGCAGGGCCCAAGCACTTGGGCCATCCTCCACTGCACTCCCGGGCCACAGCAGGGAGCTGGCCTGGAAGAGGGGCAACCGGGACAGAATCCGGCGCCCCGACCAGGACTAGAACCAGGTGTGCCGGTGCCGCAAGACGGAGGATTAGCCTAGTGAGCCGTGGCACCGGCCTGCTCTGGCTTTTATCCCAGGTGAAATGGGAAGTCGTCTCCAACTCACAGTGCTGGCTGCTCTAGGGAAGACGTGTTTTATGGAGGCAAGAGCAGAAGTGGAAATCCAGTTAGGCTCTCTGCAAAAGCCTCCCCAGTGATGGCACGTGACCTGTGCAAGGGCAACAGCAGTGGGGGTGCAGGGCAAGAGGATGGAGCAGGCTGGAGGCAGAACCCACAGAGCCCTGCAGGGAAGCGGGAGGCGGGACTTGGCTGCTGTTCTGGGCGCCAGGGGATTGGTGGCCACTTCCTGAGGATGGGGAAGTCGGGATAAGGAAGTGCCTATCAGACCCGCGGGAGTCTTGACAGGAGGCCAGCAAGGCGGGTGGAGAGGGCAGTCTGCAAGCCTGCACCGCGGTGTCATTCGGTAGTTTAACAATCATCAAGCTGATGAGATTGCAGAGACGGGGTAGCCGAGACAGAGGGACACCCAGGGCTAAGACCAGGGTTAATGAGGAAGAGAGGAAAGCACGCTTGCCCACGCTCCCCAAGGCAGGTCTGCCCAGCGCTCTGTGCACTGAAGCACAGTCAGGGCATCTCGGCAAGGGCTGGCCAGCTGCCTCCAATGCTGCCCACAGGCCCCGGGATGCGAGCACAGGAAGGAGAGGCCGGACCTGCCAGGAAGGACATGGCTGGTGACCTTCCAAGAACTGTTTCTGCGGGGTGGCCGGGATGAGGCCCCCTCGAAGGACCCTGCAGCCACATGAGAGGGTCCCTGGCAGTTAGCAGGCCCACCACCCTCCTGAGCATGGAGCAACTGCTCAACACAGAGAGGAGATGGCAAAGGAAACAACTCAGCAAAGCCCCTGCCAGCCGGCGTCCTCCCAGAACATTCGCATCGCTGTGACGCCCTCCCTGGCAGCAAAGGGCCTCCGCCTGACCCTCTGGGCACGCGCGCTCACCCCCTCACCAAGACAGCTGCCCGCCCCACCTCCCACGGCTCACAACACAACCTCCTCAGGCTTACTGAGCACAAGCAGGGGCGCCGTTGACCTCAATGAGCCAGACTTTCAGCTCCTCGTCCACCATGAAGTCGAAGCCAAACAGCTGGAAGCTCTGGTAAGGGAGGTACTTGGTGCTGATGGCGGGCTCCACGCTCATGAGGCAGCTCCTGCAGGGCAGGAGGAGACAGTGTGCTGAGAACAGGGTGCTCCAGGCAGCAGGAACACCTGAGACGCGCCAGCAAGGTTTTAAAGCAAGTACACATAAAAACCGGCTCGGACTTAAGCCTCTCTTTTAAATTTGTCCCCAGGAGCTAGCACTGTGGTGCAGCAGGTGAAGCTGCCATTTGCGTCACTGGCATCCTGTATCACTGTGCTGCTTCGAATCCTGGCTGCTCCACTTCTGATCCAGATCCCTGCTACGGCGCCTGGGAGAGCAGTGGAGGATGGCCCCTGCACCCATGTGGGAGACCAGGACAGAGTTCCTGGCTTCTGCCTTTGGCCTGGCCCAGCCCTGGCTGCTGCAGTCATTTGAGGGGGTGAACCAGGGGATGGAAGATCTCTGTCTCTTCTTCCCTCTCTCGTCACCCTGCTTTCAAATAAATAAATCTTCAAAAATAAATAAATAAATAAATAAATGTCTCACCAACAGATTATTCAAGAGAATGCAGCTTTATCTAGAAATTAGCTGGAAAACTCTGTAAGCACGCATGTTCTTCCGGGCAAAGGCTGCTTCCTCCGGCCCCATGAGCAGCACAGCACTGAGCCCTGTGGCCTCTGTACATGCAGACTGCTCCAACAGCTGGGCTGCTGCCACGCTGGTTTATGAGAAAGAAAACACTTCCACGTACTTCTGCCTTGTAGAGAATGGGGACCATCTGATAAAGTTTTGCAGAATTTGCAAAACAGAATGTTGGTCTCAGTAATTTCTTTCACTAGCTCAAGTTCTAAAGCCACACGACTGTTAATTAAAAAGATTAGAAAGCTGTACATATTTTACCAAATATTGAAATATAGAGGAGCCGGCACCGTGGCTCACTTGGTTAATCCTCCGCCTGCGGCGCCAGCATCCCGTATGGGTGCCAGGTTCCAGTCCCGGTTGCTCCTCTTCCAGTCCAGCTCTCTGCTGTGGCCCGGGAAGGCAGTGGAGGATGGCCCAAGTGCCACCCGCATGGGAGACCAGGAGGAAGCACCTGGCTCCTGGCTTTGGATCGGCACAGCGCCGGCCATAGCGGCCATTTGGGGGGTGAACCAATGGAAAGAAGACCTTTCTCTCTGTCTCTCCCTCTCACTGTCTGTAACTCTGTCATTAAAAAAAATTAAAAAAAAAATAGTATAGAAGTATTATGAGCATCAACTACTTTCTGAAAAAAATTGGGGGATTCCAGAGACACAGAAAAAACATTTAAAGTGAAACTCAGAAACATATAGCACATAAGATCAGAGGTCAGGTCAGAACCCCAGGCAAATTTTTTTATCCTTTCTTGGCCAAACTTTGAGTCCCTTACCCATAAAGTTGAGGGTGAAAACAGTACCTACTCTTAGTGCGCAGATTGTTCAATGAGATAATTACATAAGGAACTTAGCACAACTCCTGGCACCTAGGAAGCATGTTATAAATGTTACTTATAGGAACAGTCATCATCTCATTAATTTATCATTGTGATAATCACAAATCTACTAGTTACGAATACCTGCTATCTATTATAACCATGCCAGAGAAGCTGCATCATTTGTTTTATGACCATCTTCCCTGATTTCTCCCTCCATTGAAGATGGGGGCAAAATATGTCATGATTACTGTAGGATGACCAACAATAACTGATACCTGTCCTCCCACACGGCTATGTATTTAGAAAGGAAAAGATGCAGGGAACTGGTGTCCACACGGCTGGCTCTAAAATGCATCTCTTTCTTTTTTTTTTTAAAAGATTCATATGTCTTTTTTTATTATTATTTTATTTTTTAAATCATTCTTTATTTATTTATTTATTTATTTTTTATTTGACAGGCAGAGTGGACAGTAAGAGAGAGAGACAGAGAGAGAAAGGTCTTCCTTTTGCCGTTGGTTCACCCTCCAATGGCCGCCGCGGCCGGCGCGCTGCGGCCGGCGCACTGCGCTGATCCGATGGCAGGAGCCAGGAGCCAGGTGCTTTTCCTGGTCTCCCATGGGGTGCAGGGCCCAAGCACTTGGGCCATCCTCCACTGCACTCCCTGGCCACAGCAGAGAGCTGGACTGGAAGAGGGGCAACCGGGACAGAATCCGGCGCCCCGACCGGGACTAGAACCCTGTGTGCCGGCGCCGCTAGGCGGAGGATTAGCCTAGTGAGCTGCGGCGCCGGCCCAAAAGATTCATATCTTTAAAAGGATCATTTATTTATTTGAAAGGCAGAGTTTCAGAGACAAATGAGAGACAAAGAGATCTTCTATCCACTGGTTCAGTCCCCAGTTGGCCACAACAGCTGGAGCTGGGCCAGGCCACAGCCAGGAGCCATAAGCCTCATCTGGGTCTCCCCCATGAGTGCAGGGGTCCAAGCACTTGGGCCATTTTCTGCTGCCTTCTCAGGCACATAAGCAGGGAGCTGGACTTGAAGTAGAGAAGCTGAGACTCTAACCCGTGCCCCTCAGGATGCTGGCATGGCAGATGGTGGCTTAATCTGCTGTGTCACAACGCCCACCCCCAAGATGCAACCTTACAGCCAGGTTTTCACTCATGACTTTCATATTTTTTTGTTTGAAAGGCGGAGTTTCAAAGAGGGAGGTGCTGGTTCAAGTCCTGGCTGCTCCACTTCCAATCCTGCTCACTGTTAATGCACCTAGGAAAGCAGCAGAAGATGGCCCACGTGCGTAGGCCCCTGCTACCCTATGGGAGATCTGGAAGAAGCTCGTGGCTTTGGCCTGGCTCAGCCCTGGCCATTGTGGCCATCTGGGAAGTAAAGCAGTAGATGGACGCTCTCTCTCTATTTGTCCCTCTCTGTAACTTTGTCTTTCAAATAAATACAATGAAACCTCAAAAAGAAAATTGTAGATAGATTAGCCACTTGAAAACCAATTACAGGGGTCAGCACTGTGGCTCAGGTTAATCCTCCGCCTGTGGCACTGGCATCCCATATGGGTGCCTGTTCTAGTCACAGCTGCACCTCTACTTTTTTTTTTTTTTTAAGATTTTATTTATTTATTTGAAAGTTAGAGTTACACACACAGAGAGAGTAGGCAAGGCAGAGAGAGAGAGAGCACGCAAGCTTCCATCCGCTGGTTCACTCCCCAATTGGCCACAATGGCTGGAGCTGCGCCGATCCAAAGCCAGGAGCCAGGAGCTTCTTCTGGGTCTCCCATGTGAGTGCAGGGGCCCAAGGACTTGGGCCATCTTCTACTGCCTTCCCAGGCCATAGCAGAGAGCTGGATCGGAAGTGGAGCAGCTGGGACTTGAACCAGCACCCATATGGGATGCTGGCACTGCAGATGATGACTTTACCAGCTAAGCCACAGTACCAGCCCTTAACTTTGGCTTTAATTAAAATACCCTTTGAAATATTAGAATTATAAAAAGTTGAAAAGGTCAATAGATGCTCTTGGTAAGAGAGACAGCAACCAAAATACTGAAGGATGAAAAAGTAAGAGAAGCCTTATACTCTGCGAGGGCGGGCCTGACGGTCCTGCAGGTCGAGCTACCACTTGGGACACCTGCACCCTGTAGCAGAGAGCCTGGGAGGGGGCCTGTGTCCACCTCCCATCCAGCTTCCTGTTAATGCGCACTCTGGGAAGCTGCAGATGATGGCTCAAGTGCCTGGGTGCCTATCACCAATTTGGGACCCCTGGGTAGAGCTCCATGCTCCTGCTACAGCCTGGCCCAGTCCCCGCTGCTGCAAGCACTTGGGGAGAGAACCAGCAGATGGAAGACTGATCTCTCTCTCCCTCTCTCTCTCTTTCTCTCTTCCTCCCTTCCTCCCTCCCTCCCTTCCTCCCTCTCCCTTTCAAAAAAATAGATAAAATAAAAAAAGGAAAAACCGTGAGAGTGAGTCAGAACCAACTCGAAACTAAGAATTATTTTTCATCTGCTGAAAGCTCAAGATTAATAATCTTGCATTAAAGGATTTATTTTAATCACCCTAGACTGTGTATAGCATGTGTTGTTTTCCCTGCTGTGGGAAGTGAGGGGGAGGACAGATGGATCAGAAGAAAACCCGAGGCTGAGGCGCATGCACAGGACCCAGGGAGCAACCCTCTAACAGCACAGAACAATGAGGGGGCGCAGCGAATTCCTAATATACACTTTGCCTAAAATAGGAATTCTTTTTCCAGAAATTTCATTTTTGTGGTGTCAGAATTCTAATCACTCAGAATTCCCGAAGAAAATGAGACTCCAACTGCTGTGCTAATTCTGCCAGACTTTATATAAGAATGTTGATATCCATGCAGTTTTTTCAAAATACTTATTTCCCATGAATTCTCTGAAGACCCCTGATATGTATGGATTGCAAAATTTTTTTGCACCCAAACAAACTTATCCTTTAATTCCATTTTCTATAAACGTTTTGAAATACCCTGCACATTAAAAATAAGACAGATTTCAGCTGACTTCTCAGCAGAAACTGGGGATGGCACAAGACAGTGGCAGGTGACATTCAAAGTGGCAACACTAACTACTGAGCTAGAAATCTACTGCCAGAGCAAATCTGCTTTACACACAGTGACAAATTTATTAACAGATAAATAACTCAGATAATGCATCACCTGGTGACCCTACTTAAAAAGTACCAGGAGAGGGGCTGGTGCTGCGGCATAGTAGGCCCCCTATGGGGGCCAGTTCGAGTCCCGACTGCTCCACTTCCAATCTGGCTCCCTGTTAATGCCCCTGGGAAGGCAATGGAAGGGAAAGCCTTAGAAGACAGTCTAAGAACTTGGGCCCCTGTACCAACATGGGAGACCTGGCTCCTGGCTTTGGCCTGGCCCAGCCCCAGCCCTTGTAGCCATTTGAGAAGTGAACCAGCAGATAAAAGATCTCTCTCTCTTCTCTACCTGCCTCTCTCTGTAACTCTACCTTTCAAACAAATAAAAAAATCTTAAATATATATATATATGTGTATATATGTATGCACACACACACACATATGGGAAATGCTTGAAGATATTTGTGTAGGCATGATCTAAAAATAAAAGTACCAAGAATAAATTTTTTTTAACAATAAGGAAAATGATTCTGGACAAAAGCCAGGAAAGGCAGGAAACAAAGCAGCAACATAAAAGGTTAACGAGTACGGTTACAAGATTTTTGCATTTTATTTTTAGTGGTAAGTTGTTAACTCTAAGAAGGTTGTGAAATATATCAGATTTGTATATTATAACCTCTAGACCAGTCACACAAACAAAAACAAAAGACACATGCCCAATACTCAACATCGACAAGTCTGTAATTATGCGTGGAGGCACCAGTGTTGGTCCTCTTGCTTGTACAGAGCAGTACAGACTTGACAACATTACCAGCCGCCTTGACCTCACTGGCATTAACATAAGACTCTGTCCAGCTACAGCACAATATATGTTCTTCCAGTGTACACGAAACTTTCACTGAGAGAGACCACATTCTGGGCCATGAAACAAACCTTCAAGACCTGAAGCCATACAAAATGCATTCCTCTGACTACCATGGGAAAATCCTCAAATATTTGGATATCAAACAAAAGTTTCTAAATCACACATGAGTCAAAGATGAAGTCACAAGGGAAATTACAAAATATTCTAGTAAACTGGAAAGTAAAACACAGTACAGGAAAATCTCGGAGATGTAGCTCAGGCAGTGCTGGAAGGAAACTGACTACATTAAAATATTATACTTTAGGGGCCGGCGCTGTGGCATAACGGGTAAAGCTGCCATCTGCAGTGCCGACATCCCATGCAGGCACTGGTTCGAGCCCCGGCTGCACCACTTCCGATCCAGCTCTCTGCTATGGCCTGGGAAAGCAGTAGAAGATGGTCCAAGTCCTTGGGCCCCTGCACCCATGTGGGGATTCAGAGGAAGCTCCTGGCTCCTGGCTTCAGATTGGCGCAGCTCCGGCCATTGCAGCCAGTTGGGAAGTGAACCATTGGATGGAAGCTTGCTCTCTCTCTCTCTCTGCCTCTCCTCCTCTCTCTGTGTAACTCTTTCAAATAAATAAATAAATCTTTAAATAATAATAAAAAAATGCTATATTTTATTTCAAGAAAATATTTTACCTTAAGAGAAAAAAGAAGGCCACAAAAAGGAAATGATGAACATAAACCAGAGAAACTGAAAATAAAACAATAAATAGAATCAAAGTCAAATGCTGATTTTTTAGAAAAATTATTAACATTGATAAACCATGAGCCAATAGTCAAAGCAAATCAGGGAGAAAATATAAATGCTCACTGTTAGGATGAAACATGTGACATAATTATAGATTAGATCCTACAGATATCAAAAGAAAAAATAAAGGATAGACAAACCATTTTTACTCATCTCTTTGACAACTTAAATGGAAGCATTCCTTGTAAGGCATAAACACCCAAACCTTCTTCAAGAAGCACACAGAGGGAAAAGACACAGTGAAGTTACCTTATTATTTGTTTGATTTGAAGTAGAATGCTACTTTCCAGGGTGATGTTCAAAGCACTTGTTAGGTACTGATTGAACTCCTCGAAGAACATCTCATTGCCTTCTTCATACTTGCCGTAGTTCTTCGAGTACTCCTTCTGAATGCAGTGGTTGGTCAGATGGCACGTTTTGTCTTGGAAATTGTCCATGTGATATGGCTCTGAGGCAGTCCGCAGCACGCCCTCTCTATAGAGGTAGATGTTATACTGATGATCCACCAAGACCCAGCTTCTGCAATTCAATAAAACGCTCTCTTACTCCACTGACTCATCATCTAAAGTTCTCCAGTCACCCCAAGGTATTTCAAAACGTCAGTGGGAAATGGAATTAAAAGTTGATTTTGGCGCAAACAATTTTGAAATCCAGACCCATGAGGGGGTCTTCAAACAGTTCACAAAAATTGTGTACTGTGAAAAAATACACACGGATTTCAAAGGTTTTTTTTTGTATCAAAATAAACTAATCTTTTAATTCTATTTTTCCCATGAACTTGTTGAAAACTTCTACACCCATGTTTATATCCAAGTCCTTGGGCCCCCGCACACACGTGGGAGACCTGGAAGAAGCTCCTGGCTCCTGGCTTCGGATCGGCGCAGCTCTGGCTGGGGAAATGGGGGGAATTGGGAGAGAAGCTAAGTCCCAAAGCGACATAAGCCAAGGTGGTGGGCTGTCACTACAACGAGGCAATCAAAGCATCGCACCGTAAGTGACAAGGACACGTGGGCTCATCAGAAAGACACAGCCCCATGGAGAGTTTCGGCGGGCTTTCAGGCTAACTCTGAAAACCCACTTGCCCCGTGTGTCCTTGCCATCATCTCTAGAGGAGGAGTGTTCCTGTTGGAGCTGATCTGGCGGACCACTGACGTTCAAGCAGCAGCCCATCACTAGGAAGGCATCAGAGACTACAGGTTGTTGGTGAGGAGATGACAGGGGGCCGAGGGCGAGCCGCGGAGCTCGGGCGAGCACCACACACCTCTCTCCAGGCAGGCCCTTTGCTTGAGGCTTACAGTCCCCAAACCTCAGGTGTACTCTTCAAACCCATACAGGTGGGACACACTCCTGGGCACCGCCACGCAGCCTGCTGTGGCTCAGCTGTGTGGGCTGTGCATGTCTCTCAGCTTCTTTCTTTTCTTTTTTGTATTTTTTTTTTTTTTTTGACAGGCAGAGTTAGACAGTGAAAGAGAGAGACAGAGACAATGGTCTTCCTTCCATTGGTTCACCCCCCCAAATGGCCGCTATGGCTGGTGTGCTGCGCCAATCCGAAACCAGGAGCCAGGTGCTTCCTCCTGATCTCCCATGCGGGTGCAGGGCCCAAGCACTTGGGCCATCCTCCACTGCCCTCCCTGGCCACAGCAGAGAGCTGGACTGGAAGAGGAGCAACCGGGACAGAATCCGGCGCCCTAACCAGGACTAGAACCCAGGGTGCTGGAGCCGCAGGTGGAGGATTAGCCTAGTGAGCTGCGGCACCGGCCTCACAGCTTCTTTCATATGCAAGCCCCATGCATTTATACTCTTCTGTTTGCACCCAGAGTCATTTTCATAGAGAGAATATTGTTAAAAAGGAAAACTATAGTTTTAGTAAGATTTTCTAGAAAGAAAAAAAATATTGAAAGAAAAATAGACCATTCGGTGCAGAAGCTCTGTTCCACTCAGCTGCACTCCGTGCCAGCATTAAACACGGCAAACACTTGCTCATTCTCCATGCGTGCATCCTTACCATACACCACTGCCTGCTTTTTCAGAACAGAAACCAAAACTACGGATGCTGGCGCATTACCGAATGTCAAACTTGCGGTGGCCTGGTTCCAGAAGCAGAGGGCGCTCAAGGTATTTCTGGATCACGTGCACTTGGCCTTGGTTGTCTATGAAATCCAGAAGTTCCGAGGCCTCGGAGGAAATGAGGATGCCTTCACCTAACACACCAAAAGCAACTCAATGGCTTTTAGAACATTCAAAATTTGCAACCATCACTACAATCTAGAACATTCTAATCACCTCCCCTGCAAGGCTCTGTGCCCATTAGCCGTCACTCCCCATTTCCTCCTTACCTCAGCACCTGACAACCACTCATCTATTTCTCTGTCTCCATAGATTTTTCCTCTTGCGGACATTTCATATAAATGGACTCATATAGGAAGGAGCCTTTCGTATCTGGCTAATTTTACTTAACACGAAGCTTTTGAAGCTTTTGAAGTTTATCCGTGGTGTAGCATGTATCACTACTTAATTCCTTTGTATGGCTACATACTGTTTCAATGTATGACCAAACCACATTTTGTTGATTCATTCACTCATCAACTGATGAACATTTGTGTTGTTTTTACTGTTCTTTGGCTCTTATTAATAACACTGCTATAAAGATCTACACATAAGCTTTTGTGTGGAAATATGTTTTCAATTCCTTGGGAATATGCCTAGGAGTGGAATAGCTAGATTATGCTATAGTTCTATGTGTAGCTTTCTGAGAAATCACCAACCTGTTTTCCATTGTGCACAATCTTACATCCCACCAGTAACTCCAATTTCTTCACATCCTTGTACAGCCTTGTTATCATCTGTCTTCTTGATTACAGCCATCCTAATGGGCAGGACGTGGTATCTCATTGTGTTTTTGGTTTGCATTTCCCAGGGACTCACCATGTTGCACCTGTCCCATGTGCTCACTGGCTATTTGGGTATATTCTTTAGGGAAATGTCTATTCAGATTCTTATCTGTTTCTTGATGGAATTATTTGTCTTTTTTATTACTGAGTTATAACAGTTTTTGAAAAAATTTCAGGATACAGGTCCCTCATCTGACACGATTTGCAAGCATCTTCTCCAATTCTGAACAGTTCCACTATTGCATGGGTAAATCCCATGGTCCTTTGAAAGCTACACTTCCCTCCCCAATAACCACTGATCTGCCCTCCATTTCTATAATTCTGTCATTTCAAAACATAAACAGAATTATATAATATGTGATCTTTTAGGATTAGCTCTTTCCACCATGCATAATTCCCTAGAGATTCATCCAAATTACTGTGTGTATCACTGTCTGATTTCTTTTTACTTGTGAATAGAATTCAATGGTTTTAGTTCACAACACTTTATTCAATCATCCGCTCATTCTGCTAGCAGAATATAACAGCCAGTTTCTCTAGGTCCTTGCCAGTAGTTGCTGTTGTTGCCGTTGCTTATTTTAGCCATTTCAATAGGAGCAGCAGTGTGTTGTGGTTTTCCTTTGCATTTTCTTAATGGTTAATGATATGGAAAATCTCACATATTTGCTTTCCATCTCTGCAACTTCTATAAAGAAATGTATTTTTACACCTTTTGCTCATTTTCTAGTTGGATTGTGTGTCTATTGTTGTTTACTGTTAAGTTTTAAAAGTTGTCTTGGAACTTTTCTATGAAATACATGAAATCTATTCTCTTTATATTAATAAAAATTTTTAAAGTTGTTTATTCTAGATCTGAATCCTCTATTTATATTACATATATGGTTTGGAAATCCCATCTCAGTCTAAAGCTTTTCAGTCTCTTAATGGGATTTTTTTTTCATAGAGCAAAAGTTTTATTCTGACGTAGTTCAACTTACTAATTTTTACTTTTATGGATTTTACACTGGGATCAAGTTTAAGAATCTTTTGCCTCACTCTTAATCTGTCCTCCCACCCCAATATTTAGTTTCATGTTTAAGTCCATAATCTGCTTTGAGTTACTGCAGGAGGTGTGAGGTTTACACTGATGTTCCTGTTTCTGTTTTGCATATGGTGCAAAACACCTTATAGAGCACAAGCACATTTGTCAGAAAAATGTATCCTTCCTCTACTGAATGGCCTTTGTACCCTTGTAAAAAATTGGGTGGGCATGCATATTTGGGTCTATTTTTGCACACTCCTATCTCTTCTACTGGCTTATTTCTATTTCTATCCTTCCATGAACACAACATATTACACACAAAGCTATATCGCGTGCCTTAATACCAGGCAGATGATTATTTCCACGCTGTCCTTTTTCAAAACTGCTAAGCCTCTGCCTTTCCACAGGAATTTTAGAAGAAGGCTCACATGTGCACAAAAGCCTTCCTGAGACTTTGATAGGAATTAAGTTACTATAATTGAGTCCTACAACCTGTGAATATAGTATATGTCTTTCCTTTTTTTAAAAAAAAAGATTTATTCTATTTATTTGAAAGGCAGAGTTACAGAAAGGCAGAGGAGAGACAGAGAGATAGAGAAGATTTCCATCCGCTGGTTCAGTCCCCAAATGGATGCAACAGCTGGAGCTGCGCCGATCCAAAGCCAGAAGCCAGAAGCTTCATTCAGGTCTCCCCGATGGGTGCAGGGGTCCAAACACCTGGGCCATCTTCCATTGCTTTCCCAGGCCATAGAAGAGAGCTGGACTGGAAATGGCGTAACCGGGACTCAAACCGGTGCCCATATGGGATACTGTTGTCATGGCTTTACCTGCCCCATCACAGCATGGACTCCTTAAATTCTTACATTACTTTCTTGTTTACATATAGGAAAAGCCTGTTTCAAACACAGTGAACTCTTTAGTGTCCTTTTTTCATTTTATATTCTCAATATTTTCACTATTTCCAAATTAATTTCACAATTATGTTAGTGTCTGAAAAACTCCCAGCATGGGGCTGGAGCTGTGGCATGGCAGGCTAAGCTGTCACTTGGGACACCAGCATCCCATCATCAGGGCACTGGTTCAAGTCCCAGCTGCTCTGCTTCCAATCCTTGCCAATGTACCTGGGAAGGCAGCAGAAGACAACCCAAGTGCTTGTGGGAGATGAGTTCCTGGCTTCTGATTTCAGCCTGGCTCAGACCTGGCCATTGCGGCCATTTGGGGAGAGAAGCAGTGGGTAGAAAATCATTCAATCAATCAACCAACCAATCAGTCTCTCTCTGTGTCACTATATGACTTTCAAATAAATAAATAAATGTTTAAAATAACCCCACCATATGGATGGCACAAAGTTACACATTGATTTACTGACTTGCTAGGCTATGAGGAGGATTTGCTGTAGCTCACTCATGTTTCTTTGTCAGTATTTATTCAGAGCATGTTTCAGGAATGAGATTACTTGTTCAAACAATCCATACTTTTTATGGCTCTTGCTCTCTGTCTTCCTATTGCTTTTGCACAGGGCTATGAACTGTCATTAAAGGTGTTTGTTTTCTGATAAGTGTAAAATGATACTTAAAAGCCAAATTTATTTTGTTAGATTTGGACACTAGAATAGCTTGTTTCTGTGTGTTAACATCATTTATATGTCTATATTCTCATGAACTAAACATGCAGAAAGGATGAAGGAATTCTGAGATTTTTAAGAAGCTTCAAGGTCATGGTCATTTTTACCACTGCTGTTCCCATTTGGAAACAGGTGTATCACTAACTATCCTTAGGACTAAATTGTGGGGCCATGAGAGCAAGAGATCAAATCTATCTTATTTGCTCTTGTAATTCCAAACATTCACCCATTCACCCAACACTGAACCTCTGTGGGGTGCCACGTGCTGCGTGGCACGGATGGGACGTGGTCTACCACGCCTGCCGGCTTTCACAGGCTCTGGGGAATGGCCACGGACAGGAGGCCACACAGGGAGACATGCTCCAGGCAAGAGGTGAAGGTAGCTCAGGTCAGACATGGGCGGTGGAACTGCTGAACAGGGGCGTGATCCCGACCCAACCATCCCAAGCATGGGGTAGGCACTAAGCTGCTTGTCTAACAGGATAAAAGTCTTCCATTTATTCTGTTGGTTTCATTTCATACTTCCCAAACAATTATCCACCACTTACCTCCACTCCTAAAGTGAAAATTCTCCAGCATTTTCTTCTCTCTGTGTCTCTCCCTGCTACTGGGCCTCCCGCTAAGACTTGGCTTGGGGAGAACCCAGGGACCACACACGTGTCCTCACAAAGCCCTTTCTGACCCCAAGCCCAAATCCTCAGGAAAACTCTGGAATACCATGGATGCCTATTTCCTCTTCCACTCCCCCTCTGCAGTTAGGACCAAAGCGGGGGACAGGAATGGAGAAGAGGTCACAAGAGGTAAAGAGGAGGCACCTGGCTCACGGCCGGAGCCCAGCTCTCCCATCCCAGGAGACCCAGACGATGCCCTCCTATCATATGGGTGGTGGCTAAGGAGATGAGGCCCACCGGACCCCAGGACAGAAACGAGTACCTGGTCTCCAAGGCAACAGAAGAGGAAGTAAGTCCCGATGGAATGATTTTCAATGAGCAAATGATGGTCATTAGAGAGAGAGGCTGTTCATATGCTCACTACGTTGGGAACTACTGGTTTTAAGCCCGAGTTACTACTATAACCTCACCCCTTCTACGCACTCATCTAACACACGTTTACTGAGTGCCTACAAGGAGGGTACAAAGATGAACGAAATAGAAATTTTCAAAAAGTCTGTGATGACATGAGCTTATGAGACAGAGAAACAAATAGTAACACAGAGCTAGGAAGGGGTTAGTACAAGGTGGGAAAAACAGCAGAGGAAAGGGACAAACGCAATGGACCTGGGGGTGAGGAAAGCCGTTTCTGACGAGGCAAGAGCTGAGCTGAGATACACAGAAAATAATCCATGTAAGTGCATTCCAGGTACTTAGCTTCAGAGCACTTGAGGGCCACGGCAGACTTCGTGTGTACCCAGTGCAGTGAGCAAGGCCGGAAGGAGACGAGAGCAGACAGGTGAGCAAACGTGTAACGGTGTAGACTACCGCCAGGAACCTGGAGTTGATTCTAACTGCGTCAGGAAGCCAGCTGGTTGGTCTTGAGCAGTCACACTAACATATCTGTTTTTAAAGCACCACTCTATCTGGGAAGAGGGCAGCCAGCTGTGAGCAGATGGTGTCGTTACACCACACAGAGTGGTGGCTTTAATTTAGAGTGACAGCAATAGAAACGGCAAGAGAAAGCCCAACTCAGAATATATTCTGACAGCAGAGCTAGCAAGACTTGCTAATGCATTAGGTCAAGACTGCAAAGCAAAGAGCAGCCAAGGATGAATTGCAGATGCTGGGCTTCAGCAACCCGGCAAACGGTGGGATCTTACACTAAGTGAGGAGACTGGAAGAGGGGCAGGCCGGGCACAGTGGGGCAAGCGAGGAGTCCGGCATCCGACACATTAAGTTGAAATGCCTCTTAGAGATGGTGAGGGTGCCAGTGAAGACAGAGCTTAAAGGGACAGACCTGGACCAGAGGTGAACATTCAGAACACATCCGTGCATAGACAGATATTTAAAACCATATAAACAGGCCGGTGCCGCGGCTCAATAGGCTAATCCTACGCCTGTGGTGCCGTCACCCCAGGTTCTAGTACCGGTTGGGGTGCCGGGTACTAGTCCCAGTTGCTCCTCTTCCAGTCCAGCTCTCTGCTGTGGCCTGGGAGGGCAGTGGAGGATGGCCCAAGTGCTTGGGCCCTGCACCCGCATGGGAGACCAGGAGGAAGCACCTGGCTCCTGGCTTCGGATCAGCACAGCGCAGTGGCCGTAGAGGCCATTTGGGGGGTGAACCAATGAGAGAAAGATGTGGTCTCTACTCTCGATGATTCAGATTAGAACAGTCATTCCCTAACAGAAATTATTAAAATCTTATGCAATGCAGGTGGGAGTTGTGGCACAACAGGTTAGGTTGCCACTTGGGATGTGCACATCCCATATCAGAGGGCCAGTCTGAGCCCTGGTTACTCTGCTTCCGATCCAGCTTCCTGCTCATGCACCCTGGCAAGACAGCAGATGATGGCTGAAGTGCTTGGGCCCCTGCCACCCACCTGGGAGACGCTTTGGTTTGGTCCCAGCAAACCCTGGCTGTGGCAGGCATTTGGGGGTGAACCAGCAGATGGAAGATCCCTCCCTTTCTGCACTCTACCTTTCAAGTAGATGATTATAAACAAATAAATATTTTTTAAAAATAGAATTCACCATTGAACAAAGCATGACGGGAACCAACAGGGAACAAGAGGGATCAGCAATAGGGACTCACCCTTGGCACCAGCTGATGACTTTGCGATCCAAACATTGCCCTCCCCTTCCTCTTTCTTTCTGTTGTAAGAAGCCAGGAAGAATTCTCTTTCATCTGTCCTTGTGTTGTGGACCGGCGGCTGGATGCCATTCTGTGCTGGAGCAACCGGAGTCTTGAGAGTGGTTGGGTAAATCACATAGGACTCAGGGAACCAGGTGCAGGACTCGGCCAGCTCCGGGCTTGTCTTGATCAGCCTGGCAGGTGACAGAGGGTCAGTCTCCCTTCTTAGTGCACTGTCGCTGGATGTAGAAAGGACACTACTTTCCCGCAGAGCTTTTCAAGGAGGCAAGGCATGGCCTGGTCTCCTCACCGCCCTTCTCCCTGTCCTTGGCCTCCCCGCTCAGATATGAAAACACACTGCTGGGCAGCACACGGCTGTTACATGCAGTGTTAAAGGCATCTCCTGGCTCATTCAAAAAGCTTAACAACCAGAACGTCAGCTCCTTTTTAAAATGCATTTCTAAAGAAACTCCAATGATGTAATCCTGAGCTGACATCTTTTCAACAGAGATGCTGTGGATGAAGCAGATTCACACTAAAAAATGAAGTGGGAAATGGAGGCAAATATTTAGAAGAGCAGCAAACACACTATCTTAGCTCATATCTGGGAAGAAAAAAGGTGACTTGGAAATCAATGATCTAAAGACGTTTTGTAGTTCTTTATTGCTTGCCTCTAGCTCAGCCTGGCTTCAGTGAGAGAATAAAGGAGGAAGGTTTTTAATGGGATATAGGACACCGGCAGTCATAATGAAATAGATCTCCAGCTCCCAAAATAACATAACACCGCCGACGATAAAGTCAGACACCGAGCAAGGCACTTTCAACACATAAGGGCTTCCCGTTGCATCTGTTCTCTGCTCTGCCCCAGAACAGGAGGCACTGGCATCGCATTTCACTAACTGGGAGAGCTGGGCCACACAGAAGTAAATGCCCCACGATCACACAGGGAGTGAACGACAGCCGGGATGCAATCCCTAAACTCCCAAATCCCAACTCCAAATCCACCCTTACTCCCCAGAACTCACAGCCACCCAGGGACACGTATGGGACTCCCCTGGGTGGTACGCTGTCTTTCTGGTTAGAACAGGACTGCTCATGCTGAGCCTGTGCTAAGATTCAGCTATAAAACCCAGACTGGGGAGCAGGCCTTCAGCTAGCGGTTAGACATCTGCCTTCCATCTCCGGGCACCTGAGTTTGATTTCCAGCTCTGCCTCCTGATTCCAGCTTCCTCCCTGTGCAGTCCTGGGAGGCAGCAGGTGATGACTCAAGTATTTGGATTCCTGCCACCCATGTGGGAGACCTGGAATAAGTTGCCCCTCCCAGCTTTGCCCTGGCTCAGCCCCAGCCATGTGGGAAGTGAACCAGCAGATGGGAGCTCTTTTTCCCTCTTCCTCTGTCTTTCCCTTCCTCCCTTCCTCCCTTCCTCCCTTCTTCCCTTCCTCCCTCCCTCCCTCTCCCCTCCCCCTTCCCCTCCCCCTCTCCCTCTCTCTCCAATAAACACAATTTTAAGAAAGGAAGTTTGGGGCTGGTGCTGTGATGCAGCGGGTTAAAGCCCTGGCCTGAAGCACCAGCATCCCATGTGGGCAATGGTTCTAGTCCTGGCTGCTCCTCTTCCGATCCAGCTCTCTGCTGTGGCCTGGGAAGGCAGTAGAAGATGGCCCAAGTCCTTGGGCCCCTGCACCCACATGAGAGACCTGGAAGAAGCTCTTGGCTCCTGGCTTCAGATCGGCTCAGCTATGGCCGTTGCAGCCATTTGGGGAGTGAATCAGTGGCTGGAAGACCTCTCTTTCTCTCTGTCTCTACCTCTCTCTGTAACTCTTTCAAATAAATAAAAATAAATCTTTTTTTTTAAAAGAAGCTGTACCCAAAAATACTCCTAGTCTGTGAGAAAATGGTAGATACAATGAAAAATTTAAAACTATTAATTAGTAAATAAATTTGTTTTAAAGCTAAAGGCAACAGAATTTGAAAGTTATCTAAATGCAAAGGAACAAAAATAAATAAATCTCTAAAGCAATGAATGTTCATATCTGTATCTGCATTGTCTCCTGAGGTGGCCACTGGTCACATGTGGCTGCTAAGCACTGGAAATGTGGCTGGTGTAACTTGGGAACTCAATTTTAAATTTTATTTAATCCTAATTTAAAACTAATCAGCACTGAGGCTGGCACTGAGGTGTAGCGAGTAAAGCCACAGCCTGAGATGCCAGCATCCCATATGAACACCAGTTTGTGTCCCGGCTGCTCCACTTCTGATCCAGTTCTCTGATAATGACCTGGGAAAAGCAGTGAAAAATGGTCCAAGTGTCTGGGCCCCTGCCACCCAGACACCCATGTGCCAGACCTGGGAAGAAGCTCCTGGCTCCTGACTCTAGCCATTATGACCATCTGGGGGAGTGAACTAGCAGAGGTAATCTATCTCTCTCTCTCTCTCTCTCTCTTTCTGTAACCCTGACTTTCAAATAAATATATATAAATCTTTTTTTTTTTTTTTTTTTTTTTTGACAGGCAGAGTAGACAGTGAGAGAGAGAGACAGGGAGAAAGGTCTTCCTTTACCATTGGTTCATCCTCCAATGGCCGCTGCAGCCAGTGTGCTGCAGCAGGCGCACCGCGCTGATCCAAAGCCAGGAGCCAGGTGCTTTTCCTAGTCTCTCATGTGGGTGCAGGGCCCAAGCACTTGGGCCATCCTCCACTGCCTTCCCGGGCCACAGCAGAGAGCTGGCCTGGAAGAGGGGCAACCGGGACAGAATCCGGCGCCCCGACCGGGACTAGAACCCGGTGTGCCGGCGCCGCAGGCAGAAGATTAGCCTATTGTGCCGCGGCGCTGGCCTATATATAAATCTTTAAAAACACCTGATGCATTATGAAATATGTTTCTCTTTAGCACAACTTTCCTGATGTGGTGAGCTGACACTTCACTGTTGTATTGCTGTGTCCCTTTCTGGCATCACACACAGACACATCGTTGTCCTACTCAGGGACAACAGACTGATTCAAGTTCAAGTGAGTTTTTTTTCTGTGCACTGATGAAACCTTATGATGCGTGTACTACTCAGCACGAGTTACAGCACCAGCTATGTAAATCATAACTGGTAACTAAAGTGAAATAAAATTCTGTGCTTTTCTAGCTCAAACACTAAGGACTGGGGACAGGCTTTGGGTAAGACACCACTTGGGGGGCCTGCATCCCATACTACAGTGCCTAGGGTCAAGCCCAGTCCTACTCCCAGTTCTAGCATCCTGCTAATGCACACCCTGGGGGACAGCAGGTGATAGCTCAGGTAGTTGACTCTTCGTGGGAGACTCAGACTGAGTTCCTGACTCTTGCCTTCAGCCTGGTCCAACTCTGGTTGTTGTAGGCACTTGGGGAGTGACCCAGCAAATGGGAGATCTCTCATTATCTCCACACCCAATAAATTTTAAGAAAGTTTTTAGAAGTATGAACAAATTCTTGGTACTTTTTAAAAGATTTATTTATTTGAAAGTCAGTTACACAGAGAGAGAGAGAGACCCATCTTCTATCCAGTGGTTCATTCCCTAGATGGCTGCAACAGCTAGGGCTGGAACAGGCCAAAGCCAGGAGCCTGAAGCTTCTACATGGGTGCAGGATCCCAAGCACTTGCGGCATCTTCTGCTGCTTCCCCAGGCCATTAGCAGGGAGAGAGCTGGCTCAGAGTGGAGCAGCCGGGACTTGAATCGGCACCCCTATGGGATGCTAGCATCACAGGCAGCAGCTTAATCCACACTACACCACAACACCAGCTCCCTAAACAAATTTAAACCAAAGGCAGACTACTAATGTGGAATTGAATAGACACAGAAATTAGAACGATAACCAGGGCACCAAAGCCAAAAAAAGAACTGAAAGAAATTAAGTCACAGACTCACAGGGAATGGCAACTGCACGTGCTGGGGCAGAGTGAAATAAAAAGGAGCAGGGAGTAGCTTATCGTGTAAAGGAGACGTTCTCATAAGTGCTTTCCTCTCAACAGTGAAAACACAATCAATGAAACTAGTGGCTAGGGCCAGACGGTTCAGTGGGGATGCCATTCGGGAGGCCTGCATCCCATATCAAGTGCCTGGGTTCAAATCCTGGCTCTGCTCCCGATTCCAGCTTCTCGCTAATGTGCACCCTAGGAGGCAGCAGGTGATGGCTCAAGTAGTTGGATCCCTGCTACTCACAGAGAAGACCTGGATTGAGTATGGCTACTGCCTGGCTCACCCCTGATTGTTACAGGCATCTGGGGAGGGAACCAGCAGTTGGGAGATATGTGTCTGTGTGTGTCTGTGTGTGTGTGTCTTTCTGTCTTTCAAAATAAAATAAATAAATAGGGGTGTGCATTTGGCATTTGGAGCAGCAGTTAGTCGCTGCATGAGATGCCCTCATCCCATACTGAAGTGCCTGGTTTTAAGTCCCAGCTCCACATCTGATCCAGCTTCTTGCCAGTGTGCAGTCTGGGAGGCAGCAGGTGATGGCTTAAGTACTCGGGTCCCTGCCACCCACCTGGAAGAGCCAGATTGAGTTCCAGGCTCCTGGCCTTGGCCTGGGTCAGCCCTGCTTGTTGTGGGCATTTGGGAAGTACACTAGCAGATGGAAGATAACACTCTCTCTTTCAAAGTAAACAAATGTTTTAAAAATTAATAAAAGAATTTAGTGACTGATATCACGAATATCCACCAAAATTTTTTAACATGATCTGAGCTTATAAACTTTGGTCTACTATAAAATGACTTGGATTTTTGCATGCATACCAAAGAACTATTTTATTTTTATTATTATTATTTTTTTTTTTGAAAGGCAGAGTGGATAGTGAGAGAGAGAGAGGCAGAGAGAAAGGTCTTCCTTTTCCGTTGGTTCATCCCACAACGGCTGCTGCAGCCGGCGCACTGCGGCCGGCGCGCTGCGGCCGGCGCGCCGCGGCCATCGCACCGCGCTGATTCAAAGCCACGAGCCAGGTGCTTCCTCCTGGCCTCCCATGGGGTGCAGGGCCCAAGCACTTGGGCCATCCTCCACTGTACTCCCGGGGCACAGCAGAGAGCTGGACTGGAAAAGGAGCAACTGGGACAGAATCCGGCACCCCAAATGGGACTAGAACCCAGGGTGCTGGCGCCGCAGGTGGAGGATTAGCTTACTGAGCTGCAGCGCCAGCCCAAAAGAACTATTTTAGAAGGAAATATGGTGAAAGAAACTATTCAAGGAAAAAACTTAAAAGAAATGTTACAAAAGGTAAACAATCCTCAGTTAAGCCACAGCTGCCCACAGTCTACAAAGCCCTTCTAACCAACCATATTAAAGATGAACTCAAGATTAAAAGTTTCTCTTTAGCTTAAGACGAGTGTGTGACATTAGAGATGATGCCCAGCTGATACTTTCGGCAGACTTGGCCTCAGAACTTCCACATGCAGGAAAACAGATTGTCAAATTGCAGCACCCAAAACTTCAACCTCATGGTGTAGATATTTTTGAATCCTTCACATCTGTCAACGATTTCCACCCACATGTGAAAAATTACTTCAACTTTTTAAAAAGATTTATTTATTTGAAAAGCAGAGGAACAGAGAGAAAGAGGGAGGGAGGGAGAGGGAGGGAGGGAGAGAGAGAATCTTCCAACCACTGGTTTATACTCCCCAAATGGCTGCAACCACTGGGGCCTGACTCTAGGAGCCCAGAACTCCATCCAGGTCTCCCACACAAGCGGCAGGGGCCAAGCTCTTGGGTCATTATCCACTGCCTTTCCAGGCGCATCAGCAGGGAGCCAGACTGGAAGCAGAGTAGCTGAACTGGAACCAGTGCTCTGATATGGGATGCTGGCTTCACAAGCGACGCCGTACCCCACTGTGCCACAGCTGGCCACTACCTTCTGTCTTGATTGGCAGCTAGGCTGTATCAAATATGGATTTGCTAGGATTTTAGATTGCTTTTTCCTCCCTTACTTCATCTTTCTTTATGATACATATTGGAAACACTTGTTTCACTGTGCTGTGTGATACATGTTGGAAATATCTGTACTCAGTTTCCTGAAGCCAACTCTGTAAGGCATCCTGGCTACAGCTGTTGAACTGGTACAGTATGTAGCACCTGCAAATGTTACAATGATTTGCCAGTTGGAATTGTTGAAAGAAACAGAAGACAATGAATGTAATGATACTGAGTTCTCTGTCAATATTCACTGAGGGAATTGTACAAAGATTTACTGTACTGCGAACTCTAATTCAGATTTTTTTGAATAAAGAGAATGCTTGCCAAACGATTGTTTTTACTCAATAAATATTTCACTCAATAAGCAAAGATAAAAAATGGCAGTGTTATTTGCATTAATTTACCTCTCTCTCTGCACTGCATATGAACCAGCTACATTTAAAACTCCAAGAGAGGTGGGGAGGTGGGCACTTGGCCTGGTGGTTAAGATGCTCATGTCCCATATCTGAGTGGCTGGATTTAATTCCCAGCTCCAGCTCCAGCTCCCAGCTTCCTGCTAAGGCAGACCCTCGGAGGGAGCAGTGATAACTCAACTAGTTGGGTTCCTGCTACTCACATGAGAGACCTGGATTTAGTTCCAGGCTCCTGGCTTCAGCCTTGGCCCAGCTCCAGCCATTCAGGCAGCTGGAGACTGAACCAATAGATGGGATCTCTGTCTCTCACAAATAAAATTTTTTTAAAGATTTTATTTACTTGAAAGAGTTACAGAGAGGCAGAGGCAGAGAGAGAGAAATCTTCCATTTACTGGTTTACTCCCCAAATGGCTACATCGGCCAGAGTGGAGTCGATCCAAAGCCAGGAGCCAGGAGCTTCTTCTGGGTCTCCCACATGGGTGCAGGGGCCCAAGGATTTAGGCCATCTTCCACTGCTTTCCCAGGCCATAGCAAGGAGCTGGCTCAGAAATGGAGCAGCCAGGACTCGAACTGGCACCCAGAGGGGATGTAGGCACTGCACACGGTGGTCTTAACCTGCTACACCACAGTGCTGACCCCACAAATACAATTTTTAAAAGATTTATTTATTTGAAAAAGTTACAGGGGCTGGCGCTGTGGCCCAGTGGGTTAAAGCCCCAGCCTGCAGCATCAGCATCCCATATGGGCACCGGTTTGAGTCCCGGCTGCTCCTCTTCCGAGCCAGCTCTCTGCTACGGCCTGGGAAAGCAGTGGAAGATGGCCCAGGTCCTTGGGCCCCTGAACCTGCGTGGGAGACCCAGAAGAAGCTCCTGGCTCCTGGCTTCGGATCAGCTCAGCTCTGGCCATTACGGCTATCTGGGGCATGAACCAGCAGGATGGAAGACCTCTCTCTGGCTCTACCTCTCTCTGTTACTGTGTCTTTCAAAGAGATAAAATAATTTGGAAGGAAGGAAGGAAGGGAGGGAGGGAGGGAGGGAGGGAGGGAGGAAGGGAGGGAGGGTGGGTTAGAGAGTGAGGGTAAGGGAGAGCCTCCATCTACTGGTTCATTCCCCAGGTGGCCACAACAGCCAGAACTCAGCCTGGCCAAAGCCAGGAGCCAGGAGACCGTGGTCTTATGGCCTCAATGGATTTCTGAACCTCTCTGAGTGGCAGCTGGAAGGAGTGGGCTGAGGGCCCAGCACAGAACCCTCCTGAGGCCCGGGAGGCCTTATGAGGATGCCTGGTCACACAGCTCCCGTGTCCCATCCACCCCTCTCTGCGCTGCCACCGTGTCCTACATTCCTGATGTTCTGGAGCCCTTCCACACCACCCAAATCATGGGGAAGAGGCAAAGAGACCGGGGAAGCATCCTCTCCCGGAGTCAGTGTGGTCCTCTGCAGGGCACCTGAGAGAAGGAAGAAGCGCATGAGGATGGTGTCACACTTCTGAGGTTGCCATGACAGGGCATGTCACACGTCACTGAGGGACAGGAAGCAGGTACTGCGGCCACTGCCCATCCCCACTGTGCAAACGGGGACACTGGGATTCCGGGCGGTGCCACCCAAGGTCACATACATGTGCTGGAACCTGCTCATGACTCCAGCCTTGTACTCACTCCGCCTCACTATAGCTGCCAAATACACGAAATATGTAGAACATTATTTTTCACAGCATCCCATCTTCTGCTTCCCACTTACCAAAGCAAAATTCTACCTTTAGTGAGAAAAGTCCTAAGGAGATGGACTGAACAAAATTCATAAAAATTTCTAAAAGAAATCTGAATAAACAATCCTGTCCTGCTTCTACTGTAACAGCCTTCTGTACTGCAGATCTATGAATAGGTAATAAGAAAACTGCAGGGGCTGGTACTGTGGCACAGTAGACTGAGCCTCTCTGCCTGTGGCACTGTCATTTCATACAGGTGATGGTTCGAGTCCTGGGTGCTCCTCTTCCAATCTAGCTCTCTGCTATGGCCTGGAAAAGCAGTGGAAGATGGCCCAAGTGCCTGGGTTCCTGCACCTGTGTGGGAAACCTGGAAGAAGCTCCTGGCTCCTGGCTTCGGATCAGCGCAGCTCTGGCTGTTGCAGCCATTTGGGGAGTGACCCAGCGGATGGAAGACCTTTTTAAAACTCTGTCTCTCCCTCTCTCTGTCTGTGACTCTAACTCTCGAATAAATAAATCAAATCTTTAAAAAGAAAATAGAAGACTGTAGGCCCTGCTCTCCTTTAGGAGTAGCTGGTAGATCTTGAGAACCCATCCTACAGAGGCCTGAGTGCCCACGTTTCCAGGGCTAGTGAGTTTGAACACAAAGCTGGTAACTGTCTATGAACACTCAACCTACTAAGTATCCAGACCCCGAAAAGAAATATTAGTGAGAAGAGTGTTTTGCACCGTGTCTTTCCTAACTACCTGTTCAGCTACCTACACACACTGACTAACTCTCTGAGAAAGAATCCTGAAGACCTCATGCAGCCCTGCGCTCTCCTGCCATGCGGGCGTCTCCCTATCAAAATGGCAACAGTAACAGCAAGGACAACCACCTTAATGGGAAGCACCAGGAAGAGGAACTAAGAGCCAGGCATGATTCCAAGCTTCTATATACATTAACTCAGTTACCACGCACAACAACCCTGAGGTAGTTACCATTTTTAAAAAATTCATGTGTCGGCCGGTGCCGCGGCTCACTAGGCTAATCCTCCACCTTGCGGCGCCGGCACACCGGGTTCTAGTCCCGGTCGGGGTGCCGGATTCTGTCCCGGTTGCCCCTCTTCCAGGCCAGCTCTCTGCTGTGGCCAGGGAGTGCAGTGGAGGATGGCCCAGGTGCTTGGGCCCTGCACCCCATGGGAGACCAGGAAAAGCACCTGGCTCCTGGCTCCTGCCATCGGATCAGCGTGGTGCGCCGGCCGCAGCGCGCCGGCCGCAGCGGCCATTGGAGGGTGAACCAACAGCAAAGGAAGACCTTTCTCTCTGTCTCTCTCTCACTGTCCACTCTGCCTGTCAAAAAATAAAAAATAAATAAATAAATAAATAAAAATAAAAAAAATTCATGTGTCTATTTGAGAGCCGGAGAAAAGAGGTAGAAGGGAGAGGGGAGAAAGAGGCAGAGAGAGGGAAGAGGGAGAGAGTAAGTAGCAGGGGAGGGAGGGGGAGAGGGAGAGATCTCCTATCCATTGATTCACTCCCCAAATGTCTGCGGCAGCTGGGGCTGGGCCAGCTGGGGCTGGGCCAGCGTGAAGCCAGGAGCCTGTAACTCCATCAGGGTCTCCCATGTGGGTGGCAGGCATGCAAATATTTGAGCTATTATCTGCTGCCTTCCAGGGTGCCTATTACCAGGAAGCCGGAATCATGAACAGAGCCAGAACTTGAATCCAGGCCCTCCCATGCGGCATGCAGGCACGTTAACTAGCGTCATAAGCACTAGGTGAAATGCCCACCCTAAAGCAGTTACTCCTATGTCCTCATTGTATGGAGAAGACAAGGAAGGCAGAGACTCCAACACGCATTCACGTAGCAGCCCACTGTGCCAGATACACTCTACTGCATCACCATGTTTGCTCCTCACAACAAGGGAGGTACTGAAGCTTAGAGAGGGAAGATTTGCCAAGCTAACAAGAGGAGCTGGGGTTCAAAACCGTTGACTTTGGATGTCAGTCACCGTGCCATACTGCCGCCTTCTCCCTTACAATATAACTCCCGTGATGTCAGCCATATTCCAAGGGCACAGGGATGGGTGTGGATTAGATCTAACCCGGTGGGTTAGATCCTCTTACACCTGCCCAGACATCCTTTCTGGGGGGCCAGCCTCTGTCCAGAAAAGCCTTCAAAGCTACATCCTCCATCTCTCCCCTGGGCCAGCGGCTGGTGGACTCAGGAGCACAGAAGCCCGGGCCTTTTGCGGCTCCGCAGCTCTGTGGGCGAGACTTCCACTGAAACCACCTCTTGGCTTGGCCCCTGCCACACCCTGCTCCCCTTGCTTCCTGAGGGGTTTCTCTGGAGAGCCCTCCCCCAAGGAATCACTTACACAAAAAGTCCTGAGTCAGCCTCTGCCTCCAGAGAGCCGCCCCCTAAGAGACCCGCCCCCCGAGGGATTCCAGCACTTTGCAGGCAACATCTGAGATTGCAATCGCGGAGCTTAGAGGAAGCTTCTTCGGAACTGAAATGTGCCGGCTATTTCAGGAAAAGAATCTCGCCCTTGAATTCCCCGGGCTTGCAAACACAGAAGACATGAGCATTAATGGACACTTACTTCACTAAAGACGCCTTTCGGCACAGCTTGTCGGCCCCTCTGTAGTAATTCACCAGCTGCGCCAGCCCGGGCTCGTGACCTTGGGAGGAAAGAGGAGGTTCAGAAGGGTGCAGGGGCAGATGGGGGAACGGGAGCAGTGTCAGCACCAACACGCAGAACACAGCAGTCACGCCACGCCCGGCTTCGCTGTCTTTTCTTGCAGGGCTGCTGGCTCGCAATGGGACACTTACTTATTATTTATTTCTCTCAGTTGGCCACGGCAACGCTGTCCCTTCCCATAGTGGACATGTTAACAGCAGCGTGGTGTGGCTGCCTAAGACCGTGGCAAACTTTGCTTCTTGTTAGGGTGAAGGGCATGGCGGGTGCTTCCCACCTCACCTCTCCCCGATCCTCACCACACCTCTCTCCTGGGTCCACACCCGCAGGTCTGATTTTCCCATACAGCGAGGCACACTATTTCACATCCCCAGTGTGCCAGTAAGGAAGGTGGCACAGCCAGCACACTGGACAGCGTCAGGGTGGAGAGGCCAGGCCTCTCAAATCAGAAGCCCTGGGAGCTTTCCTCTGGGCATCCGGCCCACGGGAAGCTCATTTTCAACAGCTCTTATTACAGCTGCCCTTCCCTACAACATTAAAGCAGGAAGGATGCAAGTAACTTCTACTTGAAATAAAAAGTTCCGAATCCTAACAAAATGTATTGCATTTCCAGTAACATCAACGTAAGAGCAAACCAAGGGCTTTGAATCAAAGGTGAGAGTAATTCACCCAAGAATGGCACACCATCAGATCCACAGCTTCAGGCATCAACAGACCTCACCAGCTCCCTGGGCCTGAGACACCTGACTCACACCTCAACCACAGACCTTATGCCCGTGGGACTAGCATTCCTGAGCCTTCACCTTGCTCCATAAGCCCTTGAGTGTCACGGTGCCTCTAAGAAAATGACCATCATCCCTAATAGTGGCATGCAGCCATTTTGGTTGCGGGTGGGTTGTTTTCTTTCCCACCAAAACCAAATCTCGGCCGATCAGCTGCTGCACCTGCGGCACCTGCTTAGGCTCAGGTGCTCCCCCTGGTGCTCCAGCGCCACAGCAGTGCCAACCATCCCTGCTCACGCTCAGGAAGCCCTTTTCATTTGCTGGTGTTGGGATTCCACTGGCGCCTTCACAGATGAAAGTCAGCCAGTCAGGAAGAGAGGCAGGCGACCCGACGAGGAAATCACTATTACCCACCACAAGCAGTTTCTCCTCTTCTTCCTGTAGGATGGGCATTCTCTACTAAGGGCTTCCAGAGGAGACCACTTATCACAGGGAATCTCCTGGCACATTCCCTGTGTTCGAAGATTCCTGGGCGTGACAGCCAGCCCTTCTGTGGGGCCTCCATCCTGCACGATAAACCTGTACAACAAAGCTGACCCCACTACTAGTCCAGGGAAGAGAATGCAATGAGGTTACCATCCACACCCTTCGCTCCTCACGCTGGCACAGCTAGACCGGCCAGCTCAGCAGTGGCCAGTCCTTGCAAATGCCTGCCACCAGCCAGACCACACCCACATCCAGACCCATCTCCTGCCAGGGACACCAAGCACCACTCTCTGGGTGGCCCTCCAAGGCACAGAGGTTCTTCCTCCCTCTCTGTTCTCCCATTGAGTGTCCTTGCAATGCAGTGGGCCCCCTCTCCAGGGGCATTCTGGCCAAGAATATGGCTGCTCAGGGAGAGGCCAGCCTGCCCAGATGACAGGGCACGCTCAGGTGCAGAGATGGGATCTGAACCCCTGTGCACAACTTGTGGATTACGTCATTGAGAAGGAGCCGCCGGTCTCCCCTTCCTCCGGTAGGGGGTGTGCGGTGGTGGTGCCAAACACGCTCCCACCTCGCGAACCAGGGCGAGTCCCGCGGACACACGGGGGCGGGGAGGGCGAACCCCAGCTGGTGCCGAACCGCTACCCAGGGCACCACTGTCAGAGGAAGGGAACGTCCTAAACTAGACGCCCCTCCCCTCCGCCCTGCCCTGGGCTGGGTGCCTTCTGGAGCTCCTAATTTTGGAATCCAGGTCTTTTCCAAATCCCCTGGCCGTTCATTTGAGCCTTTGGAGGCGGGGGCGGTACAGAATCCACCCACAGCTCTCCATGGGCGCCCGCACCTGCAGGGCAGAACCTCGAGCGCGGGACACCCATGGAAGGACCCGGGCCGTCTGCCGAGCTCCGCCACCGCGTGGCCCCCAGACCTGCCCGGTTCGGGGGCTTGGACCCGGGCACCTGGGACGCGCGAAGCGCCCCGGGCTGCGGGGGCGGGTCATTGTCCCCGGGTGTCCCCTCCGCCTCCAAATCCGACTTAGGAGGAGAAAAGACACTACAAAAAGGTGGACTTGGGTCGTCCCAGGACCATTTTCTGTGTGCCCCAGGAGGGACGGAGGGGAAGACCCACGGCCTTTAACACAAAAGCGCCCGCTGCGGCCGGCGTGGGCGGAGCGGCCAGGCGGCCCGGGGCGCGGGGAGGCGGGGAAGGGCGCGCGGCTCACCCAGTCTCCCGAAGGGCAGCCGGTTCCTCTCTCCCAACATCAGGTTAAAGCGAGGGTTGTCTCGCCGCAGGCGCTTCCAGTGGCCGGTGGCGAGCAGCAACCGGGAGACCTCGGCGTAGACGCTGCTGTTCTCATCGCGCACCACGAAGGTGTACATGGCGGAGGCCTCGCCCGCGCCGGGGCCAGGCAGCCCCGCAGCAGCGCAGGGACTAGCCGGCCGAGGCGGCTGCTCAGCTCGGACCCCGCCGGCGCCCGCGCCCCGCGCTCGGGCCGCGCCTCCTGGCCCGGGCGCCGCCCCCGGCCCGCCTGCGCGCCGCGCCCGCTCCGCCTCTGGCCCGTGATTCCCCGCGCGCTCCGCGTCCTCGGCCTGCGTCTACACGGGCAGCGGAGGGGTGCGGCGGAGCGGCGGCGGGCGCGGCTGCAGCCGCAGCTCTCAGAATCCGCAGTGGAGAGGGAGAGGGAGACGAGGCGGCCCCGGAGGCCCGGCCCCCGGCTAGGGGGTGGTGCTGGCGGATGCGCCCTTTCTGGGGGGCGCGCCCTGGGGTCTCCCTCTCCGTGCCAAGGACGTTTTCTGGCCAGAAGCTCGGAGTTTTATTTAAGGCCCTGCGTTGTGTCCCGGGAAGAGGCGCTTCCCGCCCCGTCTGCTGCACGCAGACAGCCCGGAGCTCCCGGAGGCGGTCGGTTTGCTTTGGGTCGAAGGCTCGCTCCTTTCACCCGGGGAGACCTCGTGGGTGGCTCGGGCTGCGGGCTCCCGGGGATCCCCAGGCTCCCGTGCCCGTTTCGTCCTTGCCCGGTGTTAGGCCGCTGGCTTCCCCTTCCTGGGACTCGGCTTGCCCTGCTGATGAGTGGCGGTGGAACTGTTCTGAGAGTCCCGATTTCCTTTTAGGAAACCATTTTTGGTGCATTGAGGGGACCGGAAGCGGACAATGACTGTCGGGTTCCCAGCAAATTTCCAACACTTCCTCACAGAGTATCAACCCTGCGCCTCGCGTCTATTTTTCTCTTCCCTAGACAGCTGGGCCGCCTCCCCATCCTTGTGCTCCCCAGGCTCCCGCCATCTACAGAGCATCTTGCAAAAGCTGCCCCGCTTCGCCCCTCTGTGCCCACGTGGAGCGGGCACTCACCCGCCTTGCACACGTGCCTGCACCTGTAGGCGTCCAGGAGCTGAGGGGAGCTTGCTCAGAGTTGGGGGCCGGCCCGGAAGGGCGGGGCTCTCACACTCCCACCCAGCAGCTGTCTACGAGGGTCAGAGCCGGTCCGCGGGTGGTCCTGCCTTCCTCCTGCTGCAGTGGGTTTGCCCGTGGAGCTGTGTCCCAGGCCGCATTCCCGTGAATCTGCAGGATGGAGCTCCGTTTGTGCATAGCTTGCTCGTCCATGCACCTTCTGTTACGCGCTACCCCACTCACTCCTCTCCAGAGACCAGGGTCGCCTCCCGGGTCCCTGTCCCGGGACCGCCCTTTGGGGAACTCTGCCATCGGCTGCGGCCCACACTCACTGCCGGTCCCTTCTCCACGGCCCTGGCTCCATTGGGAACACCAGCGACCACTGAACTTCCAAATCAGCAGTTACTTTTCTCCTTTTTCTCACTTATCTTTTACAGTAAACACCATTTTTGTTCTCTTTTTTACAGCACTTCTTATCCTGTAGATAAGAGTAGAATTCTTATCTAATAATAGAATAATAATAATAATAATATAAGTATTATTACTTAATAATAGAATTCATGTTTCTTCTGGGAACCCATGTTTGTGGCCCTGGTGGCATTAACACCCTCCATTAAAGGTCCAGGAAAATGAGTGTCCTGGCTTGGTTCAACAGGACCACTCCATCCCTTTTAGCATAGTGAGTAGCAAAACACAGGAAAATGATCAGAACAATCTGATTCTGGGATTCTTCAACCAGAGCTACAGAGAAAAACTGTTTAAAAAATTGGGATTGGCCAGTGCGGTGGCTCACTAGGCTAATCCTCTGCCTGCGGCGCCAGCACCCGGGGTTCTGGTTCCACTTGGGGCACCGGATTCTGTCCCGGTTGCTCCTCTTCCAGTCCAGCTCTCTGCTGTGGCCCGGGAGGGCAGTAGAGGATGGCCCAAGTGCTTGGGCCCCTGCACCCATGTGGGAGACCTGGAAGAGGCTCCTGGCTTCTGGCTTCGGATCCATTCAGCTCTGACCGTTGTGGTCATTTGGGGAGTGAACCAATGGATGTAACACCTCTCTCTCTCTCTGGCTCTACCTCTCTCTGTAACTCTGCCTTTCAAATAAGTAAAATAAAACAAAATAAAAAGATTTATTTATTTGAAAGGCAGAGCAACAGAAAAGAAGAGAGAGACTTTTTCCATCCACTGGTTCACTCCCCTAAATGGTCACAACAGCCAGGGCTGGGCCAGGCTGAAGCCAGGAGCTTGGAAATCTGGGTCTCCCATGTGGGTGGCAGAAGCCCAAGTGCCATCCTCTCTGTTGCCTTCCCAGGCCCATTGCAGGGAGCTGGATTGGAAGCAGAGCAGCAGAGACTCAAACTGGCACTCCCATATGGTCTTAACCCACTGTGCCACACAGCTATTTGAATATGTTCTTGCCAGTATCCGTGAGTGAGTGATGTCATCCCATCACTCACTGCTCTGCGTGGAAGTGCCTCTCCCTTCTTCTGGAGGCAAGCCATACAACCAGTAACAATAGCAGAACAAAAAGATGTAAGGACTTTACCAAAGCCAGCCCTACACTTGGTCATAAAGCAAACCTCAATAACTTTTGTAAGATTGAAACAATTCTAAGCACTTTCTCTGACAACAGTGGAATGAAGCTGCTTGGAAATTAATATATTTATAAATAACCCATGAGTCAGTGAAGTAGTCAAAACAGAATGAGAAAATATAGCATAACTGAATAACCATGGAGATAGGACATATCAAAACCAGCAGGGTGCAGTTAATACAGTGCTTATGGAATTTTACAGCCTAAAGTACAGAGAGAAAGAAGATTGAAAATCACCTATCCAAGCTTCCATCTCATCAAACAACAGAAAAAAATCAAACCCACAATAAGTGGAGCAAAAAAAAAAAAAAAAGTAATACGAAACCTAGAATATAAAAAATAAATGCATTGTAAAGAAATTAACAAAGCCAAAAGCAGGGCTTAGAAAAACACTATTTAAATCGTTAAACATTCAAGCTCAACAAAGAAAATGAAGCATGAGTAATCAACATTAAAACGAAAAGCAGAGTATCTTTAGGGATTCTGAAGACATGGAAAATAGGTACAATAAGCAATTTTGGGGGCATATGCTGTGGCACAGCAGGCAAAGCAGCCGCCTGCAATGCTGGCATCCCATATGGGCATTGGTTCGAGTCCAGGCTGCTCCACTTCTGATCCAGCCCCCTGCTAATGCATCCGGAAATGCAGTGGAAGATGGCCTAAGTGCTTGGGTCCCTGTACCCACGTGGGAGACCCGGACGAAGCTCCTAGCTCCTGGCTTCAGATAGGCCCAACTCCAGCCATTGCAACCATTTGGGGAGTGAGCCAGCGGATGGAAGATCTCTCACTCTGTCTCTCCTTTTCTCTCTCTCTCTCTCTCTCTCTCTGCAACTCTGCCTTTCAAATAAATATTTTTAAAAATTTTGCCAATTTGCATAAAATAGACACATTTCTCAAAATGTGCAGAAATACAAAATCTGAATAATGCTATATGTATTAAAGAGACTGATTCTGTTTGCAGCTGGCACGTATGCAGGAAATGCTATGCAACAAAGGCTAAGGATCACTCACCACTCCCCCTACCCAAAAAACTAATGCACAAATTTAGCAAAGTTGGAAAACACCAAAAAGGAAGTTAACAACGTTTCATTTATAATAGTACCAAATCACCAAAAAGGTAAGGTTTGAAAAACATGAGCTGGGGCCAGTGCTGTGGTATAGCGGGTAAAGCTACTGCCTGCAGCACTGGCATCCCTTATGGGCACCAGTTTGAGTCTCGGCTGCTTCACTTCCAATCCAGCTCTCTGCTGTGGCCTGGGAAAGCAGTAGAGGATGGGCCAAGTCCTTGGGCCCTGCACCCACATGGGAGACCAGGAGAAGCTCCTGTGTGGGGAGCAGGGCCCGTCGCCCGGGAGACAAATAAGTACTAAGACTGTGGACAAAAAAATACTGAGGACAAATACTGAGATTACTGAGACTAGACTAAACTACTGGAACTGCTAAGACTAACTCTATGTGCCTGATCTTCCACCATATTGGGCTGAGAGGGAGTAAACAACTTCCACACAGCTGCCTCACCAATTCGACTAACAAGCTGCAGGAGCTGATCCTGCCCCTGATTGGAGGAGAGCAGTGTGCTCAGCGCGTGGGGAGAGAACGCCAGCAGAGTCGGGATTGGTGGAAGAGGACTATAAAGGAGGAGCGAGACAACATGCAACATGCAAGAGGAACACCTGAAGCCGGCGGTGTGCCGCTCCTCCACGGAGGCACAGGCGGGGGGGGGGGGGGGCAGCTAATCCGGGGAGGACCGGGGAAAGAAACAACAGCAAATCCGTTACCGCTCCTCCATGAGCCTGTGGAGCGAGCGACACTCCTGGCTCCTGACTTCAGATAGCGCAGCTCTGGCCATTGCAGCCATCTGTAGAGTGAATCAGCAGATGGAAGACCTCTCTCTCTCTCTCTCTCTTTCTCTGCCTCTACCTCTCTGTAACTGCCTTTCAAATAAATAAACAAATCTTTTAAAAAATGAGCTGTCTTTTTCACAGACAACATGATTGTGTGCACATACTAAATCTGAAAAACTCCACCCATTATTTGAATGAATAAAATATAGCAGAGTCACTAGGTAGCAGGTAAATATGAAAACATCAAGTGTATTTCTATATGCCAACAATAAAGAAATTGGCCGGCGCCACGGCTCACTAGGCTAATCCTCCGCCTAGCGGCGCCGGCACACCGGGTTCTAGTCCCGGTTGGGGAGCCGGATTCTGTCCCGGTTGCCCCTCTTCCAGGCCAGCCCTCTGCTGTGGCCCGGGAGTGCAGTGGAGGATGGCCCAGGTGCTTGGGCCCTGCACCCCATGGGAGACCAGGAAAAGCACCTGGCTCCTGGCTCCTGCCATTGGATCAGCGCGGTGCGCCGGCCGCAGCGCGCCGGCCGCGGCGGCCATTGGAGGGTGAACCAACAGCAAAGGAAGACCTTTCTCTCTGTCTCTCTCTCTTACTGTCCACTCTGCCTGTCAAAAAATAAAAAATAAAAAAAAAAATAAAAAAAATAAAGAAATTGAAAATGAAATTTTAAAAAGGAAAAATTTATGTCAGTTCCAACAGATGTCAAATACTTGGGACTAGCTAACAAAAGCTGTGCAAGACTTCTACACCAAAACTAAAAAATGTAATTGAGAGATTTATATATATATGTGTGTGTGTGTGTGTGTGTGTGTGTGTGTATACGTGTATATGTATATGAAAGGCAGAGTGGTAGTGAGAGAGAACAAAGAGATTTCTTCCCTCTACTGTTTTACTCCCCAAATGTTCACCAAGGCTAGGCCAGGCCAAAGCCAGGAGCCAGGAACTTCATCTGGGTCTCCCACATGGGTGGCAGGAACCCAAGTACTTGAGCCACCACCTGCTGCCTCCCAGGTGCATTAGTAGGAAGCTGGATTAGAAATTCCATAGAGTTGGCCGGCGCCGCGGCTCACTAGGCTAATCCTCCGCCTAGCGGCGCCGGCACACCAGGTTCTAGTCCTGGTCGGGGCGCTGGACTCTGTCCCGGTTGCCCCTCTTCCAAGCCAGTTCTCTGCTGTGGCCCGGGAAGGCAGTGGAGGATGGCCCAAGTGCTTGGGCCCCTGCACCCACATGGGAGACCAGGAAAAAGCTCCTGGCTCCTGGCTTCGGATCGGCACAGCGCGCCAGCCATAGTGGCCATTTGGGGGGTGAACCAATGGAAGGAAGACCTTTCTCTCTGCCTCTCTCTCTCTCTCTCACTGTCTAACTCTGCCTGTATTAAAAAAAAAAAAAAGCAACACCACAGGGTTGACTTGAACCGGGTACTCTGATGTGGGACGTATGTGGCCCATCAGTGACTTAACCTGCTGTGTCACAATTTTAGCCCCAAGGCAATTTTTTTAGATTTATTTATTTATTGAGAAACAAAGAGTTACAGAGAGAGGGAGAGACAGATTTATTTATTATTACTATTATTATTTACTTTTAAGATTTATTTGAAATTCAGAGTTAGGGAGAGAGAGAAACAGAGAGTTCCATTATTGGTTCACTCCCCAAATAGCCACAATGGCCAGAGCTGGGAGAATCCAAAGCCAGGAGCCTGGAACTTCTTCTGGGCCGGTGCAGGGGCCCAAACACTTGGACCATCTTCTGCTGCTTTCCCAGGCATACTAGCAGGGAGCTGGATCAGAAGTGGAGCAGCCGGGACTGGAACCAGCGCCCATAAGGGATGCAGGCACTGCAGGCGTCAGCTTTACTTGCTATGACACAGCACCAGGCCCCCCAACAAATTTTTAAAGCACAAAGATAAGTTAATTGTGGTATAGTGGGTAAAGCTGCTGCCTGCGGTGTCAGTATCCCTTAAGCACACCGGGTTGTGTCCTGGCTGCTCCATTTCTGATCCAGCTTCTTGCTAATGGCCTGGGAAAAGCAGCAGAAGATGGAACAAGTGCTCGGGCCCCTGCCACACACGTGGGAACCCGAATAAAGCTCCTGGCTCCTGGCTTCAGCCTGGCCCAGGCCTGACATTGTGGCCATCTGGGGAGTGAACCAGGTGGAAGACTTTCTCTCTCTCTTTCTCTGCCTCTTCCTAACTCTGACTTTCAAATAAATACATAATTTTTTTTTTTAAAAAAAAGGACAAGCATCACTGGATTAGAGCCCACTCTAAAGTTATGGCCTTTGTAGGCAGAATGAGATGTTGCTTTTTTACTAAAGATTTTATTTTATTTATTTGAAAGAGTTACAGAGATGTAGAGAAACAGAAAGAAAGGTCTTCTATCCACTGGTTCACTCCCCAAATGGCCACAATGACTGGAGCTGGGCCCATCCGAAGCCAGGAGCCAGGAGCTTCTTCCAGGTCTCCCATGTGTGTGCAAGGGCCCAAGGATCCAGGCCGTCCTCCACTGCTTTCCCAGGTGCATTAGCAGGCAGCTGGATCAGAAGTGGGGCAGCTAGGACTGGAACCCACAGCCATATGGGATGCACCATAGCACTGGTCCAAGATATGTTGCCTTTTTTTTTTTAAGATTTTATTTATTCATTTGAGAGTTAGAGTTACAGACAGTGAGAGAAAGAGAGAGAGAGAGAGAGAGAGAGAGAGAGAGAGGTCTTCCTTCCACTGGTTCACTCCCCAGATGGCTGCAATGGCCGGAGCTGCACCGATCTGAAGCCAGGAGCCAGGAGCTTCTTCTGGGTCTCCCATGCAGGTACAGGGACCCAAGGACTTGGGCCATCTTCTACTGCTTTCCCAGGCCATAGTAGGGAGCTGGACTGAAAGAGGAGCAGCCGGGACTAGAAATGGTGCCCATATGGGATGCTGGCGCTGCAGGCGGAGGATTAACCTACAGCACCACGGCGCTGGCCCCGAGATGTTGCTTTTTTTAATAACTGTCGATCTCTGCCTTTTAATTAGGGTATGTAGGTAGTTCAAGTTTAGTATAATTGTTCCTATTATTATATACATTTGCACTTTTTGGCTACTTGTTTTCTATTTTCTCCTTCCTTTCTTCTTTTGTATTAAATATTTTTTTAGTATTTAATTTTAATTCATTTTATTACCTTTCATGTTTTAAGTTATTTCCTTAGTGGTTGTTTTTGGGATTATAATGTTTATCTTAACTTTTATTTTAAAGACATATTTATTTGAAAGGTACAGTGATAAAGAAGGAGGGAGGGAGGGAGAGAAAGAGAGAGAGAGAGAAACCTTGCATCAGCTGATCCACTCTCCAAATGACTGCAACAGCCAGGGCTGGGCCAGGCCAAAGCCAGGAGCCTGGAGTTCCATTCAGGTCTCCTACATGGATGGCAGGAGTCCAAGTACTTAGGCCATCTTCTGCAGCTTTCCCAAGCAATTTAACAGGGAGCTGGAACACAAGTGGAACAGCCAAGACACAAACCCACACTCACATGGGATGCTGACGTCACAGGTGACAGCTTAACCCACTGTGCCACAACACCAGCCATCTTAACTTCCAATCTACTTCATCTAACTGCTTAATTCTAGTAAAATAATGAAAATTTGCTTTAATGTAGTTCCATTCTCTTTCTTTACAATTTTATTGTTGTAACTACAAATAGTGTTAAACTATTGCTTTATTTAATCTTATTTTTAAAAGGATTTATTTATTTATTTATTTGAAAGGCAGAGTGACAGAAAGAGAGGGAGAGAGACACAGATCTTCTGTCTACTAGTTTACTCCCCAAATGGCCACAACAGCCAGGGCTGGGCCACATCCAAGTTAGGAGCCAGGAGCTTCATCTGGGTTTCCCACCTGGTTGGCAAGGGCCCAAGCTCTTGGGTCATTTTCTACTGCTTTATCAGGCACATTAGCAGGGAGCTGAATCAGAAGTGGAGCATCTGGGACACAAATTGGTGTCCATATGGGATGTTGGCACCACAGGTGGCAGCTTAATCCACTGTGCCACAATGCCGGCCGCTCTTATGTCTTTTTTATTTTTTTTATTTTTTTATTTTTTATTTATTTATTTATTTTTTTTTTTTGACAGGCAGAGTGGACAGTGAGAGAGAGAGACAGAGAGAAAGGTCTTCCTTTTGCCGTTGGTTCACCCTCCAATGGCCGCCGCTGCAGCCGGCGCACCGCGCTGATCCGATGGCAGGAGCCAGGATCCAGGTGCTTTTTCCTGGTCTCCCATGGGGTGCAGGGCCCAAGCACCTGGGCCATCCTCCATTGCACTCCCTGGCCATAGCAGAGAGCTGGCCTGGAAGAGGGGCAACCGGGACAGAATCCGGCGCCCCGACCGGGACTAGAACCCGGTGTGCCGGCGCCGCAAGGTGGAGGATTAGCCTATTGAGCCACAGCGCCGGCCTCTTATGTCTTTTTTAAAGATTCATTTATTTGAGAGGCACAGTGACAAAGACAGATATCTTCCATCTGCTGGTTCACTCCCCAGATGGCCACGATGGCCAGGGCTGGACCAGACCAAAGCCAAGACCATCCTCTGCTGCTTTCTCAGGCACATTAGCAGTTAGATGGATTGGGAGCAGAGCAATCAGGACCTCAGTGTCACAGATGGCGGCTTAATTCACTGTGCCCTAACACCAGCCCCGCTTAGGTCTTTTAAATCAGTTAAGGAAAAAAATGGAAAAATATGTGTATGCACTGTCTCTGATAATTACTTATGTGGATACCTTAATAGAAACTTTTCCTTTCTTTCAATTGACTTGAGTAACCAACAGATACCATTCCCCTTTGGGCTAAAGGACTTCCTTTTTTTTTTTTTTTTTTTTTTTGACAGGCAGAGTGGAGAGTGAGAGAGAGAGAGACAGAGAGAAAGGTCTTCCTTTACTGTTGGTTCACCCCTCAATGGCCACTGTGGCCAGTGCGTTGCAGCTGGTGCACCGCGCTGATCTGAAGCCAGGAGCCAGGTGCTTCTCCTGGTCTCCCATGGGTGTAGGGCCCAAGCACTTGGCCATCCTCCACTGCACTCCCTGGCCACAGCAGAGAGCTGGCCTGGAAGAGGGGCAACCGGGACAGAATCCGGCGCCCCAACCGGGACTAGAACCCAGCGTGCCGGCACTGCAGGCGGAGGATTAGCCAAGTAAGCCGCGGCGCTGGCCCTGTTTTTATTCTTCAACCTAGTTTCCTATGGTTACCTTGTGTCTGCATAACTTAGTGTTCGGCTAATAATTCAACAGAGACAGTGCTTAAGCACTTCCAATCAGCCATGCATCCTCTACTAATTCATCTGCAGATAGGCAGAACAGCACATTCAGCCTTCAGACTGGCCTCAGCTCTCCCTCGGGATTTACTTTGTGATGGGCCGGTCTAAGGCCTCCATGCTCAGACACAAAGCCTTAGGGTCAGCTGGGAGTGTGTGAATAACTTGGGGCTTCTCGGCCTCTGCTACACATAATGCAGAGTGCAAGGTGCTTGCCCCAATCACAGTTTTAGCCTAGCAGAGGTAAGACCTTGGCCCGCCCCCACTGCCCTCCCGGGGAAATCAGCTTCACTGACAATGACCGTAGCTGTGACTATCACTGCTCCTACCCAAGTGAGCCCCCTTCAACGGCAGCAGGGGAAGCTCCTGGTCCTCCTGGGCTGTGCTCCCTGGTAGAGTCTCTGTGCTGATGCATTGAATGGGCTGTGTGTGGACAGAACCTTCCCTAGGCTAGAGTCTCCACAAAGATCAGCAGATGTTCAGGTATAAATGCTTCTGAGAGTGTGTGCCATTGGGCAGTTTCCAGAGTGCTAAAATGGTTGGTTTGGGAGCAGTTTTGTCAAACTTTGTGATAGCCTTGAGGGACAATGATCTGATGATCTCACTCAACCATAGCTCTGAGTTCCACCAGAATCACTGTCTCTCCCAACACTAACACTCTGGCTTAAGTAACTAGAGTGGTTCCTGTTTTCCTGATCAGGCAGTGCTATTAGGAACGTACTGCAATTCAAGGAATGTATAATTTGAATAGGAAACAGTTCTCAAAGGCTTAGCACCATTCATATGCCCCAATCTTCTCTCCCCTCATACACAGACACATATACACAAAACACAACTTCGGTATCACCCAGGTATGGGTTTGAGCCCAGTCTCCACTCACTTGTCAGCTCTGATGTTGAGCCCTGTGAGCTCTGACTTCCTTGTCTATAAATAATACCTAATGGTGCATATGTTAAAAAGCTTAGTTTATCCATTCCACAATGTATATATAGATGAAAAACATCGTACTGGGGCAGCATTGTGGCATAGCAGGCAAAGCTGCCGCCTGCAATGCTGGCATCCTAAATAGGCACCTGTTCAAGTCCTGGTGGCTCCACTTCCAATTCAGCTCCCTGCTAATGGCATGGGGAAAGCAGCAGAAGATGGCCCAAGTGTTTGGGCCTCTGCCATCCACATGGGAGACCCAGGTAAAGCTCCTGGCTTCTGGCTTTGGCCTGGCCTAGCCCTGATTCTAACCATTACAGTCATCTGGGGATGACCCTCTCTCTCTGTAACCCTTTCAAAATGAATAAATAAACCTTCTTAAACATTTTAAATTAAAAAAAGAAAACATCATGCTGTATACCATAAATACATAAAATTTCTACTTGTCAATTTATAAAAAGAAATAAGAAATGCATAATGAAGTTGCTCAGGGGAGTAAGAGAGATGTTGTGTGGATAAGTACCTAGGACACTATACACACCTAACAGATACTTAAACCTATCTGCATTCTAGTTTAAGTGCCCATTTCTGTCCCAGGAAATAGCAATTGGACTATTCACTCACAAACCAAACTCTTTTTTTTTTTTTTTTTTTTTTTTTTTTTTTTTTTTTGACAGGCAGAGTGGACAGTGAGAGAGACAGAGAGAGAAAGATCTTCCTTTACCGTTGGTTCACCCTCCAATGCGGCCGGTGCACCGCGCTGATCTGATGGCAGGAGCCAGGTGCTTCTCCTGGTCTCCCAGGGCCCAAGCACTTGGGCCATCCTCCACTGCACTCCTGGGCCACAGCAGAGAGCTGGCCTGGAAGAGGGGCAACCGGGACAGAATCCGGTGCCCCAACCAGGACTAGAACCCGGTGTGCCGGCGCCGCAAGGTGGAGGATTAGCCAATTGAGCCGCAGCACCGGCCCAAACCAAACTCTTGTGAAAATTCACCATGATGAAGATTCCCACAAGAGAACGAGAGACAAAAAGGAAATTGATTAAACCGCTCAGTGATTCATCCTGTGTGGCTTTCGTCACACCCAGTACCTAATTTCATTCAGAGCTCCCCACACACTTTCTGAAGACCCACAGTTGAACCTCTCTCCTACGCCTGGATTAAAGCTTGTAGCTTATTTCTTGCTCCTGTGCAGAAGCAGCATCTTTTACCAGCAGAAATAGGAGCCTCCATAGCTCCATGCATAAATTATGGTGTTTGCTTGTTAGTGATACTGCCCATGACATCACCGCAGAGTCGGCTAACAGTCGCCGGGAGATGCTTCCATACTGAACCGTAGTGGAGAGGTGGCTAGATCCCTATGGCTGGTATACCAACTGGATTTCTTACACGAGAGTGAATCCAGTCATCTGAGCTTTAGCTTGAAGTGGGGCAAGTGTCCTCCCACCAAGGTAAGCAAAAATGTCCATGTTTTCACCTTTTTTGGTTTCCTGTGTGTGGCTACACTCTCACAATTGTTCATCAAAGATGGGACACAGGGTTTGTACAACTTGGGCTTTGAATAAAATGGTGTTGGCTGATCTCTAGATGTGTTCTGAATAAGGAATAATCACATTTCCTTGTTGGCAAATCCTTGTCATTTGAATTATTAATAATACACTTTGGTGTGTTATAATGCCTGATGATAGGAGTTCATGCTGAAAATGCTGTATGAGTTATCCACTTAGAACTCAGCATCTACTAAAGTAAAAAGCAAAACCAAACCCCATTGCTGGATACAACCACCTCTATTTCTGGATAATCAAGGAGGTGTGTTTGGATTCTGCATGTCTCCCCTTCATCTCTGTAAACGTTTCACGTGAACCAACTATAGCTGCGCAGAAAGGCAATCCCCAGAGGGGTGGGCTGCACAGGTGTGACGGTCTCACCACCCAAACATGATCAAAATGGCTTAAGCAAAAAAAAAAAAAAATGTATGTATTAGAGGACCAACTTTTGCTTGAATCTAAGGGTTTGAGCAATGTCCTCCGGATTTGGTTTAACACTCTCCAACCCTTGGCTACAGTGTCTGTAGTACTGGCTCCATCCCCAGATAGGCCCCCATCAATGGGGGGAAATGGCTCACAGCAGCTCCAAGCACATAGTAGAGCTTTCCACAGGTTTGGGGGGGGGCAGCCCTAACTGGATAGGCTGAGATCATCTGTCCTCCATGAATTTATCCCTGCAGCCGATGGAAAGGCCTTAGTCTGGTTTCCCTAGAAGCAGCGCCTGGACAGTGGTTTGGAGACACACAATGTATTGCAGAGCAGCCTTCGGGAAAAGCCTTACGAGGAAGGAGGGAAACTGGAGCACACGGGGAAGGAGCCAAGCGCGGATGCAGGCTCAGGTCTGGTCTTACTTACTCTGCGCTACAAGACATGGCCACAGAGCACAGACTGTGTCATAGATGGGCCTTCCCTGTGAGCACAGGGGGCCTGATTTCCATGTTCTTTATCATTCAGTCTTGGCCATAGTCTGCCCCTGGGGGAAGGACTGCCCCTCAGGGAAGTGGCTCTGGCATCTCGTAGCAACCCCCTGTGAACTCCTAGCAGCCTACATCACAGCACCAGGAACCTTGCAAGTGAGGGGATCTGAAGAGGCACCTGCTACCTGAAGCTGAATGGGACTCTTCCTGTGTGCCCTGGTGCACGTGTGCCTGCTTTGGGACCCACGGCTGCAGGTCTAAAGTTGGCAAGGAAGGGAAGCACAGATCGCATGCATGATGGTGAGAAACCACCATTTGGTCCTCGTCTCAGTGGGAAATACTGCATATATGACAGCAACTGGTTTAAGGAATGCTATGGTGTGACTGTTTGGCCACTCTGAAACCCATGCTGAAATTGAATTGTCCTGTGATGGTATTAGGAGGTGGGACCTTGAAGGGGAGTTAGGTCATGATGGCTGCAGTCCCAGGAATGGACCAATGGTGCTATCATGGGTGTGGGGTTGCCTCCCTCCTGCTCTCTCTGCCCGTGTGCCATGTGGTGCCTTCCCCCAGGTGATGATGCAGCAAGAATGCCCTTGCCAGATGTGGCCATTGACCTTGAACCTCCCAACTTCTAGAATGCTGAGCCAACACATTTCTGTTCACTGTAAATACCCAGCTATACCCAGCTATAACAGCACAGAACAGATTAATACAGGAAATTGGTCCCAGGAGGGGGGTGTTGCTCTAAAAAATATTTGAAAATGTGGAAGTAGCTTTGGAGCTGGGTAATGGGTGGAGGTGGAAGAGTTCTGCTGTGAGCGCTGGGAAAGCATGTGTTGCCCAGAAGGGAGCATTAAGGGCAATCCCTGTGAGGGCTCAGAAGAGGAGGAGAGCTATGGAGAGAGTCTGAAACTTTGAGAGCTTACTTAGGAGGTCACGATCAGACAGTTTGCAGAAATATGGACAGGAAAACAATTCTGATGAGGTCTTGGGGTGGAAATGAGCAATAAAACATTGGAAACTGGGTAACAGGCCATCATTTTTATGAAGTGGCAAGGACCTTGGTTGAATTCTGCCCATGCCCGAGGGCTTTGTGAAAGGCAGAATCTGAGAGTAGAGCCTGAACATCAGGTAGAAGCATTTTCTAAATAAAATACTGGAGGTGTTACATGCTTCTTTTAAATATATCTAGGGAAGGCCGGCGCCGTGGCTCACTAGGCTAATCCTCCACCTGCAGCACCGGCACCCTGGGTTCTAGTCCTGGTTGGGGCGCTGGATTCTGTCCCAGTTGCCCTTCTTCCAGGCCAGCTCTCTGCTGTGGCCCGAGAGGGCAGTGGAGGATGGCCCAAGTGCTTGGGCCCCTGCACCCGCATGGGAGACCAGGAGGAAGCACCTGGCTCCTGGCTTCAGATTGGCGCAGTGCGCCGGCCGTGGCGGCCATTTGGGAGGTGAACCAACGGAGGGAAGACCTTTCTCTCTGTCTCTCTCTCACTGTCTAACTCTGCCTGTCAAAAAAACAAATATATATATATGGAAATGCGAGAGAAGGAATTTATAGTTAAAAAAGAAGCATAATGTAAATGGTAAATTCACAGCCCGGCCACGTAAAGAGTGGAAAAGCTTGTTTGGGAGAGAATCCCAAGGGTTTGGTCAAGCGACCCTTTTGCAAGGGGGTTAGTAAGGATAGAAGGGAGGAGCCAGGTGCTGGGAGAATGATGCTAAGGGCATTCCACAGAGCTCCATGGCAGCCCTCAGAGGGCAGCGCAGGGCACCCACAGGAGACGAGCATTTGCCGATCTGCACGGCCTCCGCTCTCTCGCTCCCCGCATTCTGGGCCAGTGCCGCTCAGCCACCCCAGCCAAGGCTTTGATTTTCCATGTGAACTTTTAGAAGATGTGGTTGGTGGGACCACCCCCAACACTGGATGCTGGGACGGGCACATGGACTCCCAACTAATCAGCATAGTCCCTTCCTGACGGCGAAGCCATTCCCTACCCAGATCTCCTGCTCAGGTTGGGCAGCCATGCCAAGCTGCTGTGGGCTTGCCTGTCGCTCACTGTCACAGGTACTCCCCTTCTCTAAAGAACTGTCCTCAACTGCAGGAACTCCTCATCTGGAGATGTGCCCTCTGTGCTGTGCGAGGACATGAGTAGGGAAACTGGGGGAGCCACAGCCAACAGCTGAATGATATTAGTGACATGGACTGGGTGGAGCCCTCCCAAATTCATATGTTAAGGCCCTAAACTCAAAGTGCTATTTGGAGGTAGTGTCTTTGGGAGTTCATTGGAGTTAGGTCAGGTCATGAGGATGGGGCCCTTGTGATGGCATGGATGCCCCTTCGCCAAGATGGGTAGATCAGATCTTTCTCTCCACCATGTAGGAACACAGCCAGAAGGCAGCTGATCTACAAGGCAGGAAGAGGATCTTTGGTATATACCAAGTCTACTGGCACCATGATCTTGGAAGTCCAGACTTCAGAACTATGAAGAATAAAATGCTTGTATTATAGCAGCCCTGAACTGAGACACGAGGACACACAATGCTGCCCCTCAGCATCAAGAGGAGTGATCCTCCATTACAGTTTGTTCTCTGGATCTCTCCCCCACACGTCAGGCCAAGACATTGCTTTTCTGTCGGGGATTCACGGGCAGCCATTGTTTGCCCCCTGATCCCCAAGGATCCATGTTCCTCCCACATATGAAATACACCCACAGCTTAGCAACAGAGCCCCCAACTTCCCACCTGCCCACAGCAGTGTCTCACTATCCAAGATCACATCCTCGATGATGGAGGCACCTAAGGTGTGCTTTGTTAGCCAGAGCTCCTTGAATTCAGCTTCTCTCAATCTGTGGATTTTTTTAAAAATTCCATATTAATTTCTTTTCTATGTACAATTTTTAAAATTTATATAAGGTGAGCAAATTTCATGTATTAAGCTGCCCATTCATTAAACCAAAAAGACCAGCTAACTAATAGCCCCAACATACAACAGTGGAATAGGCACAAGATAACTGGTTCAAAAAAGACACACAGGTGTCACGGGTCCATAGCAATTCTGAGACCCAGATGTTGGAAGAACTTTGATTCAACACAGTCTTCTTCTTGCCCCAAAATAATTCTCTGTGGTTTTGGGCTCCTCTCTCTCTTTCTTTTTTAAAGATTTATTTATTTATTTGAAAGTCAGAGGTACACATAGAGGAGATGCAGAGGTCTTCCATCTGCTGATTCACTCCCCAGTTGGCCACAATGGCTGGAGCTGTGCTGATCTGAAGCCAGGAGCCAGGAGCCAGGAGCTTCTTCCGGGTCTCCCATGTAGGTGCAGGGGCCCAAGGACTTGGGCCATCTTCCACTGCTTTCTCAGGCCATAGCAGAGAGCTGGATCGGAAGTGGAGCAGCCAGGTCTCGAACCAGCACCCATATGGGATGCCGGCGCTTCAGGTCAGGGAGTTAACCCACTGTGCCACAGCCCCACCCTCTGACTCTTAATTCTGCCTTATTAGTCGTCATTCATTCCTTTTCTCAGGAAAAGTAGCCTCTGTTTTCTCAGCCTGCTCCCTGCCAGAATTTTGGAGGTCCAGCAGCTCCTTTTCATGGTGGACTGTGTATTAGTTCCTTTTCTATTCTGTAACAAAATACCCAAGGCTGAGTACTTTACAAAAAATGCAGTTTATTTAGATCAGGATTCTGGAAATTCAGAAGTATGATGTGGGCATCTGCTGGGCTCTGGTGAGGGCCTGCTTGGCTGCATCACCATGTGGTGGCTGGGACCACGAGGGGAGCACAGTCACTCTTTTTTTTTTTTTTTTTTTTTTTTTTGACAGGCAGAGCGGACAGTGAGAGAGAGAGAGACAGAGAGAAAGGTCTTCCTTTGCCGTTGGTTCACCCTCCAATGGCCACCACGGTTGGTGCTGGTGCGCTGCGGCCGGCGCACCGCGCTGATCCGATGGCAGGAGCCAGGTGCTTCTCCTGGTCTCCCATGGGGTGCAGGGCCCAAGGACTTGGGCCATCCTCCACTGCACTCCCTGGCCACAGCAGAGAGCTGGCCTGGAAGAGGGGCAACCGGGACAGAATCTGGCGCCCCGACCAGGACTAGAACCTGGTGTGCCGGCGCCGCAGGCGGAGGATTAGCCTAGTGAGCTGCGGCGCTGGCCCAGTCGCTCTTTTCATAAGCACCCAACTTCATGGGAACTAACCAGAGTCCAGTGAGAACTATATTAATCCCAGCCAAGGGTAACACCCCCGGTGACTGATCATCCACACTGGCTCCACCTCTTAGAGGTGCCAACTCTCTCAATCTCACCACACAGGGGACCAAGTTTCCAACACATGAATCTTTGCGGGGGAACACTCAAACCATATCCGAACTATAGCACACTGGCTCTGTCTTTTCCAGCCCAAGCTAGCTGATGCAGTTTCTCAAACAATTTGGTGTGTGTCTCACTGAGGTCAACACATTAGATGAAACACACTATGCGCCTCTCTGAAATAAGCCCTCATTATCTTGAGCTCTTGCTGAGAGGCTGAGGAACAATACTCTTAAGCTTCTTAGAGGTTCTATTGTTGGATTGACAGGAACAAGTTAAATCTCTTTAAAGGGATCTTTGACTGAGTATGATCCTTTGGTCCCTCTGCCAACCCAGGAAGTAATTAACAGTTAGCATCACATAGTGGCTTTGAATTCCTTTTTGTTATTTTTTGTCTTGGATTCTTCATTATTCTCAAGCATCTACTTTTCTACATGGACTCTGAAATTTTTAGCTAGGAACTAGGAATTCAGAAATCCTTCCAGTTAGTTTAGCTAGCTCCAAACTCACTGTAATAAAATTTCAATGATTCCCATGCATTATTAATGTTGGGAGGATTCTTATTTCTATAATATTGTTTTCTGTCTAGACATGTTATATCTCTCAAATTATTCAGTTTTATTTCCTCTATAAAATTTTATTCGAGTTAAATTTGTGCCTTCCACATTAAACTTATTTCATGTTAAATTTAGTTGGTTTTTAATGAGATGTTTTTCCATTTCCAGTTCTGATTTCTGTTAATAGAGAAAATATATACAACCATATATGGAAATTTTTTTAAGATTTTTTTTATTTATTTGAGAGGTAGAGTTACAGACAGTGAGAGGGAGAGACAGAGAGAAAAGTCTTCCTTCCGTTGGTTCACTCCCCAAATGGCTGCAACGGCCAGAGCTGCGATGATCCGAAGCCAGGAGCCAGGTGCTTCTTCCTTGTCTCCCTTGTGGGTGCAGGGGCCCAAGCACTTGGGCCATCTTCTACTGCTTTCCCAGGCCATAGCAGAGAGCTGGATCGGAAGAGGAGCAGAACTGGCACCCATATGGGATGTTGGCACCACAGGCAGAAGATTAACCTACTGCACCACGGTGCCAGCCACCATATATGGAAATTTTTAAATAAAATATCTTGAATAACTTTGCCCATTTCAATATATCATTTTTGGCCCACTTGAATTGAGTGCAACTTCAAAAACAATGTTTAACAATGGTCACAGATGGTGTCTCTAGCTTGAAACAGACTTGGATGAAGTTGGCTCTGCATTTCATTCTTTGTTATGGAAGCTTTCTTCTGAAAAATAACCTATCATGTCTAAGTCTGAGAGCATAGTAAATGGGACTGCATTCCCTCTACTGTAGTACAAATACTGAAGACTTCAATCTTGTCTTCACAGTTTCAACCATTTCTTAAACTGTCTCCATTTCATACCATTTCTGAGTCCATTCGCCATTCTGTTTGCCTTTCTCCATACCTGTCTCATTGATTTTTTTTTGTTTTTCATATGTTTATTCTTTGGTGGAAAAAGATTATTTATTTGCAAGGTAGATTGACAGAGAGGGGGTGGAGAGAGAGAGAAAAAAAGAGAAAGAATCTTCCATTCACTGGATCACTCCCCAAATGGCCACAACAGCTATGTCTGGGCCAGGCCAAAGCCAGGAGCCAGGAGCCAGGAATTGCATCCTGGTCTCTCACTTGGGTGCAGAGGCCCAAGTACCTGGGCCATCTTCTGCTGCCTTTCCAGGTCCGTTAGCAGGGAGCTGGACTGGCAGCAGAGTAGCCAGGACTCAAACCAGTGCTCTGCTATAGGAAGCCGGCATCACAAGTGGTGGCTTAACTCGCTGTGCCACAATGCCAGTCTCACCTTTCTCATACGTTTCTGCTAAGCCACAACCTATCCTGTACTTGTAAGGTTCTGAGAATAAGCCTCCATGCGTCCCTTTACTGTTTTGTAGATTCTCTTCCCTTCATAGAAGTCAAATCAGCCAAGCATCAAGTCAAGACGTTCAGTCAGCACAGGCTGTGACCACGTTGCCACAGACTGCGAGAGATGGAGTCTTTTCTCTTCGATGACATCAGCTCCGCGATACAGAACGAGGCTATTGAGAGAATCATCTTGCCCATGAGTGTTCAGCTTTGCCACCTGCTCATCTCCATGGAGAGGACAGATGTGGCGAACGAAGCGTTTGCCTCTTTGGAGAAGATGGCAGAGGACTTGGCTAAAGCTAGCGAAGCATTTGTGCAAGCGGCCAGAAGGTAATGTTGAAAGAACTCAAGCCCTTTACTCTGGCAGATTTGCAGAAGAAAGAACGTGCGGCTAGAAACTTCCCGCAGTGCCCTTAAAAGCCCACGGAAAGAAGTCAGATGTGAAAACCTAAGGCAGACTTACGTAAACGTTATTATTACTTGGAGTGTACTTTAAATATCCAAATATTTTAGAACTAGGTGAGTTTTCCTCTAAGAAGCAGATCTGTGTCCCATCAAAAGATTTTTAGATTCATTCTTACTGCATGTCACACAGATTATTCTATATAGGTATGAGAATATTTAGAATTGTCTAAATATAATTTTCATGTCAATCATTCTTGCATTGGGCATGATTCTTTTTTAATATTAAAAATGTATTATAGATACAGACAGAGACAGAGAGAGAGATCTTCCAACTGCTGGTTTACTCCCAAAATGCCTGCAATAGCCAGGCTGGACCAGGCCAAAATCAGCAGCCAGGAATTCTATCCAAATCTCCCACTTGGATGGCAAGACCCAAACACATGAGCCATCACTTGCTGCCTCTCAGGGCACACATTAGCAGGAAGCTGGATTGCAAGGAGAGGCTGGACTTGACCCTGGGCACTCCAGCATATGATGCCAGAATACCAAGTGGCAGCTTAACCCACAAGCCGCAATGCCTGTCCCAATTCTCCCCTCTTTTACCGAACATTTACTGAGTACCCATTAAGGTGCCAGGCACTGTTCCAGGTGCTGAAATAGAGCCCTACGTAAGAGAGCCAAAGGCCCGCTCTCGGGCAGTGGATACAGCAGCCGTGTCTAGCTTCCTTCCTTTTTTTCCTTTTTCTCAGTGTTTTTTTTTCTTCAGATTTTATTAAAGATCGCATAGTAGTTATAGAACTAGAAAAATTATTTTAAAATAAACAAGAAATTTTAATTTTAAAATAAGATTAATCTTAGTGTAAATCTCTATGGACTGAATGATGAAGCTAATTCAAATAATAGAGAATTAGTAAGGTAATAGGATGTAATATTAACCTACAGAAACTAGTATTCTTCACATACACAAACAATAACCAACTATAAGATTTTAATAGTAGGAAAAAACCCTTGTTATAATGGCAACAAAGAAAATAACATCTTAGGGATGAATTTATAAAAACTGTACAAAATATTTATGAACATCAAAATTAAAATTAAAAACATCAAAACACTTCTGAAAAGTATGTTCAGAGGACCTGAACAAATGGAAAGACGTTCTTGGAGGGCTTGACCACTTCTTAAAAGTGTTAGTTCTAAGTTAATTCTCCAATTTACTATAATCTCATACAAATTCTTTCATTTTTAATGGAGCTTTAAAAGTTGTACTAAAGTTCATATGAGAAAATCAAACATGCAGGAATAACTAGGAAAAACCCAGGATAAAACATTATGAGGGCAGCGCTGTGGCACAGTGGGTTAAGTCTTTGCCTATGGACACCAGTTCTAGTCCCGTCTGCTGCTCATCCAATCCAGCTCTCTGCTATAGCCTGGGAAAGCAGTGGAAGATGGCCAAGGCGCTTGGGTCCCAGAACCCACATGGGAGACCTGGAAGAAGCTCCTGGCTTCAGATCGGTGCAGCTCTGGCTGTTTTAGGCATTTTGGGGAGTAGACCAGCAGATGGTAGATCTCTCTCTCTGTCTCTCCCTCTCACTGTCTGTAACTCTACCTCTCAAATAACTAAATCAATCTTTAAAAAAAAAAATGAGATGGGGCTATACCTGCAGAGATTACAACCAATCTAGGTCTTCTGTAAGGCAAGGGGTGTGATACTGACACACAAAGAGGCAGACAACCAGCGGTACCACACAGAAAGCCAGAAACACACCGGTGCACATGGGGCTGCACGTGGCAAAGAGCACTCTTGGCTGCACACAAATTTTAGAAATGAACCCTGGGGTGAATTTGGCACAGTAGTTAAGGTCCTGCTGGGGACAGCCACATCCCATATCAGAGTGCATGAGTTCAAGTCCTGGCTCCAGCCATGACTCTAGCTTCCTGCTAATGAGCACCCTGGGAGACAGCAGCTGGGGCCCTGCCACCTACATGGGAGACCTGGACTGAGTTCTCAGCTTCTCTGGCCAGGCCTGGCCCAGCCCCTGCTGTTGCACACATCTGAGACATGAACCAGTAGGTGGGAGATGTCTCTCTCTCTCTCTTTTTCTGTATGTCCATGTCTGTCTCTCTTTCCCTCCATCCCTCTCTCCCCATCTCCTCCTCCTCCCTGTCTCTCTCAAAATAAATAAATACAAATTTAAAAACTGAAGCAGGATGTTAATGATCTGAGTGAGAGAGAGGGAGACTGTGACAAGTGACTCTACATAGATTGCAGATGCAAGATATAACGTCATCGAAAGGGTTGGGGTAGCGGGGAAGAACTGCTCTAAGCAACAGTATTTCACCGGATGCTGTAAAACTAAAGACAAAAAGAACCATGCATAAAATGTGGCACAGCAGTTGGTAAATTTGTTTCTTGTAGAGGAATGGTCACTAATTTTGGAACTAATTTACAAATATAATCACTAAGTAATGGAAACAATGAGAGCCAGATTCTCACTGACAGAGACAATAGTTACAAACAAGCCATGTGGGAAGGTTATAATGAGCTCTCTGGATTCCAGGAGACTGTCTCGGTGTGAACGTGTGCGTGTGTGCGTGTGTGCGTGTGCGTGTGTGCATGTGCGTGTGTGTGTGTACTACATGGGTTGGTTCAGATCTATTTCTCAACTACATCTCCTGAGAAGCTCTAGAAGCAGTGACACTTAGTGATAATGAGCATAGCTGTGGACCCTCAGGGATCCCCGGAGAAATGGCTGGGAAACTCTAGGACTGGGGACAGGGAAATACATACAGATACATCTTCTAGCATGAGAAGAGGTGGGAAAAATGGAGGGGCATGGTGAAAGGATGGTAGGCTGAGTATAGCCTGCAAATTTGTTCATGTCCTAACCCCTAGAAGCTGGGAATATGTTACCTTACAAGGCCGATGGAGGGACCTTGCCAATGTGATTAAGTTAAGGACCTTGAGCTGGGAGATCATCCTGGACTATCTGGGTGGCCCTAACGGAGTCATAATAGTCTTTTTCTTTTTTTTAGATTTATTTATTTATGTGAAAGATTTGAAAGGAACAGTTACAGAGAGAAAGCGGGAGAGTCAAAGATCTTCCATGCACTGGTTAAATCCCTGAATGCTTGCAAGGGCTAGGGTTGTGCCAGGCGGAAGCCAGGAGCCTAGAGCTCCATCAGCGTCTCTCATGTCAGTGGCAGGGCCCCAAGCACTTGGGCCATCTGCTGCTGCTTTTCCCAGAGCATTAGCAGGGAGCTGGGTCAGAAGTAGAACAGGGGCCGGCGCTGTGGCTCAGCAGGTAAAGCCACTGCCTGCAGTGCCAGCATTCCATATGGGTGCTGGTTCAAGTCCCTGCTGCTCCACTTCCCATTCAGCTCTCTGCCATGGCCTGGGAAAGCAGTAGAAGACTGGCCAAGTCCTTGGGCCCCTGCACCCAAGTGGGATACATGGAAGAAGCTCCTGGCTCCTGGCTTCGGATAGGTGCAGCTTTGGCCATTGTGGCCATTTGGGGAGTAAACCAGTGAATAGAAGACCCTTCTCTCTGTCTCTCCCTCTCACGTCTGTAACTCTACCTGTCAAATAAATAAGTAAAATATTTTTTTAAAAAAAGCATAATCCCATTGTGGAAAACAAAAAGAACTAAAGCAATGAACTTTTGAACAAGACATTTTAGTGCAAACCTTAAACCTAAAGACAAAATGAACTGCAAACATATACTGAATTCCACTTAGTGGGTTTGTTTTTCAAATTGGCATGGGTTGGGCCGGCGCCGCGGCTCACTAGGCTAATCCTCTGCCTTGCGGCACTGGCACCCTGGGTTCTAGTCCCGGTCGGGGCGCCGGATTCTGTCCCGGTTGCCCCTCTTCCAGGCCAGCTCTCTGCTGTGGCCCAGGAGTGCAGTGGAGGATGGCCCAAATGCTTGGGCCCTGCACCCCATGGGAGACCAGGATAAGTACCTGGCTCCTGCCATCGGATCAGCGCGGTGCGCTGGCCCCGGCAGCCATTGGAGGGTGAACCAACGGCAAAGGAAGACTTTTGTCTCTCTCACTGTCCACTCTGCCTGTCAAAAAAAAAAAAATTGGTGGGCTAACAATGCTCTGTTTTTCACACGTATGGGACAAACCAGTAAATGTGCCGAAGACACAGGGAGTCAGGGTTCTCACTAACAAAGAAGGGAGAGGGAAGTCTAGGAGGAACCCTCTGGTGATGGACTAAGACTGGAGATGAGCAGCATGAACTCACGTGTGTGTCCAAGTGTACGTCTGTATGTGAGTGTGTCTGTGCATGTGTGTGCACTTCCTTTGCCCACTGCAGAATCCTAGAAACAATGATACCCCAGTAGCAATGAGCACACCTGTCACCCAGATTTTGGTTGCTAAACACCATTTGCCTCTAAAAAGAGCCTGAGCCTTTGGGGAAAGGGTTGACTCTGAGACCAGGGTAAGAAAAAACAAAAGATGAGCCTGGAACACCTTGAGCCAAGAAGGAAGTGATTAAAAAAAGAACAGTGAGGACAAATAAAAAAGGTACAGGAACCAATTTGAAGGAGGCAAACTTGGGGAAAACATGGTCTAATATGAGATAACTTGAGCATATAAACAAAACAATAATGGATTATAAACCACTAAATAAGAATCAAAGAGTGTGTACCATAAGAAATAAGGGAGGAGGGAACATTCTTTCTTATTGTAGAGTGACCATTAGTGATGGCAGGAGGAGTTGCGAAATCAGATGACTGCAATTTAGTGACTCTCACAACTGGTCCAGGCAGGATCATCAATGGACGCTAAAAGCAGAAGTCGAATGAAGAGCAGGATGTTTATGTTGTCTCAAGGTACCTTCTTGCCAAGTTTTTATTAATTACAAAGGGGAAAATGGCCTCACAGAGCACAGACTGCAGGCTTCCCGAGTGGTCTGAGTTGACATTGTCCATTTCTGGAACTCAGCGTGATGCTGCTGATGTGAGGCACTGAGGACACAACCTCACCCCTGGAGAATTATTTCCCCAAATGTGCAGCCTAATCAGGCAAACCCAAGCTGAAGGACTTTCTGTAAATGACTGCCTTCTACTCGTCATAAAATACCAAAGGCCAAGAAAGCCAGAGAGAGTCTCAGGAACTGTTTCAGATAGAGGTGAAAGGGATTTGCATTCATTCCTTTCACTGCTTGAACCAGTTATCACAAACTCAATGACCTAAAACAACACGAATGCATCATCTCACAGTCCTGCCGGGGGTCTGGCCCACAGACTAAAGTCGGGGAGGGGGGCGTCAGTTTGCTGGGCTTCCACCTGGAGGCTCTGGGCATCCAGGCTCATACAGGCGGTCGGATGAATCCAGCTCCTTGTGGTTGTAGGACCAGGGTCCCTGTTTCCTAGCTGGCTGGTCTTTGCTTTACTAGGCTGATTGCTTCCCGGTGAGTCCCTCCACCAACTGCAAGTTAGGCTCCTCCCTGCTTTGAATCTCTCTGACTTCTCCCTCTCCTGATCTCTCCCTCACTCTTCCCCCACCTTGGGCTCTCCTGGATAGTCCTGGACACTCTCATTATTCAAGGCCAGCTGATGAGTAACCTAGCTGCAGCAGCAGAGGCCTTGCACAGCAGCACTTAAGTTCATTCTTGGTTGATTATCCAGGGGACAGGGGTCTTGGCAAGTTCTTTCTTTTTAAATACTTTTAGTTATTTGGAAACAAAAAGAAATTTTCAAAATTTATTTGAGAGGGGAGAGGGAGAAAAGTACACAGTGAGATAGCTCCTACCCACTGGTTCAGTCCCCAGATGCCTGCAATGGCTGAGACTGGGTTAAGCCAAAGCCACAAACTGGGAACTCAATCCAGCCATCCCACAGGCATAGCCGGAACCCAATTACTTGAGCCATCACCACTGCCTCCTGGGGTCTGCACTGACAGGAAGCTAGAGTCAAGAACCAGATGCAGGTATCAAACCAGCCACTCTGATATGGGACACAGGTAACTTCACTGCTAGGCCAAATGCTCACCCCCTATTCTAAGTTTTCTCATGGTATACATTTCATAGTCTCAAAAAGGACACTAAATTTTGAGAGAAGCTGGGTGTTGTTTTTGTCTGTTTTAGTATAAGTGCCTTTGCTGTAGTACCTGTTCCTGGCAAGGTCAATTATTTACACAGAGACGTAGCCGCACTCATGGCTGGGAAACAGTCCAGCACAGCCACTGAGCAAGGCTGTTTATAATTCATACTCGGACTCAGATCTGACTGCGCTGTCTTTCAGAGCAGCTCCCCGAGCAGTGCTCAGGGGAGGCCAGATGGAGGCAGTCAGCACAGCACGCGCTGGGCGTGGGGTGGCACTCCCGGCCTTCCTCTGCTGGGGAGCTGCTTGGGGGGGGGGGCACGTCAGCAGGCCCAGACAGCTTTTGGCAGCAGGATGGGGCTTTTAGGCAGGACCCTGCAGGAAGAGGCCAACATAGTATACGCTGCTTTTTGCTAAAAAAAAAAAAAAAAAAAATTGAAACCTACATATAATGAATATGTAGAGAATATGAAAAAGCTGAAGGAAGAAAAGAATCATCCATAACTCTACATTTAGTTTACATTTTTTTTTTGAGCCAAATCTCTTTTTAATTTAAAAGATATGGTCATCATAAAGCTCTCTCTATATATACACACATATATGTATATATATACACACACACACACATACATATATGATTTATATAAAACAAAACCAAGTCTCTTCCCTAAAATCCATTATTATTCCATGACAGATTTTCACAGCAACAGTATACATATCAATATAGTTTTTACAATCTTTTCAGTTATCTGTCTGGTATGCACTTAGAATTAAGACACATTACCACCACAGCAGTCTACACATTGTTCTTGCAGGGAGATGTGCTTAGAAATGCTTCAGTGATCTGCTCGTTAGGTTGGCTATTTACAAAGATATCTATTTACGTTAGTAATAAATAATCCTGATATCAAAAGAAATAATGTTCATGCATACACCGAGATTGCTGCATGCTCTTAAAATATTTACATGAAGTTTTTCCTTTAGAGCTCTCCCGTGAACAGTTAAAGTGTGCTTCCTTCCATTTTCTCCACGGTCCCTTTAGTCTTGCTTCTGGGGGATGCATCCTTCCATCTCTACAACTTCAGGCCAGCCTTCATATTTGTTTGTATCCTTATTGTTCTTTATGTGCTGTTCAAAAGGGCTTTTTGTCTTAATGCCCTTCCCACCACAGAAGACCCAGTTGTCTCTAAAACCAAGATTAGTAATAGATGTACTTCCCAATTCTGCAATGAGCCGCCGTGCCTCATCATTGAGTTTGGTTGCTCCATCATCGTATGTTCCCATTAAAACTATTGTTCCATCTTGTATGGCCTTAAGAAACTCAATAAACGGTTCCACATCTCCTCCCCACATGTCAAAATATTTAGTGTCTAATACTTCTCCTGTTTTTCCATTTGCCAAGGCAACGTTGATCCCTCTTCCAACGTTGTTCTTCACGCCGCTCATTAAACTGCTACCCTCATGTTTGGTTTTTCAGTGTATGGCACTTTTCATTAAATAAGCTCCAGCCTCCCGCCCGCCTTCGGGCCTGTCCGCGGTCAGTCGTGCCGGAGGCCGACGGGAACGGCCGCCGCCTCCAGCTCCTACATTTAGTTTACATTTATTCCAGATTCTCTCTCTCCCTCCCTCTCTCGTTTTTATTTCCTCTTTCCATATTTTTCTTCCCCATATTTCCATTTATCCTTTTTTAAAAATTCACATAAAGAAATATCTGTGGGGCCAGCACTGTGGCGTAGTGGGCTAAGCCTCCGCCAGCAGCACCCGCATCCCATATGGGCACTGGTTCTAGTCCTGGCTGCTCCTCTTCTAATCCAGCTCTCTGCTATGACCTGGGAAAGCAGTAGAAGATGGCCCAAGTCCTTGGGCCCCTGCACCCATGTGAGAGACCTGGACAAAGCTCTTGGCTCCTGGCTTCAGATCTGCCCAGCTCCGGCCATTGTGGCCATGGACGATGGACGATTGCGGCCATGTGGCAGATGGATGATCTCTGTCTTTCCCTCTCTCTCTCTGTAGCTCTGTCTTTCAAATAAATAAAATCTTTTAAAAAAGAAAAGAAATACCTGTGTACTATGGTACTTAATGTTCATGGAGGGGCTAGCATCTGATATGGGCACCAATTCCCGATCCAGCTCCCTGCTAATGGGAAAGCATCAGAGGATGGTCCAAGTACTTGTGTCCCTGCACCCACGTGGGAGACCTGGAAGAAGCTCCAGGCTTCTGGTTTTGGCCTGGCCCAGCCCTGGCCATTGTGGACATTTGGTGAATGAACCAGAGTATGGAAGATCTCTCTCTTGCTCTGTCTCTCCCTCTCTCTCTCTATAATTCTGCCTTTAAAATAAAATAAATAAATCTTTAAAAAAGAAAGTTCATGAAAAACAGAATTAAAAGATAAGTTTGGGACCTGCCTCGTGGCTCACTTGGTTAATTCTCCGCCTGTGGTGCCAGCATCCCATATGGGCACCAGTTCTAGTCCTGGATGCTCCTCTTCTAAGCCAGCTCTCTGCTATGGCCTGGGAAAGCAGTGGAAGATGGCCCAAGTGCTTGGGTCCCCTGCACCCACGTGGAAGACCAGGGAGAAGCACTTGGCTCCTGGCTTTGGATTGGTGCAGCTCCGGCTGTTGCAGCCATCTGGGGAGTGAACCAAAGGAAGGAAGATCTTTCTGTCTCTCCCTCTCACTGTCTGTAATTCAAATAAATAAATAAAATCTTAAAAAAATAAAAAGATAAGTTTAATTTGGTGCAAAAAATTGAAGTTAAGGCTTAGTGTTTTATAATATGCATTCTCCAAGAGCTTTTGATGTGCCTTACTACTGATGACTTTATACTATCACTTGATTAAGGTGCTAACAGATTTCTCTATAATTTTTCCTTTTGAAATGGATAAATAGCCTTATGAAAACACTTAGGTAACTGTTCTGCTTCTCAACTTTTTATCCATTTATGGTAGCACACACTATGCCCCTTGCCTGCAAGAGTCATTACTTTGTTTGCCTAATGATAATTTTTAATTGCTGTTATTCCACCTACATTTATTAAGTGGAATTATTCTATAAAGAAATTCTGTCCTTTCTTCCTCATTTATCTATTGAGTCATGTGTTTATTCATACAATATTGCCTCATGAATTCTTATTTCATCCTATGAGTTATAATCTAATACTGTCATTATTATTTTATTATTCAACATTATTTATTTGTTCCAGCTTTGGTCATTGAACACATTCTTCCAATTGACTTCTGTATCCTTTTGACATTTCCCTATTCTTTTTTTTTAAGATTTTATTTATTTATTTGAAAGGCAGAGTTACAGAGAGGGAGACATAGAGGTGGAGAGAGAGAAAGTCTTCTATCCACTGGTTCACTCCCCAGTTGGCCACAACAGCCAGAGTTGTACTGATCTGAAGCCAGGAGCCAGAAGCTTCTTCAGGGTCTCCCCACATGGGTGCAGTGCTGGGGCCCAAGGACTTGGCCCATCTTCTATTGCTTTCCCAGGCCGTAGCAGAGAGCTGGATCGGAAGAGGAACAGCCGGGACTCAAACCGGTGCCCATATGGGATGTGGGTGCTTCAGTCCAGGGCTCTTACCTGCTGCTTCATAGCACCGGCCCCCTCTTTCTCTTCTTGATCCCTCCTCCCCAAGTATTCCACCAGTGCCATCCCCCAGCCTCATCAGAGACCAAACCAATGGGCGTCTTGGACTTGACCCTCCAAAACTGTGAAATAAGTAAGCCCTTTCTCTTTATTAAGTTAGCTATGCCATTATGTTGACAAAAAGCTGATGAATGTCCTGTATCTTGGAGAGACTTCCGTGACTCTAAGTGCAGCCGGACTTCTCCATGGGAATCGCTGTTGCGTGCTCTGCTTCTGCGTAGCCTGCTCTCCTTAGGGGGACATTTCCCTTTGTAACACAGCATGCTGTCTGTGCAGGCTGGCAGCTGACTCAGGGGAGGAGTGGCTCAGGGCGGAAATGGAGCCGGCCACCGAGTCTCTCATCCTTTCTGGGAGGAACATCTCCTGCGTGGCCCGGAAGCTTCACCTGCAGCCAGAGTGTCACAGCCATCGGGAGGAGCTCGTGACCACAGCACAGCAGATCGTGGTGGGCACTGCCAAGGTGAGGCTGTGGTCAGAGCCGGCCGGCTGGCTGGTCCCAACAGAAAGCCCACTGCTGGGAAGCATGGATGGGCGTGTTCTTTTCACAGTGGATCCTTGCCCCAGAGAGAAACCCACCCAATTTTCTGCCAAGATCCTAGGCGAAGTATCCATTGCCAACTAAAAGGCTAAAAGTAGAAGCTGGCACAGGGAGCTGAACAGTCATACTGAGTTAGGGTCTTTTTTTAAAAAAAAAAAAAGATGTATTTATGTATTTGAAAGGCAGAGTTACAGAGAGGGAAGGAAACCGAGAGAGAGAGAAATCTTCCATCCACTGGTTCACTCCCCAAACAGCCACAGCGGACAGAGTTGGGCAGATCTGCAGCCAGGAGCCAGGAGCTTCTTCTGGTCTCCTACATGGGTGGCAGGGGCCCAAACGCTTGGGCCATCTTCCGCTGCTTTCCTCAGGCCATAAGCAGGGAGCTGGGTCGGAAGTGAAGCAACTGAGAGGTGAATGGGCACCCATATGGGATGCTAGTGCTGCAGGTGGCAGTTTTACCCACTGTGCCACAGTGCCAGCCCCAGGTCTATGATCTTAAACCCACATGCAGTCCCCTCATCACTTACATTTAGCCACTTACCTCTAAGGGGAGGGCGGGGAGTCACCAAAAGGGTTATTTTCCACCCTGTCTGTGGCCATGAGCCATGGGGAGAGGCCCCTGAAACCTCAGCTACTCAGCTTATTTGTCATACTGACTGGAAAACCAAAGGCCCACTGCACTGGCCTCGGCTGGAGGGGTATCAGGAAACCAGGACCAACTCCCAGTCTCCAAACACTGGCCATGTTCCATCCAACACTCTACTATGACTGCATTCATGAGGCCCTGTTGGAATCCATGTGCCTTAAACACTATCAAATACAATTGCTCATCAGTAAGTAATAGTGTGGGTTAATCGTTGTTGGTGGTGTGTGTGTGGCCGGGGGAATCTTCCTAATTTTACAGGTCCTTATTAAAAGAGGGTTGGAAATGGGTGGATAAGAGACAGAGCCTGGGCTTTGCCACCTGCTCTTGATGGCACGCGGAAGGCAGGGGACGGAGCTGTCTGGGAGGGCACATCCCTCCAGCCACCATCCTCACCCAGGCCAGGCCCCACATTAAATATAGCTACGTGCAGGCGGCTTTCCATGTTCAGGTAAACCAGCTGTTCGCTTGCGAAGCTACTCCCAGGTGGCTCCTCCCTCCCTTTGGTCTGTCTTGGGAGTTAGGTAGGGGCCATTGCTCTCGCCCTTGCTCCAAAACGTGCATGCATCTCCAGGCCTCTCTCCCCGGCTGTCTGCACAGGTCCTGCTCCTGGAAGAGGCGGCGAGGGCCAGGAGGACGGCGCTGGCGGTTGGCTGGTGCCTCACCTGCTTGGACGCACTGGAGGTGGAGGACGACGCGGCCTCGCTGAGCGGCCCCTTCGCAGACCTGGCGGCGGCGCTGCTGCGCCTAGGGGCTCTGACGGCGCGCGGGCCCGGCCACCTGCTCCGGGCGTGCGTTCCCGCCCTCGTCGCGGCCGCCCGAGGCCACCTGCGGCACCCGCACGACCCGCAGCTGGCAGCCTCCCGGCGCCACGCTCTTGTTCTGACCCGGGAGGCCCTGGGCAAGCTCCTGGCGCGGCTCGACCCCGGCGCCGCGGCCCGGGGCCGCACGCGAGGCGGCACGCTGCCCCGGCGCCTGCGTCAGCTGAGCGAGCTGCTGGCGGCGCCCAGGGCCGGAAGCCTGAGCGGGCTCCTAGATGGACCGCTGGCGGCCGTGCTGGGGCACTGCATGCGCCTGGCCGCTGGCTGCGCCCCGCCGGAGAGGCTGCGCTTAGTGGCCCGCTGCAGCCGGTTGCTGGAGCTGCGTGGGACTCTGTGCGCCTGGGGGCCCGGCCGCGGGAACCTGGAGCCGACCCAGGAGCGCGCGGCGCTGCGGGCCGCGACCGAGGCCCTCTCCCAGGGAGTCCGCACTGCGCTACTGCGCCAGATCCTGGACGCGTTCACGGATACGCAAAGCCCTCTTCAGAGACTGGTGCAGACCGCGCTGGCGACCCCCAAAGTAGGCTGCCCGAACGGTGGCGAAGCCTTGCCCGAGAGCCTCCGGCCTTTCCTTACGGCTTTCCTGGACCAAGCCAAGCAGATGCTCAGGGTGGCTCACCTGGTCTTGGTTTGCTGCCCGCGGCCGCAGACCTGCAGAGACCTGGAGGCTGCCACAGTGGGCCTGTGGGCGCTCGTGGTCAGAGTGCAACAGCTTTTCTCCCGAAGCCCCCAAGGATCTGGTCTGGACCAGGACCCTGCCACTCTGCAGGCCTTGCTTCCGGCCTGGGCCGGTGCGTCCCAATGCCTGTTAGCATGTTTCGATGATGTTCTCAATATTCCTGAGTTCCTGAACGTGTCCATTCAGGAAATGACCAGGCATTTGCCCTTCCTCACGTGGGCTTTGAAAAATGGAGATCCCAGAGAGTTTTGTAGACCTGTGGTGTATTTACAGGGTCGAGCCACACACATCGTGCAAGTCATGAGCAGGTATGTGGGCCAAGAAAGAGACCCCATTTTCCGGAATGGCCTCAGAGTCTTGATCCAGCAGCTGGCGCAGTCTTGCCTGGTCCTGGGTGCGGTTGCTGAGCGCTGCTCAGGTGGGCACAGCTCCCAGGACACAGACGTGGTTTTAGCCATGGCAAAACGACTCATCTATTCAGCGCAGAGCGTGCTGGAGGGGTTGGATGGAACCAACCACCCGGATATCCTCAGCCCTCTTCGGATCCAAGTCCAGAGGTTACGAATTGCCAAGGGCCATCCTGGTTTCATTCTTCCCAGCCTCTGGGACACTAATGCCCCTAAACTGAAATGCCAGAGGGTGCCTGGGTTAGAGGAAGGTGACCCGGGCACCTCCTGTTCCCCAAGGGACCATCCTTCCTGCCCCTGGATTCCTGACATACAACCACAGAGGAGGGTCTCTGCACCCCCTGCCATTAACAAACTCATCCTCGCTGTAGAGAGCCAGGACCACCAGACAGTGCCCTCCGCTGGCATCGGCCTGCTGGAGCAGGGTGCAGCTGTGGATGCAGATCAAGAGGCCCTGGCTGGGGAGGGACCCCTGGGGTCAGAGCGGATGACAGGTCTCCCAGAGATCTCAGCACGGAGACCTTCTGCCTGTGAGCCACCAAGGGAGGTAGCCCATTACACAGCCTCTAGAGCTGATGGGCTTCTGAAAGGGACTCTCCAGCTCCCTGGGAGAACCAGGGAGACCAGACAGAGTTTGGTAGCTGTGGCTGGGGACTGGTACCATCTGTGTCAACAGCTGTTTTGTCACAACCGAACAGCTGATCTACCAGGGAACATGGCAGTATTCATGGAGCTTCAGCAGAATTTAGCCTCAGTGGTTCAGCTAGCAGCTCAAAGTGGGCCCAGGGACTTGACTAAGCAGGACCCGAACTCAACCGGACTCCCAGAAGCACTTTTACAAATGCAAGGCAGATTGAAGGAGGCAGAGACCCGTGCTAAACAACTGATGGACACCATTCTGGCCTGGGATGGTCTCCAAGCCCCCAAGTCATGGGAAAAGGACATTGAAGATGGGTGCTTTCTATGGTCAGCGGCTGTCCATGACCTCATTCAGTACATGGAGAGGTTCACCGAGAGACAAGGCCTGTTCCTGCTTCCCCTACGGCAGGCAGTGAAACGCCAGCAGGGGTTGAAGGAAGGGTTGGAGCAGGCAGCAGACGCTTCTCGGAGGCTGCGAGAGGCTGCCAGGCTGTCTGGCCCACTGAGTCGGAGTGAGCAGGTCAAGGGTGAGGTCTCCTTTCTATGTAGGGAGGTTCACGTGCTCACAGACGCTCTGCTGGATGTGGCACAGATCTTGGTCTCCTGCCCTAAGCCGTCTCCCAGCCTGTCTACACGCTTTCAACTCCTCTGCTTGGAGCTCGCCCTGCGAGCCAAGTCCCTGACTGGCCACTTCAGGAGCATCAATGCAGACTACGAATGTGCCCTGCAAAATGTTTTCTTCTCGAGACGCTCTGGCTGCAAGGATCCCCAGAGCAGCCCAGAAAGCTCCCTGGAAACAATGGCGTCCAGAATCCAAGCTGTGCAGGAAATTGTGGCAAGTAGCCGAGAGTCTGGGCCCTGTCAAGAAGACCTTATGGTGGCTCTGGAAAGCATTCTTGTCCTCACCAAGGAGGTGGCCCGGAGGGTCCCTCTGCTCCGAGAACACCCCGAGGAGTGGGGGACGCACGTCCTGGACTGGCTTCGGTGGGAGTGGGCAGCCAAGGCCCACTATGTCATGGCCCAGCTCCGGGCCTGGAAGGGCGGTCACTCCGAGGCCTGGAGACTCCTGGCCCAGTGCTTGAAACCTGCGGAGGAGCCACCAAGGGTCCCAGAACAAGACTCTGTCCAGTCTCAGCTCCACTGCAAGGAGGCTGCAGCAGGAACCGACATGGTGGGCAGTGTGGATTCTCAGGGTGCCTCACCGACAGGCAGCCCTGGGAGCACTGTGGGGACCTACACTGCTGAGCCAACCACAGCAGACCTGGACACGGTGGGTGGGGTACTCAGCATCTCTCCTTCACCCCATCTCCACTCTCTTTCTAGTAATCAAAGGCCTTGCCAAGTTTTAGAAAAAGCTGTCTTGGTGCCCAGATGGGTAATTCACACTGAGCAGACAGCCCATGCAGCCTGAAAGATCCCCAGCTCAGGCATCCGTTTGCCTGGGCTGTGCTGCCTCCACTGTTTCCTAGCCAAGATCTCAGAGAAGCTCTGTGACCATGTTGGACTTCAGTATTCTAGACTAGGAAATGGGAACATTGGCAATCTCCTGGTGGGGGGTTAATGAAAGCATCCAGAATACTTGCACTTGTGGGCCTATAGGAAGTATCCTATGACAGTGGCCAGAATTCTTACTGTCTTCCAGGAGGTTTTCCTTATCACCCCCAACTGGCAGGGATCCCCGTGCTGTGACAGACAGCACTCCTCTCGTGGGACAGGCTGCTTCAGGCTGCCACCTTGGCTTCCGCAGATGTTACATCCCCATGCCAGTGAAGGTCCTTTTGTTTCCAAGAGGCAGGAATGCTACTTGAATCAGCATAGGCAGAAAGGACTTAGAGAAAGGTGCTTGGTCCATTGCACACCTTCCACCTGTGTTTGTTTCCTACCACGGTGAAGAACAGACACGTGGGTCCCAAACCTTCAGCTAACTTACACTGACCAAAGTCAGTGGGACATAGAACAGGTTGGCAGGGCCTGAGAAGGCTCCAAGAAGATACGCTTAGCCCAGCCCAACCTGCCCGCCCTCCTGAAGCCTCCTGGCCCCAGACTCCCCCATGTCGTCCCATCTGTCACATGACAGCTGCTCACCTGCACACCCATCTGAGTTCTCTAGCTACAGCTCAAGTATAGGATTCACCCTACCTCTTCTGGGATGATCAGTCTCCCTGTTCCACACTGTCAGCCACAGCCCACTTCCCACAAGCTCACCAGCGAAGGATGTAGCTGCCTACCCAAGCAACAGTTGCCAGGCCATGGGCTCTGTGCCAAGTCTCTCCACAAGGACTGATACAGGTGTCCTTTGATTCCCATTCATCCTTTGATGAAATATTTGCTACACATATATCCTTGGACCAAATACAAATAATCGTCATCTGATTTAGATAGAATTTTCTAGTATGTACCATGAGCTCACACCTCGCAGCAGTGGTATTTTTGCCATCTGAGGCATATGTTGCCACACTGGGGTGCCTGGGGAGAAAAGGGGATAGGGTGGGCCCAGAATCCCTCCCATGTGTTCTTCCAGCCTCTATCCTGGGCACAGCCCCTGCGTTGTGGAGCTCAGGGTCCAGACAGTGAGGCAGAGGGACCATCCAGGATGTCTTGACCCTCTGTTCCTGGATTTGCCTTCAAGCACAGAACAGCTGTCTTGACTCCAGGATCAAGGCTTTGGGAGGCCCTGCTAAAGGTCCCACAGGAGAAGGGCAAGGCCTGGCCGTGAGCAGTGGTTCACATCTCAAGGTCAGAGCTGCTCCCATTCTCTTTCTCACTAGAAAGGAGTGGCCACCCAGTTAACAGGAAAAAGTAACTTATTCACAGCAAGTTTGCAAAGCCCTTTCCAGTAGACTAACATGAGGAAGCGTTTGGGTCCCAAAAGCAGGAACATTCAAGGATTCCTGGATTACTTTGGGGGTTGCAGAGTCTCTCTTCTAAGATGGAAATTCCCAGAGAAAAAGACGATGTGATATTTTCTTTATTTTTTAAAAATATTTATTTTATTTATTTGAAGGACAGAGTTACAGAGAGAGGTAAAGACAGAGAGAGAGGTCTTCCATCTGCTAGTTCACTCCCCAGATGGCTGCAATGGCCAGAACTGTGCCAATCAGGAGCCAGGAGCTTCTTCCAGGTCTCCCATGTAGGTGCAGGGACCCAAGCACTTGGGCCGTCTTCCACTGCTTTCCCAGGTCATAGCAGAGAGCTGGGTCGGAAGTGGAGCAGCTGGGACTAGAACCGGCGCCCATATGGGATGGCTGTGCTGCAGGCCGGGCCTTTAACCCACTGCGCCATAGCGCCGGCCCCAATACAGTGTGGTATTGTAACTTTTTCGAGAGCGTGCCAGGTTTAGTTCACGCAGATTCTGGGTGAGTGGAGCACAGACTGTAGGGACCCCTCCTGTGCCTGTCCTCTACTCGCTGTTTCCGCACGTGTTTGGGTAAGAGTGGGAAGGGCAGAGTCAGGACACCCTCTGGGTTCCCTCTTTCTTTTAAAAACATGAAAAAGGCAGTAGCATCCCCGTTGTGTGTGAGAGGCCTGAGAGCAGAAATTGGATGATGTCTAATCTGTCTCTTCTCGCAGCGGCAGAGCGGCCACCCCGACTGGCCACCTGCTGAGCTGGCCCAGCCTCTGCCAGGGGATGGTGGCGCAGATGGTGACAACCGACTCACACGGATCACTCGGGAGATGGCCACGGAGGTGTTGCTGATGGCACAGAGTTTGAAGGGGAGACGCCTCCTGGTACTGGGCTCCAAGAGACCGTGGTGGGGAGAAGCCTGGACATCATGTGGGGGATGGGGTCCCCTGCTGTCCCCCAGGAACTGGGCTGAGGAAGGGCCAGTGGCAGGGCCAGGTGGCACTCAGCACTTCTGTGTGCTGCCTTCATTCTCTGGCTGCTGTAGCCTAGAGTCTACATCACCTCTTCCTTCCCCTCTATAGGGCCTGGCTGCTAAGACATTGTCCTGTTGCCACCGGGGAAGATGATTTCCAGAAAGCCGCAACTTAGTACAATCAAGGACTACTTAAAGCCCAGGAGAAGGAACCGAGGGGAGCCATTTACCTTTAAAAAATGTTTAAAGATTTATTTATTTATTTGAAAGGCAGAGTTACAGAGAGAGAGAGAGAGAGAGAGAGAGAGAGAGAGAGAGAGAGAAATCTTCCATCTGCCGGTTCACTCTCCGAATGGCCACAAATGACCAGAGCTGAGCAGGAGCCAAGAGCTTCTTCCGGGTCTCCCACATGGATGCAGGGGCCCAAGGACTTGGGCCATCTTCTGCTGCTTTCCCCGGCACATTAGCAAGAGGCTGGATCAGAAGTGGAGCAGCTGGGACTCAAACTGGCGCCCATATGGGATGCCGGTGCTGCAGGCCAGGGGCTTACCCTGCTGCACTACAGCATGGGCTCCATCATTTTCCTATTTTTAAGCTCCCCGAAATAGGGGTAACAAGGACTGTAGCCCACTGAAGCGTAGCCATCCGGGACTTGAACAGCTGGGGAGGAAGAGGGCTGCTTCCCTCCAGCTTCTGGGAATAGTTATTGGCTTCACTGAGTAATTCAATAATAGTTGGGAGCGGCTCTGCTCTCCCCAGAAAGCCTCATTATGTGAGTGGCAAACCTTCTCACACCTGTTTGGTTCACATGGCAGCCCAACCAGATCTGGGGAGGGCAGGTCCATCCCGTCTCTGCAAGGTGATCCCGCAGCAGGACATGTGGCATTTCCGGGGTGTCCTCTTTTGGCCTGGCTCTCCTCCTCCCATGGCCTGCTCCTCCCAGATTGGCCAGCAAAGCTGGCTTTGGGCTCCCTGTCAGCCGGGGAAGCACAGCTTTTATTTGTGTTGGTTCTGTCAACATGCACCATTTTTTAAAGAAAGGTTTAGAATGGGGCAGGGTTGGGGTGAGAGAAAGTGAGAGAGAGAGAGAGAGAGAGAGAGAGAGAGAGAATCTTCCATCCGCTGGTTCACTCCCCAAGTCGCCATAACAATCAGGGCTGTGGCAGGCAGAAACTAGAGCTTCTTCTGGGTCTCCCACGTGGGTGCAGGGGCCCAAGGACTTGGGCCATCTTCTGCTGCTTTCCCAGGCCATAGCAGAGAGCTGGATTGGAAGTGGAGCAGCCAGGACTCGAACCAGACCCATAAGGGATGCCTGCATTACAGGCTTAACCCACTGTACCAGCCCCTCACCAGTATGTTTAAGATTGCCTTTGAATACAGGTTTCTGATGCTTAAAGAAAAAAGAAAAATGAGGCTCAGCAGGGTCAGAATTTATCCACTGTCTGGTAGGTGGCCTCTGTCACTGGTCCGGTAGTGATGGAGTCCCAGTGGGCAAGCTCCCGTGTGACCTTTGCTACAGGGAAGACCCCTTCAACCTGGACTGTCCTCACACCTGGCCCTTCTCAGGGGGTTCCTATCTGCCCTGGGCCTGCTGGAGGCCAACTCTGCACCTCGGGCCAGCCTGGTTCCTGGGCAGAGTGGGCTAGGTCGCCACCAGGAGCCTGGGCTGCCTTCCCTGGAGCGGCCCCACACAGGGGGTGGAGCCATGGCCCTTGACTCCGCCCACTTCAGAAGCGTGAGTCTCTCACCAGGAAGGAGCCTTGGAGGAGAGGCTGAGATCACATTCGCCTTGGGGGCGGAAGTGAGAGGTGCTCGGCACATTTGGGCTGCTTTATAGTTTTTTACCAGCTTCCTGGGGCGGGGCTCAGGGGGACACGTCAGGGCGCTGTCCAGCTACTCCTAACTGTCACGGGTCTTTGCTACAGACCAAAGATCAGCTCATTACCTCGGCTAGGAAAATCGTGACCTCCGCACAAGACTTTGCCAGGCTTATCTGCATCATTGCTAAGAACTGCGCGGATCCAAGATGCTCCCAGGAGCTGGTGTGCAAGGCGGAGCAGATTCAAACGATGAGCAGCCAGCTCCGTATCATCTCCAGGTAGGAAATGGCTTTGGTGAAAACCGCTAAGCTCTTATTTGGGGAATGATACACAGAGTTTTAACTTAGGACAAAAGCTACACATTTAAGCTTGGACCTTTTCTCATTTCACTGCAACTGTGTGACAACATAAGAGAAAATAAGATTTAACATGGAAAACTAGTTGCTAAGCAGGTGTGACCAGAAAGTACCCATGAGGAACTTTTAAAAATATTTGTCCATTTGGAAGTCAGAGTAACAGAGAGATAGAGATAGGGAGAGAGAGAGAGAGAGAGAGAGAGAGAGAGATATCTTCCATCTAGTGGTCCATTCCCCAGATGGCTGCAATTGCCAGCACTGGGCCAGGCCAACACCAGGAGCCAGGAGCTTCATCTGGGTCTCCTGCATGGGTGCCAGAGGCCCAAGCATTCAGGCCATCTTCCACTGCTTTTCCCAGGCTACCAGCAGGGAGCTGGATCGGAAGTGGAGCAGCCAGGACATGAACCAATGCCTACATAGGATGCCGCTGTCACAAGCCGTGGCCTTCTCGCTATACCATAACACCAGCCCCGCCATAAGGAAGTTTTAATGATCAGATGTCAAATATCAAAACATACTGCTCTTCAACACCAGCCCCTCCTCCTTGCCAAGTGCCAGGGATACACTTCAGGGTTAAGCTACCGTGATGAACTTTCTTCATAACCATGTCTATGTTTTGGCTATTAGCTCTCTATTTTAAACTAACAACATCTAATGGAAAAGGCAGTTGTCTTTGAAAAACAAATACAGTCATGTGGAGTGGGCATTTGTACTGGTAATTAGATCACTGGGTAAGATGCCCACATCCCATATCAGTAGACCTGCCTTGGAGTCCTGGCTCTGACACCTGACTCCAGCTCCCGCCAGTGCAGACCCTGAGAGGCAGCAGGTGGTGCTTCAAGCAGTTGGGTCCCTGCCACCCATGTGGGAGACCTCAACTGAGTTCTCAGATTCTGACCTAGGCCCCGCTCAGCTCAGCAGTGCAGGCATTTGGGAAGTGAACCAGCAAACGGGAGTTCTGTCTTCTGCTCGTCTGTCTCTTGCCTCTTAAATACTACTACTGCTGAATCGGTGCAGCCACGTGTCACATAGTGTCTAATATGCCCAAACTCTGGGATTGAGCAGTTTTCATTAGTGGTCTGCTTCTAACAGTTTTCCTGTTGGTTACTATAGAACATGATAATGTCATCATCAAACAATTTCATTTCAACCTGAGTCTCTTAGTAACTTGCAATGGCACAGTCACCAGTAACAAACTTTTATTATTCTTTTAATATGGAAAAGATTAATAGTTAAAATTATTATCAGTTTTTGTGAGGCATAAAAATAAGATTGCTAAAACAAAGTGTATGCATTCTTTTAAAATGTAGAATAAAACCTGGCTAAGGGTCTTCAGGAAATAATGTTTCAGGTACATGATTGCCCTAAGCTTAGCTACCAAAATTCTTCTATTTAGAACTGCATTGATTTTTTAATTAATTAAGTAATTAAGAGGCAGATGGGGAGTGGAGGAGAGAGAGAGAATAAAAAATTGTCGTCTGCTGTTTTACTCCCCAAATTCTTAATTTCTTTAATTTAATTTAATTTAATTTTTTGACAGGCAGAGTGGACAGTGAGAGAGAGAGACAGAGAGAAAGGTCTTCCTTTGCCATTGGTTCACCCTCCAATGGCCGCCACGGGCTGCGCGCTGCGGCCTGTGCACCTCGCTGATCCGATGGCAGGAGCCAGGTGCTTATCCTGGTCTCCCATGCAGGTGCAGGGCCCAAGCACTTGGGCCATCCTCCACTGCACTCCCTGGCCACAGCAGAGAGCTGGCCTGGAAGAGGGGCAACCAGGACAGAATCCGGCGCCCCGACCGGGACTAGAACCCTGTGTGCTGGCGCCACAAGGCAGAGGATTAGCCTAGTGAGCCGCAGCGCAGGCCTCCCCAAATTCTTGCATTGGCTGGAGCTGGGCTGGATTGAAGGCGGAAGCCAGGAGTCGGGAACTCAATCTGGGTCTCTCACATGGGTGGCAGGAACCCAACTCCCTGAGCCCTCACCTCCACCCCCTGGGTCTACGTTAGCAGGAAGCTGCAGTCAAAACTGCAGCAGACATACAAAAACTGTACATGTTTACAGGGTACTATGTGCTGTTTTGTTTAATGTTCAATCAGCCTGAATATATGTATCTCTTAAACTTTTAATGTTTATTTTTGTGTTGAAGACATCCACAAGGCTGTCTTCTAGTTTTTATTTTTTTTTATTTGACAGAGTTATAGACAGTGAGAGAGAGAGAGAGACAGAGAGAAAGGTTTTCCTTCCGTTGGTTCACCCCCCAAAATGGCCACTACGCCGATCCGAAACCAGGAGCCAGGAGCTTCTCCTGGTCTCCCATGGGGTGCAGGGCCCAAGCACTTGGGCCATCCTCCACTGCACTCCCGGGCCACAGCAGAGAGCTGGACTGGAAGAGGAGCAACTGGGACAGAATCTGGTACCCTGCCCGGGACTAGAACCCTGGGGATGCTGGTGCTGTAGGTGGAGGATTAGCCTAGTGAGCCACAGCGCCGGCCCGGGTGTTGTTGTTGTTGTTTTTTAATAGAGAACCTACAGTACCCTAGGGTGTACAATGAATTTTAGCTTTTCAGATATGGGTGGTGTTGTCAGCATACCCTGGAAATGAAACAGACAGGGAAAGGACGTCACAAGGGGAGAAGTTCTTAGACTCACAGGTCCCTACACCAGCAGGTACAGTGTGGGGAAGCTGCAGCGCCGGTCAAAAGGCAAAAGGGAAACGTGGGCAAGGGCATTTATCTTGGTTTTCACAGGAAGCAGAGGGTGCATCAGGGGGAGCAGGCTAAGCCGGTGTAGGGCTGTCTGGTTTGAGTCATTTCAGTGGGCCCTGGGTGTTGTGTTTGTCTCTGGTTGTCTGGGATCTGGCTCTGGGTGATTCGGGCAGGTGGATTGTGGCCTGGAGGGCAAAGCTAGGGGAAGGAGGTAGCTGGGGGTGCAGGCTCCAGACTGGTGGTCCACACATGGAAGGCAGCTTGCAGGTGCATCATTTGCTGTCTCTAGGAGCTGGCTGGCCCCTGCAGGCTTCAGAATGTCAAAGCAAATGTCAGAAACACAGACGATAACAAGGCATGCTTAACACGGGTATGCTTACGGCTCTCACCTCCTAAAGAATCTAGAAGTCCTAAAATTTTGCCAGTTAAAGTCAGTTTAAGTTTCACAGCCTTTTCATTTTCCAAGGAAGAGAACAAACTGCCTAAATAATTCAGTTACCTTCCGTTTAAAACAGATGTCCTTGAAGTGAGTCATTCAGATAGGAAGTAGTGGCCTGGCCTTTCGTGGGGCCTTTGCCTCTAAGCTGGCACAGAACTCTGTCCCAAAAAGTCCTGGCTCCCCTTGGGCGTCCACGGTGGTGGAGCACGGACCGCCTGCTCTCTCTTCAGTTAGGTTCCGTGAAGGCGTCCATCCAGCTGCTGTGTGAGTCGTGCTGTCTTCAAGTCAAAGTCAAGGTTTCATTTTCAACTGTTAAGTTCTCTCTCCGCATGGTCCCCCAGCACGGCAGCCCAGCCTGTGGTACAGTCCTCCGGCGTGGAAGAGCACTTACTCGGGGTGGTATCTCTTAACGTGGTGTACGTTCCTTTCTGTGAACTCCCAAGGGTGAAGGCCTCGCTGGCCAGAAGCCAGTCCTCTGAAGAGCTCCTAGTGGGCACTGCGCAGCAGCTCCTCCGGGCTGTGAGTGAGACCGTGAGAGCCGCAGAAGCTGCCAGTCTCCGGGTGAGTGGGGGGCCGGGGTGCGGGGGGCCGCGTGGGACACTCACACACCACCCGGCACCAGGGCTCAGGGTCACGGGCCATGGCAACGTCAAAGCTTGCCACTTTCACAAGGATACTCAACCTTCTTTCTATTTATTTTTGAAAAGACTTTATTTCTTCAAAAGACAGAGCGAGAGAGAGAGAGAGGTCTTCCATCCTCTGGTTCACTCCCCAAATGGCCACAACAGCCAGGGCTGCGCCAGGCGGAAGCCAGGAGCCTGGAACTCCGTCTGGGTCTCCCACATGAGTGGCAGGTGGACACAGCGACACCTTAGGAAGGCGGAGCAGCCAGGACTTGGACGCGCTCCAGTATGGGATGCTGCATCCCAGGCGGTGTTAACGTGCGGCATCGCAACGCCAGCCCCTCTACCTTCCCTGTCGCTGTTGAATTCATCCTCATTCCTCCTCCCCATCTATCACCCAATTTCCTGTGCAATTCAGTTTGCCCAATTGTTATTGATCTACCTTCAATTTCTTTATTTCTTTAGCTGTAGCCTGTCTGTAGATGAGCCTGGCCAAGCATTCTTCATATCTGTTTGCTTGTTTTTTTTTCCCCTTATCTGTAGTATTTCTATTTAATTATTTTAATAGTTTTTAATCTCTCTGCTAAAATTCTCCATTTGGTCATGTACTTCTGTCCACTTTTCCACGAAGATCCTTAATATATTTATCATAGTTCTTTTCAATTCCCTGTGTAATTTGAACAGTGTGGCTCATACCTGAATCTGGGTTTTTGTTGTTGTCGTTTTGTCTTCTGACAGCTTTGTTTTGTGTTTCTTTTTGCATGTCTCATAACTTTCCATTGAAAATTTGGCTTATGCATGGAATAGTAGAGATAAAATAGATTTTTTGGGGGGTGAGCAAAACAAGATTTATTTAAGTGAGAAGCCTCCTACTGCAGCAGCCAGGAGGGGGCTCTAAGAGAAGCAGAGCCGAGAAACTTGTTAAAGTAGGACTAAAAAAAAAATAAAAGATTTCTTTATTTCTTTATTTATTTGAAAGGCAAAGTTACAGAGAGAGACAGGGAGAGACAGAGAAAGAGAGGGAGAATCTTCCATCTGTTCATTCACTCCCTGAATGCCCACAATAACCAGAGCTGGGCCAGGCCAAAGCCAGGATCCAGGAGCTCCTTCCAGGTCTCCCACATGAGTGCAGGGGCCATCCTTTACTGCTTTCCCAGGCACGTTAGCAGGGAGCTGGATCAGAAGTGGAGCAGTTGAGACGTGAACCAGCATCTATATGGGATGCCGGTGTCACAAGCTTCGGCTCACCCTGCTATGCCACAGGTTGGCCCCTGACCTCTTTCTCATGAGCACAGGAGTGGTTCCTTGCAAAAACCTATGAGTTTATGTGGATTTTTCTTGTGTGTGGCTCCCATAGGTTCTGTGTACTCACACCAGTGTTAAACTTGGCCATTAGCAATTTGTTAAACATTTTCCCTAAAATCTCACCAGATTGTGGGGTGGCCCTGTCTTCCTCCCATGCTCTTGTAGCCTATGAAAGCCAGCGTCTCTTTGTAGACATGCCTGTCTTTTATTAGATTTCAGACTAGTTCATTGCCTCCTAACCTGAGCTCTCTAGTGAGTTCAGGAACAGTTATGACTTTGTGGATGATGTACCTTTGCTGTTGTTGTTAGGGCATGAGCACCGCTCTTTCCAGCTTCCTATACCTGAAGTAGAAGCTGGAAATGGAGAATAGTTAAGTGTCCGAAAGAAATCTTGCTTAGACCTCTCTGAGTGCTGTTCCCCCTGTGTGTGATCCACTTCATCAATGGCTTCCTCTTCTTTTTTTTTTTCTTCTTAATTTATGTTCTTACTTATTTATCTGAGAGGCAGAGAGAGATAAAGAGACAGTGCTCCCATCCATTGGTTCATTCCCCAAACAGCCACAGGTCAAGGTTGGGGCCAGAGCCAGGGTCCAGTAACTCTATCCAGGTCTCCCATTTGAGTGGCAGGGTCCTAATGACTTGCGCCATCACCTGCTGTCTCCTAGGGTCTGCACTGGCAGAAGCTGGGATTGTGAGCCTGGCTCCTGCATATACTTTGGATCTGAACTTGAATTCTTTTTTAAAATTTAATTTTATTTATTTGACAGGTAGAGTTATAGACAGAAAGAGAGACAGAGAGAAAGGTCTTCCTTCCGTTGGTTCACCCCCCAAATGGCCACCATGGCTGGAACTGCGCCTATCAGAAGCCAGGATCCAGGTGCTTCTTCCTGGTCTCCCATGTGGGTGCAGGGCCCAAGCACTTGGGCCATCCTCCACTGCCTTCCTGGGCCACAGCAGAGAGCTGGACTGGAAGAGGGGCAACCGGGACTAGAACCCGGCACCCATATGGGATGCTGCCACCGCAGGCAGAGGATTAACCAAGTGAGCCACGGCACCGGCCCTGAACTTAAATTCTGCCTGCTCCAAAAGGATGAAACAATCCCACTGTCTAAACTGAATCACACCGTTTCCTCTACTTTGATTTGTGTGTGTGTGTGTGTGTGTGTGTGTGATTCCTTTATAGTACTCATCACAGTTTGTAATTATTAGTTTTCCTTCTTTGCATTTATTTATCTGGCTTGTTTATTAGAATGTGAACTCCATGAAGTTCCACACCTAGACTGGAAGGCTGGTGCATGCGGGTGCTAAAAATATACTGAGGGTAGCAAAGTGGTAAAGCCACCGCCTACAGTGCTGGCATCCCATCTGGGTACTGCTTCTACTCCCAGCTGCTCCACTTCCAATCCAGCTCTCTGTTATGGCCTGGGAAAGCAGTTGAAGATGACCCAAGTCCTTGGGCCCCTGCATCCACGTGGGAGACCTGGAAGAAGCTCCTGGCTCCTGGCTTCAGATCAGCACAGCTCTGGCCATTGCAGCCATCTGGGGAGTGAACCAGCGGATGGAAGACCTCTCTTTCTTTCCTTCCTTCCTTCCTTCCTTCCTTTCTTTCTTTCTTTCTTTCTTTCTTTCTTTCTTTCTTTCTTTCTTTCTTTCTTTCTTTCTTTCTTTCTTTCTTTCTTTCTTTCTTTTTTTGACAGGCAGAGTGGACAGTGAGAGAGAGAGAGAGAAAGGTCTTCCTTTTCTGTTGGTTCACCCCCCAAATGGCAGCTAAGGCCGGCGCACTGCACTGATCCGAAGCCAGGAGCCAGGTGCTTCTCCTGGTCTCCCATGCAGGTGCAGGGCCCAAGGACCTGGGCCATCCTCCACTGCCTTTCCAGGCCACAGCAGAGAGCTGGACTGGAAGAGGAGCAACTGGGACAGAATCAGGCACCCTGACCGGGACTAGAACCCGGTGTGCTGGCGCCGCAGGCATAGGATTACCCTATTGAGCTGTGGCGCCAGCCGAAGACCTCTCTCTTTCTGCCTCTGCCTCTCTATAACTCTGTCTTTCAAATAAATACATCTTTAAAAAAAAAAAAAAAAAGAGTACATAGACCAGGCATACCGGGTAAAAGGCCTTTGAGAAGTACACTTTTTTCAGCTCCGTGTCCTTTAGTCCTAGGAATATAAAAGGGGCTGTGGGAAAAGCTCTGGCCTGGCCCCTGAGGAGCAGATTGTGTCCCCCGCAGGAGCCATGGCCACAGTCCACAGCCTTCCACTGACCCAGCCACGCCAACCAAGGCAGGGCCACCGCCCACCCCACAATCCCCAGACCCGAGAGCCAAGCGAGTGTGCATGGCGCGCACCTGTGTCGCGGATCCGCTTAGGGCCCTGGCTTCCAGACGCACAGATATTTTGCAGAAAACGAAGACCCCAAGGGAGTGGGCACTTGAAGTGGAGAGAGGATCTGCAAGTATTGGCTACAGTCTCAGCACAGAGCAAACATGAAGAAGCCTCCACTGCGCTCCGTGCAGAGGGCCTTTCCAAACACGGTTCCGGGAGCCCCACAGCATTAGGGCTAGAGCCACCTGAGGCAGGGGGCCCCTAAGAAAGCGCTGCAGCCAAGCAGTGGGAAAGCGGCGCCATGCCTGCAGAACTGAATCCCCCCCCCCCCCGCCTCTCCCTGCCTCTCTCCCCCTCCCTCCAGGGATTGAGGCAGCCACCTCCCGACCCAGAGGAACTGGAAGTAGCTGCCTTCTGCATGCAGTGGAGGAGAAAACTTCTGCAACACAGACTTCAAGAAACTTCCGACAGAGTCTGTGATGAGTGGGGCCTGCGGACAGCGAGCACGAAAACACCGCCCACGCTTGCAGCTGTGATCCGAGACGCGGTGTAAAAGCCAAGCCATAGCCTCCAAGGTCGGCTCCCTGCTCCCTGCTGCCCTGTCCTCGGGCCCGGGGGCTCCTGCCAGAGCTGGAGTCAGCCTGTGTGGACACAGTGGGCTGGGTGGCCAGGCCACCCTTACACAGAACTTTTTTTTTTTTTTTTTTGACAGGCAGAGTGGACAGTGAGAGAGAGAGACAGAGAGAAAGGTCTTCCTTTGCTGTTGGTTCACCCTCCAATGGCGCTGTGGCCCGTGCACCGTGCTGATCAGATGGCAGGAGCCAGGTGCTTCTCCTGGTCTCCCATGGGGTGCAGGGCCCAAGCACTTAGGCCATCCTCCACTGCACTCCCTGGCCACAGCAGAGAGCTGGTCTGGAAGAGGGGCAACCAGGACAGAATCCGGCGCCCTGACCAGAACTAGAACCCCGTGTGCCGGCGCCGCAAGGCGGAGGATTAGCCTAGTGAGCCGCGGCGCCGGCCTTACACAGAACTATTCCGACAGCATTCCTGGGTAGGCGGGCATCCTGGGGCCCCAGCAGGAGTGCTGGCCTTCCGAGAAGGACACTTAGACTTCCAGACTCGAGATGAGTCATCCATAGACTATAGACAGAGGGGCTAACAGGCGAGTGCCCTCAGCTTAAGCCTTTATTAAGACGTAGCAATGTGAGAACAGTTCCAGAGTGCTCTGCAGGGAGCCAGGAGCTGAAAGATTTATAGGTTAGACTGGGGAGGCCACAATTCACTTTGCTTGAATGATTAGACTCCGTTCAGGTTCTCCAAGGAGAAACTGGGATTGTGTCCACCGGGAGCTAGGAGGTGCAGGTGCGGGGCTGTAGGTGCTGACAGAGAGAGTAACAGCTGGAGCAGAGGCCTTACCCAAGCCCATGGGAATCTGTCAGTTTCACAAAGCTGTCTGGTAAAGGAACCAGGCAAAGAGGGATGAGGACATCGGACCCTTGTACATCCCTGAGGACTGAGTCCTGGGCTGGGGCCACAGTCTGGGAGCAGGAGCTCGCCGAGGGTCAGGGCCAGGGCCAGGGTCTCGCTTGTCTGTGGGGGCACCGTGTGAGCCGCCTAGATTCAGGTACAGCTCTCAGCAGGGAGGGGCCGGTGTTAGATGAAATTGAATTTCCCACAATCCAGTGGGGCAGTGGCTCAGATTTACAATAAAGGGTTTCTTCCAGGTTTTTTTTTTTAAGTGGGGTACAATCTGGTGAGTTTTGATGAGTGTGCCCCCGAACCTGTCACCACAGATGAGATAATGAACAGGTGCGTTGTCCCCAGCGTACCTGCCATGCTCCTTGGTCATCTCTGCCTGCCTCTCCCTGCCTCTCCCCCAGTCCCTATAACGACTAACCTGCTTGGACACTTGCAGGAGAGTCTGCACTCCCTAGGACTTTTATAGAAATACAATCACTCAGCAGGCATTCTCCCCACCCACGCCCGTCCCCTGCACCCCCAGCTTCTTTCGTTTGGCTCAAGTATTTTGATCCTCCTCCTTGTTGTGTGCACTAGTGATGCATTTCTTTTCATTGCCTCGATATTCTATTAAGGCCGGCGCCGCAACTCACTAGGCTAATCCTCCACCTGTAGCACCAGCACCCCGGGTTCTAGTCCCTGTTGGGGTGCCAGATTCTGTCCCGGTTGCTCCTCTTCCAGGCCAGCTCTCTGCTGTGGTCCGGGAGGGCAGTGGAGGATGGCCCAAGTGCTTGGGCCCTGCACCCCATGGGAGACCAGGAGAAGCACCTGGCTCCTGCCTTCGGATCAGCCCGGTGCACTGGCCACAGCGGCCATTAGGGGGTGAATCAACGGAAGGAAGACCTTTCTCTCTGTCTCTCTCTCTCACTGTCCACTCTGCCTGTAAAAAAAATTTTAAATAAAAAAGTCTACTAAGTGGATGTGTATACCAGCATGGTTTATCTGCTCACCTGTTGATGGATGTTTGCATTGCCAGAGGTTTGGAAACCGAAGCGAGGAATGGCTGGTTGCGTAAGTGAATGTAAAGCTACAAAATTATTTTTCAGAATGGCTGTACGATTTCACATCCGCATCAGCAGAGTTTGAAAGTTCATTTCCTCCAGATCCTTGCCAGCACTTGTCCCAGTCTTTTTAATTTAGCCGCTGTAGTAGGTAGGCACGGCATCTCACTGTGGTGTGAATTTTCATTTTGCTGGTGACTAGCGATGCTGTACTTATTTCCACCTGCTTATCTTCCTTAAGGCAACTTGTAGAATCTGTTGCCCTTTTTTCTATTTTTTTTTTTAATTTTGAGATTGTTTAAGTATTCTTTGTCGAGTATGTGACAGCAAGTGTTTCCTTTCAGTAGGAAGCTTGTTTCATGAAGATCATCTAATTTGTGAGTGCACTGTCTGTTTGGTGTCATTGTTGCTGTTGAACCGTGCTGTTGATGTCTTGAGAACTCTGCCGAATTTAGATCACAAAACTTGCTCCTGCTTTCATCTAAAAGATTGCTAGTTTCTACAACCGACTTTTAGATCTGCGGTCAGTTTTGAACCAACTTGTTTAAAGTGTGAGGTATAGCCAAGACACTCTGGCAGAAAAAAAAAAAAAAAAAAACTAAATGAAAGATCTCTGCGAGTGAGATCCTGGTAGAAAGAATGGGTCAGCAAAGGAGGTGCCTTTCTCTGAAGGGAGGAGAGAACTTCCACTTTGACTATGACCCTGTCAGAATAAGATCGAAGTCAGCGAACTCAAAAGGCTTCCAAGCTTTGGAAACTCATGACTAGAGCCTAGGGAGATTACTGACGCCATAAACAAGAGTGTCAATTTGTTAAGTCAACAACAGGAGTCACTGTGTACTTACTCCCCATGTAGGATCTCTGTCCTTAATGTGTTGTACAATGTGAATTAATGCTATAACTAGTACTGAAACAGTATTTTACACTTTGTGTTTCTGTGTGGGTGCAAACTGTTGAAATCTTTCCTTAATATATACTAAATTGATCTTCTGTATATAAAGATAATTGAAAATGAATCTTGATGTGAATGGAATGGGAGAGGGAGCGGGAGATGGGAGGGGTGCGGGTAGGAGGGAAGTTATGGGGGAGGGGAAAAGCCACTGTAATCCAAAAGCTGTACTTTGGAAATTTATATTTATTAAATAAAAGTTAAAATAAATAAATAAAGTGTGAGGTATAGGTCAGGGTTAATTTTTCGAGATGGATGTCCAATTGTTCTAATACTATTTATTGAAAGATTATCTTTTATGGGACCGGTGCTGTGGTACAGTGGTTTAAAGCCCTGGCCTGAAGCACCAGCATCCCATATGGACACCAGTTCTAGTCCCGGCTGCTTGTCTTCTGATCCAGCTCTCTGCTGTGGCCTGGGAAAGCAGTAGATGGCCCAAGTGCTTGGGCCCCTGCACCCACATGGGAGACCCGGAAGAAGCTCCTGGATCCTGGCTTTGGATCAACCCAGCTCTGGCTGTTGCGGCCATCTGGGGAGTAAACCAGCAGATCGAACACCTCCCTCTCTGTCTCTACCTCTTCTGTAACTCTGTCTTTAAAAAAAAAAAGTGGCCGGCACCGCGGCCCACTAGGCTAATCTTCTGCCTGTGGTGCTGGCACACCAGGTTCTAGTCCCGGTTGGGGCTCCGGATTCTGTCTCAGTTGCCCCTCTTCCAGGCCAGCTCTCTGCTGTGGCCCAGGAGTGCAGTGGAGGATGGCCCAAGTACTTGGGCCCTGCACCCCATGGGAGACCAGGAGAAGCTCCTGGCTCCTGGCTTCGGATCGGCGCAGCTCCAGCCATTGAGGCCATTTGGGGAGTGAACCAGCTGATGGAAGACCTCTCTCTCTGTCTCTACCTCTCTCTGTAATTCTTTCAAATAAATAAAATAAATCTTTAAAAAATTATCTTTTTTGCATTTAATTGCATTTGCACCTTGCACACAAAAAACCCACCTGATCATTGTTGTTTGGGTTTGTGTCTTCACTCCATTTTCTGTGTATTAGTCCGTGTCTGCCTTTCAGGAGTCTCACACAGCCTTGATTTCTGCTCTTATAATAAGCCTTAAAATTGGGTAGCATGAGTCTACCAACTTCGTTCTTCTTTTGCAAGTGGTTTTGACTATTTTCATTCCTTTGTCTTGCGTACAAATTTTAGAATCAGTTTTTATCTCACAAAATAATGCTGGGATTTTGTTGGAATTGCATTACGTTTCTAGATTGTTTAGGGAATAAAATATTTTTAAAAAATAAATATTAAACAAAATTAAAATTAAAATATTTTAAAAAATATTTCAGGAAGACAGATGGAGACAGAGAGAATTTCCATCCCTTGGTTCACTCCTCAAATGCCAGCAGCTGGAATGCAATCTAAATCTCCCTTGTGGCTGGCAGAAACTCAGTCACTTGAGCTATCATTGCCACCTCCTAGGTCCACATTAGCAGGGACCTAGATCAAGAGCCAGAGGTGGGACTTGAACCCAGGCACTCTGATATGGGGCATGGACATCTTATCCACTAGGGCAAAAACCAGCCCCTGATACCTCAACTCTGAAAATATTTGCAGTTCTTGAGTGCAATACATCTTTTCCATTTACTTAGGATACATTAATTTCATCAGTATAATGTGGCTTTAAACAGGACTCTGCACAGGTCTTCTATACTTGAACCTAAGTATTCTGACTTTCATGGTTATAAATAATACTGTAAAAATAAATTATACTGTTTTGAAAATTTTTCCCTTCCAATTTTCTATTACTAGTATAAAGAAATGGGATTGGTCTTTACATGTTACCCCTATATCCTGCTAGGAACTTTTTTTTTTTTTTTTTTTTTTTTTGACAGAGTTAGTGCGAGGGAGAGACAGAGAGAAAGGTCTTCCTTCCGTTGGTTCACCCCCCAAATGGCTGCCACAGCCGGCGCTGAGCCAATCCGAAGCCAGGAGCCAGGCACTTCCTCCTGGTCTCCCATGCGGGTACAGGGCCCAAGCACCTGGGCCATCCTCCACTGCCCTCCTGGGCCACAGCAGAGAGCTGGACTGGAAGAGGGGCAACCGGGATAGAATCCAGCGCCCTGACCGGGACTAGAACCTGGTGTGCTGGCGCTGCAGGCAAAGGATTAGCCTATTGAGCCGCGGCGCCGGCCCCATTCTGTTTTTATATTGTCAAGAATGTTTTAGAAATTTGTTATTTATTTGAAAGATGGAGACAGAGAGACAGAAATCTTCCACCTACTGGTTCACTCCCCAGATGCCTACAACAGCCAGGGCTGAGCCAGGCTGAAACCAGGAGCCTGGAACTCAAGCTAGGTTTCCTACGTGGGTGGCAGGGGCCCAAGGACTTTGGCTGTTACCTGCTGCCTCCCAGGATCTGTATTAATAAGAAACTGGAGTCAGGATCCAGAGCTGGGTATGAATCCCAGGTACTCCAATGTTAGATACAGGCATCTTAGGTGAGATGTTTATTTTTTTTCATTTTATTAGAAAGGCTGAGAGATGAACAGATGGACAGAGATCTTCAATTTACTGGTTCAGTCTCCAAATGCTAGCTGAAGCCACAAGGCAGGAACTCCATCTGTCGCCCACATGGCGGGCAGGGCGCCAAGTACATAAGCCATCATCTCCTGCCTTCCCAGGATGTATATTAGCAGGAAGTTAAGATTGGAAGTAGAGCTGAGACTTGAACCAGGCACTCTGACATGGGATGCAGATATCCCAAGCGGCATTATAACTGCTCTGCCAATCCCCACCAACACCACAAGCACCAAATACTGTTTGCAAATAGGCACTGAATACTCAGGGGAAATATGGTAGTTTGTTGATTCCAAGAAAGTACCTGTCTTTAAAACGTTTTATATTTATTTGAAAGGCAAAGAAACAGAGGTAGAGAGAGAGATCCTCTATCCACTGGTCACTCCCCAAATACCACAACCAGAAGGGCTAAGCCATGTCGAAACCAGGAGTCTGGAACTCAATTCAGATCTCCCAGGTAGTGGCAGGGATCCAAGTCCTTTTTTTGCATTTTTAATTTTTTTATATGAGAGTTAGTTATAAACAGAGAGAGGGAGAGACAGAAAGGTCTTCCATCCACTGGTTCACTCCCTAAATGGCCGCAATGGCCAGAGCTGAGCTGATCCAAAGCCAGGAGCCAGGAGCTTCCTCCAGGTCTGCCACATTGGTGCAGGGGCGCAAGAACTTGGGCCATCCTCCACTGCTTTCCCAGGATACAGATGAGAGCTGGATTGGAAGTGGAGCCCATATAGGATGCCAGTGCTGCAGGCAGAAGGTTGGTCCACTACTACGCCACAGCGCTGGTCCCCAGGGTGATTTTTAATGATTATTTCAAAGGCAGAGCAACAGAGAGGGGGCAAGATGGAGATGGAGACACACACACAGAGGGAGGGAGGGAGGGAGGAAAAGAAGGAAGGAGAGATGGGGGGGGGGAATCTTCTATCCACTGGTTCACTGCCCAAATGGCCACATTAGCCGGATCCGCACCAGAGTGAAGCCAGGAGCTTGGAACTTCATCTGGGTCTCCCACATGGGTAGCAGGGGCCCAAGCACTCAGGGTCGTCTTCCACTGCTCTCCCAGGTGCATTAGCAGAGAGCTGGATTAGAAGTAGACCAACCTGGACTCCAACCAGTGCTCAGATATGGCATGCCAGCGTCACAGGTGGCAATTTAACCTGCTGCACCACAGCACAATGCCAGCCCTTGGGACCCAAGTACTTGAGTCTTCAACTACTGTTTCTCAGGTTGCACATTTGCAGGCAGCTGGAATCGAAAGTGGACCTGGAACTTGAACCCAGACATTCTGACATGGGAAGCAGTGTGTCCCAAGAGGTGTCTTCACCATTGCACCAAACATCTGTTTGACTCACTTTTTCAAGTTGTCAAGCTTATTGACATAAAATTGTTTAGAGTGTCTTTTTCTTATGTTAGCCTTTTTGTATCTGTGGGATTTGCAGTTATGTCATGGCTCCCATTCTTGATACCGGCACAGTGATGCACTGCACAACAGCGCTTTGTTGAGTGACAGACTGTATGTACACATTCAGTGGTGGACCCGTGAGATTATATTGCCCAGTGATGTCACGGCTGTCTTAATTTGTGTAAGATGTTTGCACAATAACAGAATCACCCAAATTTCTCAAAATGTGTCCCTGTTGTTGATCAAAACATGACTGTAACTTACCTCTTCACTCATTTTTTTTCCTGATCAATCAACCTAAAGGTTTATCAAATTTTTAAAAAGATTTATTTATTTGAAAGGCAGAGTTACAGAGAGGCAGAGGCAGAGTGGGGAGGGAGGGGTCTTCCATCCGCTGCTTCACTCCCCAAATGGCCGCAACGGCCAGAGCTGAGCCAATCTGAAGCCAGGAGCCAGGAACTTCTTCAGGGGTCTCTCACGTAGGTGCAGAGCAAGCACTTGGGCCATCCTCCACCGCTTTCCCAGGCCATAGCAGAGAGCTGGATCAGAAGTGAAGCAGCCAGGACTCAAACTGGTGCCTGTTTGAGATGCTGGCATTGCAGGTGGTGGTTTTACCCACTGCGCCATAGTGCCGGCCTGGTCCTTTTTTTCTTGATCAGTTTGGCAAGTGGTTTATCAAATAAGTAATTTGTAATTTTTTTATATTGTTTTCCTGATTTTTTTTTTTTTTGACAGGCAGAGTGGACAGTGAGAGAGAGACAGAAAGGTCTTCCTTTTCCATTGGTTCACCCCCCAAATGGCCACTAAGGCTGGCGCACCGCGCTGATCCGAAGCCAGGAGGCAGGTGTTTCTCCGGGTCTCCCATGGGTGCAGGACCCAAGCACTTGGGCCATCCTCCACTGCACTCCCAGCAGAGAGCTGGACTGGAAGAGCAGCAACTGGGACAGACTCTGGCGCCCCAACCGGGACTGGAACCCGGTGTGCCGGCGCCGCAGGCAGAGGATTAGCCTACAGAATTGAGCCACAGCGCCGGCCTATGTTTTCCTGATTTCTACCGTTCTTGTTTCTTTTACTTACTTTGAGTCTACTTTGTTATTCTTGTTCTGGTGTGTCAAATTTAAAACTGAAGCCATCAATTTAAGACCTTTCTTTTATTCTAATATAGGCATTTAATGCTATAAATTACCTCCTAAATACTGCTGTAGCACAGATTCTGGTAATTTTGTTTTTATTTTCATTCAGTTCAAAATATTTTCTAGTTTCTCTTTTCATTTCTCTCTGGAAGAGGGTGGGGAGGGCACCTTGGCACACTTTAATAACGAGCGTGACATAGGTCAGCTCCTCCACGCCACCACATACTCATATCCCATTTGCTGCTGAACCCTCATAAAATGCCTTCCCGTATAATATCACACATGCACAGAAAACCACATTTCTCTTGCACATGAAGTCCATAAACTGAGAGACCCGTGAGTCCTGAGGTTCTCCATTCCAGGGGAATTCCTGACTGTCAATTCTGAACTGGAAGATGGGTCATGTGATGACCTGCATAGGCTTAGGTGCCCCCATTTTCAGAGACCCCATTTTCTCAAGGACAAAGTGCACCCACGTTCCACAGCAAGTGTGTTTTCACACATCCGTAATGATTAATCATATGAACATCATGACAACTGCTTTTGAGGTAATCTTTTGTCACGTATCTTTGTCATTTTTCTTATAATATTTTTATATCAAAGTCTTTTTTCAAGTTGCAACATTTTGAAGAAGCCATGGGCCCTGGGAAGGGACACACACCCCACATACAAAAGCCCCTGGTGGACATTTGGTGCAGCAGTTCAGTTGCTGCTTGCGATGCCTGCATCCCATCTTCGAGCGCCTAGTTTGATTCCTAGCTTCTTCATTTCTTTTTTTTTTTTTTAAGATTTATTTATTTTACTTGAAAGTCAGAGTTACACAGAGAGAGAAGAGGCACGCGTGGGGGGGGGGGTCTTCCATCTGATGGTTCACTCCCTAATTGGCTGTGACGGCTGGAGCTGTGCTGATCCAAAGCCAGGAGCTTCTTCCGGGTCTCCCACGCGGGTGCAGGGGCCCAAGGACTTGGGCCATCTTCTACTGCTTTCCCAGGCCATAGCAGAGAGCTGGACAGGCAGTGGATCAGCCGGGTCTTGAACCGGTGCCCATATGGGATGCTAGAGGTTCAGGCCAGGGCGTTAACCCACTGCGCCAGAGCGCTGCCCCTGGCTCTTCATTTTAGATCCAGCTTCCGGCTAAGGCACCTCCTAGGAGGCAGTAGCCAATGGATCAAGCACCTGGACCCCTGCCACCCACGTGGGAAACCTGGATTGAGTTCTAGGCTCCTGGCTACAGCTTGGCCCCCAGCTCTGGCTGTTGCAGGCATTTGGGGAGTGAACCAAAGGATGGAAAATCTTCATGTCTTTCAAATAAAATGAAATAAATAAAGGTCTCTGACATGAAGTCCAAGGCTGTCACGTCATAGTGTGTGCGGACACAGGGAGCTCCTGCTGAGCACGCACTGGGTGAGGTCATGGAGATGGCGCAGATGGAAACAGCTCCGAGGGCCACGGAGGAGAGCAGCACACAGCGCACTGGAACAGAATGTGGTCAGCAGCAGGGGCGCACACAGAGAACGAGTCCTGCACAGAGCCACAGATTAAGCAGAAAAGGCAACGGAGAAGGAGCCTGGACTGCCCAGCCAAAGGAGCCTGGACTTCTTGCCCAAGTAGAGGAAGTCAGGAATGCTTGGAGGCCAGTGAGTAGCAGGATACCAGCTGCATTTTTGGACAAACTGGTTGCTGTGTGGAGGACTTAGAATGGGGTTCCCACACTGAGTTCCTAGGTGATCCAGGAGTGGGACCCAGCACCCGTCCCACAACTTCAGCCATAATGTCTCTGCTTTTATCTATTTTTTTTACACTGGAGTTACAAATAAAATTTTCATTTAGAAATTGTAGAACATAAAGACAGTCTTTTGTTCACTAATAGGCACAGAACTGGCCAGGAAGAGGTGCTCAACAAATGTTTGTTGAGTGAAGATGGACATTTGCTACAAGGAATCAACCATTCCGATTCTCACTCAGTAATTATTAACCTGCGACCCTTCCACTGTGGGCAGTGTTCTTCCCTAGATAAGGACGTTGGCCAGGACATAGAACTTGCCTTGTCAGGGGAACGTCAGCAGATACAACGGAGGCTTGAAAGGAGCCTGAGTGTTCTTGCTCCAATCTAAGCAAGCAATCTGAGAGCAACCTCTCAGATTCAGATATTTTAACAGAACATTAATTTTAGCAAATTTAAGAGAGGCGGCCAGCGCCGCGGCTCACTAGGCTAATCCTCTGCCTTGCGGCGCTGGCACACCGGGTTCTAGTCCCGGTCAGGGCGCTGGATTCTGTCCCGGTTGCCCCTCTTCCAGGCCAGCTCTCTGCTGTGGCCCGGGAGTGCAGTGGAGGATGGCCCAAGTGCTTGGGTCCTGCACCCCATGGGAGACCAAGATAAGTACCTGGCTCCTGCCATCGGATCAGCGCGGTGCGCTGGCCGCAGCACGCTGGCCGTGGTGGCTATTGGAGGGTGAACCAATGGCAAAGGAAGACCTTTCTCTCTGTCTCTCTCTCACTGTCCACTCTGCCGGTCAAAAAAAAAAAAAAAAATTTAAGAGAGGCTTCCTGGATTGAAGGCAAGATCAAGCAATGGGGCCTTAAATGCTATTACTCTTTTTTGGTTAAATGAACTTCAGTGTCTGTGTACTAAGAATAAACTGGGGGCCAGTGCTGTGGCATAGCAAGTAAAGTCGCCACCTGCAGTGCTGGCATCCCATATGAGTGCCGGCTCAAGTCCTCGCTGTTCTACTTTCCATCCAGCTCTCTGCTATGGCCTGGGAAAGCAGTGGAAGATGGCCCAAGTCCCTGGGCCCCTGTATCCACGTGGGAGACCTGGGAGAAGCTCCTGGCTCCTGGCTTCAGATCGCCTTAGCTCCTGCTGTTGCAGCCATCTCGGGAGTAAAACCAGCGGATGGAAGACCTCTCTCTCTCTCTCTCTGCCTCTCAAATAAATAAATAAATCTTTTCAAAAAAATAATAAACTGGCCGGCACCATGGCTAACTTTGTTAATCCACTTCCTGCAGCACCGGCATCCCATATGGGCACCGGGTTCTAGTCCCAGTTGCTCCTCTTCCAGTCCAGCTCTCTGCTGTGGCCTGGGAAGGCAGAGGAGGATGGCCCAAGTGTTTGGGCTCCTGCACCTACAGGGGAGACCAGGAAGAAGCACCTGGATCCTGGCTTCGGATTGGCACAGCACTGGCCATAGCAGCCATTTGGGGAGTGAACCAACAGAAGAAAGACCTTTCTCTCTGTCTGTCTATAACTCTACCTGTCAAAAATAAATAAATAAATAAATCTTTTAAAAAAGAAAATATAAGGGCAAAGAGTTAAATGCTATCCCCTTCCTTGCAGAAGGTCTGGGATAGGTCCTGTTTGCAAACTCTTACAAGTACACATGGCTCCCCTATGCTCTGTCTTCAAATGCTGAAGTGTGCCGGCGCCACGGCTCACTAGGCTAATCCTCCGCCTTGCGGCGCCAGCACACCGGGTTCTAGTCCCGGTCAGGGCGCCGGATTCTGTCCCGGTTGCCCCTCTTCCAGGCCAGCTCTCTGCTGTGGCCAGGGAGTGCAGTGGAGGATGGCCCAAGTGCTTGGGCCCTGCATCCCATGGGAGACCAGGAGAAGCACCTGGCTCCCGCCATTGGATCAGCGCGGTGCGCCAGCTGCAGCGTGCCAGCCGCGGTGGCCATAGGAGGGTGAACCAATGGCAAAAGGAAGACCTTTCTCTCTCTCTCTCTCACTGTCCACTCTGTCAAAATAAATAAATAAATAAACAAATGCTGAAGTGTTATTCAGGCAAAGCAGCACACTGCCAGACAGGTATTATTAGAAACATTTTTATTTAAATCCTGACAATAAAAAGGTAACACAGGGAAAAAAATGACAGAAACTTGCAGTAACAGAATGCAACCTGGAATTTATAGAGAATTAGAAGGAAAAAAAAAAAGAGAATCTTGATTTTGCCAAGTGGTTTGCTATTTCTCAACATAATAATTTTCCAATTCAGCAAAATAACTGTTGAACAGAGAATAAACAGATTAACAAATTAGTTAATCTACTGAAGTGTCATCTACTACACCTTCCAAAGTGAAGCAGTAAGGCAGTATTTCCCCAACATCTGAAATACAACTTGAAGAACTGAAATAATACTAGAAAGTTAAAACAAACAAAAATCAACCTACCTCATACCAAACAGGCGTAACCTGGATTTCAGGTCACAGAGTGTGCTGGTAGATCTGATAGAAGATAGGTGATCCTAAGTCTAGGCACCTCCCCCCGCCCCCACCACCACCACTGTCAGCCCTACACACTTCCTCTGGACGCACCTGCCACGTTCAGGCACAGACGCCTGAGCTTAAACACAAAGGCCCTGGGCCCCGGGCCCTGGATCTATGCTGAGCCCTTTCTGATTCCTGGATGGATGGGGTAAGAGTGGGAAACAAACAAAACGAACTTTAAACTTTGGCAAGTCAGTACACAAATGACTATTTCTTGATTGTCACTTTTGTAAGGAAACTTCATTCTAACTCTTGAAAAGATATTTTATGTTATTTGACATCCCTCAAACATGTGAAGGGTAAATTCCTGTTCAAAAGAGTTGGACTAAGACCTCTTCCCTGTAATAATGGTTAGTTCATCATTTTTGCACCTTCTCTAACAGGCATATAAAATGTGTGGTCTACCATGGACAAATAGCCAAAAGACGTTGCTGGTTATAGAGGCCTGGGAACATGTGGATAATATTTTGAAAATTTTGGTCTCTATATATTGCCTTTATAAATAAATTATGTGTTTCAGAACTTTCATAAACTATTAGCTAAAGCAAATTTCAGCATTCCTCTAAATCCTAATACCTCTGTGAGGGTAGTAAAATCAATCATGAGCCACGTACGTGGGACTCAATAATTGGCAGAGCTGGTTGCTTCTAAAATGCTATCATTAGCTGACCACTTTTTTTTTCTAACAAACTCTAAGTTAAAAAAGAGACTCAAGATTAAACAATGCTATAAAATACTATTCAAAGAACTCACAATCTTTGATATTAAGGAACAAATTTTCTTTATGCCTGCCATGATTTTGCTAACTGTAACATACTTGTTTTGTTCCCAAGGGTAATGAAAGCTGTTTAAAGATGAGACAAAGACCCCAAATTAGAGTCCCATCATCACTTGAAAGGGTAATTTTTGCTGTTAGTGGTGTCAGGCTATCAGGAATTTTAAATGCTACCGATAATTCCTTAAATTAGACCTATCTTCATAATTTTGGTTGATAGTTTAAGAACAAAGTTGGGGAGGAATATAATTAAAACCAAAAATATATGACTTTGGTTATATACCTTTCTGGTTATGAAAAAAATCCTTCACATATATATAGGAATAAATTACTGATCTATTCAAATTTTCCCCATGGAGTAAGTGGAGTTATGTTTGAAGTCTGGAGGACTTTTAAGAATTGTGAGTTATTATAGAAACATATGACCTCCTCAGTTGTATGTTGTCCTAACCTTGCCTTCATATTGTTTGGGGATGGGAGTGGGAGAAAAGGAGACGAAGTGGGGGTACTGGTCTTGTGGCACAGAGGGTTAAGATACCAGTTCTGATGTCACCATGCCCTACCAGAGCTCGTTTGAGTCCCAGATACTCCACTTCCCATCCAGCTCCCTGCTAATGTGCTTAAGAAAGGAGTGGAAAATGGCCCATGTAGGAGACCTGGATGGGGTTCCTGGTTCCTGGATTTGGCTTGGTTCAGCCCTGGCTGTTGTGGCTATTTGGGGAGTGAACCAGCAGATGGAAGACCTGTGTCTCCCATTCTATTTATTTCTGTCACTCTGCCTCTCAAATAAGTAATCTTAAAACAGATAGCAAGAGAGAAAATGGGTTCCCTATGTCTACTGAAAAGAAGTATAATTGATAAGTTCATTCTAATATGATCAGGGAATGCTTCTGCCATCTCTGTTCTAGTTGACAGCACCTGTGAAACCTACTCCTGATTGGATGTCAAGAAGCAGCTAGCAAAGTACACGCTCTATGCCTGGGTTCGCTGCTAAGGGGAAACTTAAAAGTACGTAGACACAGATGAGTCTTGTCTCTGAAAGTACAAAATGTGGCTTAGAATAACTTCCTACTTAAAAATTAGAAATTCTAAGCATTATGTTGATGTTAGCTTGACATCCTTTCTTAGGTCTGCATTCTTTCCAAGGAAAAGGCAAGTTAATTTGGGTCTTCTTACAACTAGCAAATATTGCTGATAAACAACATACATACCCGAACACAACACTCCCGCAATAGTGGAACTGGTAGCCATTAAAATAGCTTCTGCAGACCACATTAAGCTGTCTGGGGAAAAAACATCACGTAAACACCAAGTCATAACATACTGGGAAGGAAAACAGCTTTAAACATTCAGACCCTGTTTGGTTATATTTTATCAAAACTTAGGTTTTCTAAACTAAGTCTTATTTAAACTAACTATAGCTAATATTTTTTTCTACTGGGCTTAATTTTTTGTTTCATTTTATTTTTGTTTGATACATAATAATCATACCTTTTTATGGGTTTTGAATACAATAATATTTTCAAGCACTGCTAAACCATTTCTGGAAAAAAAAAAAAAAAACTACAACTCTTTGTTTTAGAAACTCACAAAAACCCAAGGACTGAAGGTTCCAGGGGCCCTATCAGTGGACTCTTCTACAGACGGCCCTCAGAGGCAGAGCCCTCAACACAGAGCAGCTACTGAGGTGCAGCCTTCAGTGTGGCAGGGTAACGCCCAGGAAGTCAACTGTAGCCCAAGATTCTGGGTAGTGTACACAGGGATGTGCGACCAGCCCCTCCCAGGTCTCACATCTGGCCCCTAGGGACTTCCTAATTTCTAGCTGCTATGAACCGAAGGAAATGATACCTTTATCAAGCAAGTGCGGAATCCGAAGACCTCAATGTCACATGCCTGAGAGGTGAAGTAAATAAACCCGTTTCTGAGTCAAGCAAACACATCATGCAACATGGACGCTCACAACATTTTTACCCTTCATCAAAACCCAACCTGTATAAAATGGGCAGAGAAGTCAGATACCAAGGAGACACTACAAGTTTATACAGCTCTAAGGTATGGAAGTCCTGTGTCTTTGTGGCACAACAATGCTTAAGGAAATTGTTAACTTGATGGGTTAATAGTCTCTGAAACAACTTCTCAGGCAAGTCTATCTTTGTGTCTTCAGTGTACATCATCTAAAACAATAATATTGGTATATCACAGTAACCGTATCATGTTGTTTTGGAATTTGTACAACTTAATACACCCCAATGGAGGTTTAACTATTATATTCATGAAAGTTATAAAGCAATTTTGTATTTACAAATACTTTACAAAAATCATTCATTCGTTCCTTGCATCAAATCTGTGGTCAATTAAAATTATCTCCATTTCACAGAAAATGAACTAGACATTGAAATAAACTGTCTAGCAATCAGTACAAGAAGAGAACATGATTTCATTTTCTTTAAACTTCCAGCACTTCTGGTGTTCTCTCTCCTCCTCCCTCCCTCTCTTCAGCAATGTAACTTACTGAAAGCTCATACGATTTATCTAGTAATAAACTATTTCTCCATTCTTAAATAAGATTAGCAAGGAACACGACTATGTAAAAGTCCCATGGCAATTACAATAGACAGAAACCTAAGCATACAGCATTTCACAATTAGGGGGCTCTGACTGCAGCTTAATTATGGGGTTTGGAGCATTCAGCTGGGAAACACAGAGGGTCTATAGAGATATGCTTGCTATTACTGAGGCAGGGTGGAATTCACTCCAACTTTGACTTGTTTTAGGGTTGCAAATCAGGTTCTCAGCAAGATATGGAAAAGAAGTTGCTAAATATAAATTATTAGGCTCTTTTGGTGTACCAGTTCAACACACTGATATATACCTTCTTACTGAACATGGAAGTAAACAGGCACAAAACTTCTGTCACAAACCAGAACACCCAGCAACAGGTGTTTGGCCTGGTGGTTAAGACACCTGCATTTCACACTGTAGTAACTGGGTTGGACTCCCAGTTCTAGCTCCTGAGTTCAGCTTCCTCTTAATGCAGACCCTGGGAGGCAGCAATGGTGGCTCAAGTTAATGGGTTCCTGCCACCCTAGGTTTGAGTTCCCAGCTTCTAGCTTCAGTTTGGGGAGTAAACCACTGGATGGAAGCTCTCCGTCTCTCTGCCTCTTAAATAAATAAAAATTTAAAATAATAATAATGAGTTCAGTAACATCTCAGCTGATGAACTTACCCAGACTGTTATTTTTAAAAGTTATTTCTATTATCTCAAAATATGTGTATCCTAAGAATAAGGACATAATTTATTTTTCAGTGTGATAATGTCAAGTACATTCCATGGATTCTGAAAATATAGATTACCTTAAGTAACAGCTCATTAGTAAAGGAAAATAGATACTTACTAAATTTTTGTGAGAAAGTAGAAAAGAAGGAGAATATTAAATAATCCATGTTGATCAAATATGACAAAATGTCCTGTGAGTCAATGTTATCGCAAAAAACTCAGTACTAAAAATAATTTTAAAAATAAATAAAATATTTTCACATAAAATATTCTGTCAGCTTTGAAACTATGCTGAACTTTCTTGTAAAATAGCCTCAGCTGATGCCATAAGGACTCAAAACTAATGAATTAATGAACATTACACACTTTGCATTAATGACTTTTAAACCTTACATTTAAATTAATCTTTCAACATCTCCTTTAGTAGTAAAAATAATTTCTATCAAGAATTTTAATCCCATGTTTTCATACATTTTTATTTATTTGAGAGGGGAAGCAGAGAGCAGAAGGGAAGACAGTAGAGGGAGTGAGAGAGCAAAAGATTCCCCGATGTACTGATTCACTCCCCAAACACCAAACGCCTTGCAATGGTCAGGTCTGGGACAGAGCCAAGATGGGAGCCAGGAACACAACCCATGTCTACCACGTGGGTGCCAGCTGAACCACCACTGCTGCTTCCCAGGGATGCACTAGCAAGAAACTAAAGTAGGAGCCAGATATGAGAATCAAAGCATGCACTCTGACAGAGGATACAGGCATCTCAACAGGGAGGCCACAGGCTTGCTCTCTGGGTCCTAATTTGATCTTTAACAAGCCAAATTATCTCTTTCGTATGACATTTAAAATATAAACTGCATTACTTAACAATTATAAAATACATGAATGAGTTAAGGATTTGCTAAAAAAATTCATTTACTAAACTTCAGAAATTGTACTGATTTGATACTGATTAAAGAGTAAATTGTACTTTGGGACATACATATATATATATATTCATTGTCAGATTTAACCATTTTATTGACTTTTCAATTAACAATAAAGTTAATTTGGACACTAAATCAGAAAATACTTTCTATGGTGACTTTAAACTGCATTTTTCAACCCACAAATTTATCCAGAGCCATGTTTTAGGCAGTAAGAATTCACATTCCCTCTAACTGTCCTTCCACAGAGAATACAATGAACTTCGTAGGTGGGCAGAGTTCTGTTCACTTAACTGCGACCGCGTTTCCTCGTTTTACCATGGAATTGAAGCAAGAAAAACTGGACAGAGAAGTGAATAGAAAGGATTTTCATTATTATCAAACCATATGCTATCTGAGTGTTAAGGTTCCCACACAAATATTTTGCTGTATATTTTTAAAATCACTTCTCAAAGGTAGCTGTTTTCATCTAAGAACTGATTTTACTAGCTATTTTCATTATCTTTTATCATGAAATACTCCTTTTTCAAGTTACTTACTGGAGTTTACACCAGCAAACACAGTCAGGAAACTCCAGTTTAAGATATGTGTCAGTGTAATACTTAGTTTCAGTTATAAATCATGTATGTATAAAACAAACAGAGCTGCTATTATCTACATACTATAATAAAGAATGAATATAAGTTGTTTTTCATAAAAATACAACTTCTTATCAATTTATATTTCCAAAATATGAGGGCATTAAATACTTAAAATGCCAGGTAATCCCCTCTGTTACAGAATGCCAGTCAGGTTAGAACTGAAAGAGGTTCTTTATTGATAAGACATAGATAGTTGACTACCTGCAATCTATATGTTTTCTTGCTGTTTAAGAAAAAATATAGAACCTAGACATTTAAAACATTATCAATGTAATAATCACTACAGACTCACCATATCTTTTAAAATTTTGTTAAAAATTGCCAAAACCATGATGAGCACAATTATTACAGCTACATTATTTGGAAAAGTAATATAAATTATGCTGCTAAAGACAAAAACATTGAGATACATAAACATCACAATGTAACAGCAATAACTCATGACTATTTGATATGAAAAATTAAATTTAAAAAGTTATGTTAGAGAACTTGGGAATCTTTCCCTTTAGCAAAACATTCTTCTATTTATATACCTTCCAACGTCTATGATACAGTATACAATAAAATACTTTTAAAAGATATGACATTCAAATGCTTCATTTACACAAACAGTATTACCAATACTAATAAAGTGATGCCCTTAAACAGTAACTGCTCTGCTAATTTTGATTGTAAAATATTTTCTTTACTTCATTTTGTATTTTAGTTAGCAGTTGGCATTACATACTAATCAGTTCTGGGCTGACAAATGGAGATGGTTTTAGTCAAAATACTGTTTCTCAAAAGTAAGGTACATCAATTGCTTGCAACTAAACAATCATATAAAAGTGGTAATCATTTATCTAAACATTGATTATGAAAGACAACTAGCATATATTCAGGCAGAGCACTGAATTCATGATGGGTTATTTACAATAAAAGTACTTTTACTAAAACTAACATGATATATAAGTTTCTATGTCAATTACTACAGTCTCTTAAAGTTATAAAAATATTATATAAAATACCACAGGCTTTAGAGGATATAACTTCATGTGGTTCTGATACTAGCAGCTGAAAAGTGTTTATAATTTAAAAATAAATAAACTATAGAGGTAAACCAGTTACAAAACAGCAGAGGACTGCAATAGTCACAAGAATGAAAAGAATTGCTTGATTACAGAACAGCTAACAAAATGGTGAAGCAGTTGGATCAAAAGTTTTAAAAACCTCTTTTAGAGATTTATCATCTGTTTCTCTATTGGGATCATTATCTGGAATTGGGCTCACTTGTCCAGGTGGCCTTGACTGCCTTGGATCGCTGTACTGGGGTCTAATCAAACCTGTGAGGGCCTGAATAGGAAGACTGTGCACTGCTGGGAACTGAACCTTACTGGAACTTCTGAGACTATCCACCTGTGTGTCAGCTGGCCCATCGACAGTGCCTTCCACATTTGGAGAGCTTTTTTGTGGCAGGACTGCTTCGCCAGGGGAAGGCTCGTTTTTGTCATTATTTTTTAACCCACCACTTTTTTTCTCATTCTCTGAATTTTCTCCTAAAGCAGCTGTTGCTACCTCTGATGTAGATGAACCCTGCTCCCTAGGGTCATACAAACTAATAGCACTAAGGACAGAACTTGGAGTTCCCAGTGGAAGGCCTGCTGAAGATGAGAGTTTAGGAGCGTATGGAGGCAGAGCCCCAGAACTAGCATTGCTAGTTACTGCCCCTGAGGACTGTGATGAACCCGAGTTTGATCTGGCTGAATGAGGGGCACTCTTGGATGGACGTGATTCCTTCACAGCCACCTGATGAGACTCCGCATTGGGCAGTCTGTGAAGCCTAGGATCGAAATTCTTTTGCAGCCTAGGATCTCCTAATTTACTTCCTGAACTATGTGAGTCTCCAAATTGTTCTGGGTAGCCTTCTCTGCTTGTTGTGTTACTTTTGGCTTTGATTGCTAATTTTGGATCATTAGATGCTATATTTTGATGAAGATCACTTTTTGTATTCCATAACCTACTGAGCCTCTGGTCAGCTATTAGAGGGGGCAGAGGTAAATTGATTGAAGATACTGGATCAGGTTTAGGTAAAGGTACTGGAAGTAAGTCTTCAGGAGCCCACACAATGTGTTTTGCAAAGTTGGGTTTAGTTAGGATAATGTCCATTTTAATGTGACTGAACTGTCTCAACTGTGACCTTGGATCCTGGAGCATTATACCAGGTAAAGGTTCCAAAGGTATGAGGAAGGCTTTTTCTCTCAGTTCTCTTTCTGTATCTTCATCATCATCATCCCCTCTTTTGTGTTTGACATTAGTACCAGTGTTTGTATGATGTAAATCAAACTTTGCTCCACCAACAGAAGAGCTTACATGACCACTTCCATTCCCTCTTAATTTCCTGGGATCCCATGCAAGTCTAAGATCCAGCGGGGCAGACTCGGACGGTTTTCGAACATCTTGCCTTGAGTTGGCCCTAAGTCTAGGGTCAACCACTTGATTTCCTTTACTTTTCTCCTTAGCAAGTCTTGGGTCAGTAGGAGTGCTAAGTTCTGTGGAAGGCTGTTGCTGGTTCCTTAAAGTTTCTGTTTGTTTCTGTAACGTTTTCAGTATTGACTTGACACTGCTTCCTTCTTCCTCTTCACTACTGGAATACCAGTTAACCGTATCATCTAAATGCATATAAAAATTTATTGTAAAGACTGAAGTATTCATATTTTGCCTTAATTAAGATAAAAAATAATATTTCTGAAATCATTATAGTCTAACTTTAAGAAAATACATGATAAGAATGCCATGTTTCAATTCTGGAACAAGATGAAAAGTGGTAAAGTGATTACCAATTTGTTGAGTAACTCTGTAAAGGAAGAAGTACATATCGGAATATATGTAAAATCTTTCCATTCAGAGAAAAGTCAGGATCTTTCATTCCAGTTGGCCAAAGGAACTAAAAAATGTGTGCCATTTGTACAGCAGGGTTGGGGAGAAGGGAAGATACTCTTGGAAAGGTACTCTACACTGTTTGAGTCTCATCAATTCAAACAATCCTTAAGCTTCACAGCTCTGGACTTAAAACAAGGGAAAACAATTAACTAACAACCATGGTGATGGGAGTTGAGCAAATGAGGGACTGGGTGAAATTTCATTTATGCTTTATTCTATCTTTAGATGTTTAACATTTGCGAACATATTAGCTATTCAAACTGAAATTGAAAAGTAACAAAATAAATCTAACATCCTAAAATTTATGTATTTTAACTTTCTGAGACCGTATTGGGCCTTACTCATAATGCCTATTTAGCCCTAATGCACTGGGCACACTTTTAAGAAGCCTGATTATCAGAGGTCCTCTCCCTAGTTAAGTAGGAGGGATCACAAATGGATGTTTCTATAGGAGGGCAGTTCTCCTTCCTGGCCATTAAAACATACATAGGTTGGCTCAAAATTGGCCACATAGTATCTACTCTTCACATTCTTGTCAGAACCCATCTCTATCTTCGAACATCCTGCATCAGTAAAATATCCTAGATATTTTCATTTTTACCTTATTTTGCTGCCCACTACATTTCTACCATATGAAAGTGTGGGTCTCTGGCTTAGTTTGAACAGAACTGTGCTTTATTAAAACAAGCACTGGTATTTAGGGTGGAATGTGGTTTAAAACAGTATATAGCATATCACAAGAGCAAAGTTTTACTCAGATCTCTGTACTTCTAGATACTACATCTCCTTTCTTCTCTTTGATCACCAGGAAGCATTTAGCTGGACCTGTGATTCACTTCAACTGGATGCAGTTACTTTAAATATTTCTGTATAGTGACTCTACTGGTAATATTTGTTGTTTTTATTCTTACTTTCTTTGCATTTTCATAACAATTTATTTTAAAAGCAGTCTTAAATCATTTTTGGAATGACAGTGAATCGTAACAGGATGTAGAAGTGCAGAGATAGGTCAACGGAAAAGAGGTATTAGCTCAGAAATGACAGTTAACAGCTTTTTTAATCAAAAAAGACATACAATTAATGAAAGCATTACAATTTATAAAAATGAAAACACATAAACCTAGCTGTTAAAGATTATTTTTTTCTTTCTATTCACAGCAAACAATTCTCACTGAACATCAACAACTATGTATCACAGTGTAAAATTTTATATCATTTTGAGTTTTCTTCTTTATGAAAATATAAAGTTCGCAAGAATTTTGGAAAGATCGTCATTAAAGTGTTTTTTAAATTAGGTTTTAGTACTTGAAGTAATATATTTAAATAGTAAAAATATGCACTTATGAGAATTCTTCATTTCCTTAGATAAATGAAGAGTTAGCCAGTCTACAGCCATACCACCCTGAATGCGCCCGATCTCGTCTGATAAATGAAGAGTTAGCTTACCTCCTTTGAAAATATAACAGATCATGTTCATAACCTTATAGCTACCTACTCTTAACTTATATAGTTATTTATGATTAAGAGTGGCCAAATACAAACTAAAAAAGAGTACCCAAACATATCAGTATGTCAATTATGTAATTCACAAAAAGAAGTGCTTTAAATTTTTCTGATCCTTAACTGAATTAATTGCTATATACTTATCAATACCCCAAATTCTAAAATATACTTACTATTTTCATCTAACCTTTTTTTCACTAAAAAGTATTTGTTAATAACATAGCAAAATATTAACTGTGCCCATAAAAAATTATCTAATAACGAAAAAGTTGGGGGTTGGTCTAGAAGTCAAATCTCCAAATTGGAAAGTATTTTTTTCCTGTCTTATTTCTTTTCTCCCTTAATAAAAAAGGGCTCACTTGCTTACAAGTCTACTCGCTCAGGACTTGACCTCTAGTTTTAGATGTATTCACTACTTCAAATGAACCCTTTTGCAATTTATTATTAATGCATTAATGTCACAATCAATCCTAAGCAGATAGGGGCTAGAGGGTAAATCAGAAATGGGAACTGATTTTCAAGTGTTAATCTATATAAATTAAGATGTGTTATAATGCCTGACATACCTTCTTCCTTGCTTGGTGCCCGATGAGGATGAGTGCTGGTTGGTTCTTCATCTTCTTGATATCTTTGAGTAAGTCTGACAAAAAGGGCTCTCTGCACTGCAGGGAGGAGCCCTGGAGCAGACAAGGAGCCATGGCCTGTGATGTTGCTGCTGCAGTCAGACCCACCAGTCCCAAGGTTAGGTGAGTCTTGAACCATGGGAGGCTGCTGCTGGCCAAATTCCCCATGCCACATCCCATCTACAGACAAAACAGGAGAGCAGACAGATACTGTGTGAGCACAAACTCCACCACAGACGTAAGAAATAGAAGCTTTACTAACAATCACCTTGATTCTTATATTGTTATATAATTTAAAAACATTGTTCAAAGTTATTTCAAGTTCTACATTCTAAAAGTTTGGCTAAAATTAAAACATATTTTAAGGTTTCAATTAAACCAATTTTACTTAGCTTTACTTAAAACATGCACTGCTATTATACTTTTAATGAAAAAACAAGACTCATAATATGTTAAATTAAATATGAGTTATTTCAAGAGGTAAACTTACCACTGCAGTTACTGGGTGTCTGAAAATTATGTACAGCATGCTGTGAATAGTAATTACCATAAAACTCATCTGGGGTTTGAAGGGATTCATAATTGGTATTGAGTGGCATTTCACCAGGACCTTGCTGGTATGATGAACCTGGAGAACAGTGATTCTCTCTGGGGACCTTCATCCCATGTCCTGGAAATGCCGGGGAGTGATAAGCCCCACTCATATTTGGTGCTGTCAAAGGTGCATCTGGTTGGACAAGTACTCCAGCTTGATTGTGAGGGCCTACAATTTCAGGTGGACCAGGTGGCAAAGGCGGGCTGTGTCGCATTGCTAGGCCAGGAGGACCTGCACATGGGTGATGCCCAGGAGAGCCTGGGTGTATCACAGGACTACCGCATCCCTGAGACACATTAGGTCCTGGACCTGGACTTGACCCAGAATTATAGATGTGCTGAGGGTGTGGGCTGCTTCCCTGAAATTGTGGTCCCGGTGGTGAGGCACTGTTATAAAATGCTGGTGGCCTGCATGTAGAAAGAAAAACAGTTAATAGTTGAAAGAAAAGAGATAAATGAGAATGTTACAATTCTGAAAATAAATTGGTTATGTTTTTCTATATCAGAATACTATGTATTCAAAGATGCCATTTATTCCATATCTTGTATAGCACAGGTGGAAATATCATAAACGCCTTGCTTTCATGGCATGCTAGAATTTTCTTAATTGCTACTTACCATCAGCTAGTCTAGAACTTACTATAGATAAGTATTTTTAAAAATACAGAAAAGTATGAAGATAAAAAAGAACCACCTCTAATCCCACTGCCTCCAAATTTTTTCATTGGTTCTCAGTCCTTTTTCTAGGCATATGTACACTGTTTTTTTTTTTTTAATTTTATTTATTTATTTATTTTTGACACACAGAGTGGACAGTGAGAGAGAGAGAGACAGAGAGAAAGATCTTCCTTTTTGCCATTGGTTCACCCTCCAATGACTGCTGCAGCCGGCGCACTGCGGCCGGTGCACCGCGCTGATCCGAAGCCAGGAGCCAGGTGCTTCTCCTGGTCTCCCATGTGGGTGCAGGACCCAAGGACTTGGGCCATCCTCCACTGCACTCCCTGGCCACAGCAGAGAGCTGGCCTGGAAGAGGGGCAACCGGGACAGAATCCGGTGCCCCGACCGGGAGTAGAACCTGGTGTGCCGGCGCCACAGGCGGAGGATTAGCCTATTGAGCCGTGGTGCTGGCCTACACTGTTTTTCACAACAAAATTGGAGTCATACTATATAAACAAACAACTTTTTATTATACTTTCATAATTGGTTATATATCTGATGTACAAAATAACTTCTGCTTTTTAAATGTTGCTTATCTTCCTGGACATTTTACTAATTAATTATTATTTCTAAACTCAATCTTAGTCAAAAGGCCAAGAAGCAAAATAATTCTTATTTCTAATACTTCTATCAGCTGATTTTTCATGATATAGTCAGGATCACTACTCGGCCTTCTGGCTAAGATCAAGTGCAGGATATAATGAGGAAAAATACACAAATAATGAGTCTGCTCTTCACTTCTAGTTTTTATGCCTTTTCTTTCTTTTATCTTATTGGTTGGGATCTTATATCAGCAAAATTGGACACACTTGTTCTCTTGACTTTAACAGAAATTTTTTTCAATTTATTTTATTTTTATGTGGAAGATTTACAGAGAGAGAAAGAGTCAGAGAGAGGTGGGGGTGGGGGGAGGTCTCTTATCCCCTAGGTCACTCCCCAGATGACCACAACGGCCAGAGCTGAGCTAATCTGAAGCCAGGAGCCAGGAGCTTCTTCCAGGTCTCCCATGTGGCTGCAGGGGCCCAAGGACTTGGGCCATCTTCTACTGCTTCCTCAGGCCATAGCAGAGAACTGGATCAGAAGTGATGCCCATGTGGGATGCTAGCACTGCAGGCTGGGGCTTTAACCCACTGTACCACAGTGCCAGCCCCTAACAGAAATACTTTTAATGGCTCCAATTAACTGTGATATCTGCTTTAGATTTCTTGTTTCTCATTTGCTGAGACCACATTGCTTCCCCGAACTAACAATGGGACAAATTTTTAGGGAAAAAATGTGCTACCACTTTGAAAATTTTAACTTACTTCTTCCCAATTTTATGTGCTAAATCCACAGTAGGTTTTACAACTATTTCAAAAAGAGAAGGGATTTTCTTGAAGTCATCTGGAATATCCGTCTGAAAATCATCTTCAGGATCAGAAAAGGGAAAATGCTCTGGTGGGGTTGGCAGAAGTCCAACTCCTGGAGGCGGCTTGGGAAGAGGAGTTATGCCACGTTTTCTAAGTTCTTCTAATTCTCTTTCATCTTCATTTATAAGTTCTTCCTCAGTATTCAATACCTAAAATAATTAGTTAAGATTATTATTTCAAAACAACCTCTCTTCCTCACTTTTAAAACTGTAAAGGCTTTAGTAAAAGAAAATATAATATTAAAGTTAAAATAGATCAGAGACAGTTAACTCCTCATTTTAGATACAGACTGATGATGTTCAAACAAGTTAGAGATATTGTTTGAAGTATATACTCACTTTGTCCAAAAGTTTCTTTGTTTCTTTAGTCAGATCATCATGGGAAAATTTACATTTATCTCCTTGGTAACATTTTGCTCCTGTATGATAGAACTTACATGGAAATTCATGTAAATAAAAATATTAAGGAACAGACCAAGTAAAGTCAAGACCTAATTTTTGAAAACCAACCAATGTAACTGCTATGCATGATTAGCTCCTGGAGAGCTACTGTACAACATTGTGCCTGTAGTCAGCAGTACCATACTGTATACTAAACATGTCAGCCCCATCCCTCAATTATAAACTTCCTCATTAACCGTTCAGCTAATGATTTTAGTGACTATCAGTAACCACTACTCGGATCTATTATTAGAATTTGCAAAATGATAGGATTGTTAGATCAAAAGGTGAATGCATGTGTAATTTTGCCAGACACTGACAAGCTCTCCTCCATGAAGATGCATCATTTTGACATCCACACAACAAGGTATTTTCTTACATTTTTTTGTACCAAATTTTGCTGTTACATTTACTTGATTCTTATAAATCTGTGTCATTTCAATGTAGCTTAGATTATGTTCCTCTTATTATCAATAAGCTTGAGCATCTTTTCCTATGTTCTGAGATTATTTGCATTCCTCTTTCTGTGAATTACCTGTATCTCTTGCTCAATTTTTCTAAATTTTTTCTAAATTTTTCTAAATTTTTAGAAACTCACATATTAAGGGTATTACCTTTTTATGATATAAATTACATATAATTTGCCCACTTTATTACTTATCTTTTTACTTACTCTGTTGTATCTTTTTGTTATACAAATTTAAACTTTTTTATTCAGTCCAATTTTCAATGCTTTCCATCATTGCTTCTGGATCTTAAGACATAGTTAGGAAAGTTCTCTGTTCTGAGTTATAAAGGACTTCACTCATGTATTCCTCTAGTAAGTACATGGTTTCATTTTCCACATTTGAATCTAAGACAACAGAAATTTTTCTCTATCCATTTTATTCACTTTCCTTTTGTTTACATTAATTAAAAAATTATCTGGAAAAATAAATGTGAGAATCTAGCAAATGTCACAGTATGCTGTTGAGGCAGCAACAGTCACTGCAAAGCAGCACAAACATGAGGGCAACCAAATCTACACAGCCAAATAGAAAGTTCAGGAAAAAATGTATGTATAAATATTCTGTCTCTGATAAAAAATGGGGTTTCAAATCCATGGGGAAAGCTCCCATAGCTATAAATGGTAGTAGAGAAGCAACTAGATATTTGGGGGAAAATTAGTGGAAAGATGCATAATAACTATTTTTTCAAAGGATCAGAGTACCATATATAGTGGAATCCCATTTTGGGTAGATGCAGCAGTCCAATTTAAATGTATCATTTCCAAAGAGAAAAGTATGGAATTACATACAGTGTTTATCACTGGGTGGTAAAAACTGATGAGACCTCATGTTTATAATTTTCAACATTGATAATTTATTAAAGAAAAAATTACATAAGAAAATGAATATTTTGCTAACTACTCCTTCAGGAAGCACATTCTCTTGATATGATTTAAACTGATTATATAAAATATAAAGTACGGGGCTAGTGCTGTGGCATAGTGGGTAAAGCTGCTGCCTGCAGTGCAGGCATCCCATATGGGTACTGGTTTGAGTCCCAGCTGCTCCATTTCCAATCCAGTTCTCTGCTATAACCTGGGAAAGCTGTAGAAGATGGCCAAGGTCCCTGGGCCCCTGCACCCACGTGGGAGACCTGGAAGAAGTTCCTGGCTCCTGGCTTTGGACTGGCGCAGTTCCAGCCATTGTGGCCAACTGGGGAGTGAACCGGCGGATGGAAGACTGACTCAACTCTCTCTCTCTCTCTCTCTCTCTGCCTCTCCTCTCTCTCTGTGTAACTCTCTCAAATAAATACATTTAAAAGATATATAAAGTACCTTCACTTCATAGAACTGCCTTCCAAAGGGAAGATATTTCATTTCCCTGAAAAATGAAAAGTTAGTTTGTCCTTTTGAAATATAAGATTTGACTAGATGGGGTTTATGCAATGTGTTGTTTTAAATTTAAAATCAAACTAGGCATTCTAGGTTATATTTATGATTTTTAAAAACTTCAATAATACTTTAAAAACCTTAGTATTTTAGCATTTTGGTCAGTATATATTATAATAAAGGATATTATGCATATAAATGCAGTTCTCTCCTTTGGTACAATATCCTTGTAAATAAAATTTGCAGATCTCTTTTCTCTTCTCCAACTCTGCATCATGATCAAATTTACATTGATCTCCCTGTTCAAAAGAAAGAAAGAAAGAATTGAATTACTGAATTGCATTTTCTCCATGGTGTTTCTTGGTAGAATAGCAGTCATTATCTTCAGTCTTTAAATAATGAGATAATAATAACTGAAACAACCCCTTAGAATTCTTGTCCAAGACAGTGGACATGGCCATTTGCAGCAGGCCAGCTAGTGAGCAAGGCCTCAGAGGATACTGGGAGCATTCCAGGGCATGCACCATTTCTAGATGAGCTACCCTGGGGACTTATTTAACTTCTTGTTGCCATGTGTAAAATGGGGACAGTAACAGCAAGTACTTTGTAGTGTCACTGTAAGGAATGAATCATTTACAGTTAGTTGTACTTTGAACAGTACTTGCTACACAGTCAGAATTATGTGCTTGTTAAATAAAACCTGATTTTAACAAATTATGCTATTGTCCCAGAATACAATTAAATGAACACTCATGTACAGTATTTCCATGCAAGATAAATTTTAACTAATCAGTTTTATTACAATTACCCAATAATAAAGTAAAATAAGATAATCACCGCCAAGAAAGACTTTTAAATTTTAAAAATCATTTTAGAAGCAGAAATGATTTATGGCATCTCCATAGATTTACCTTAATACATCTCCCTTCCAGGAAGTATTTACAGATTTGTTTTCCTTTGTGTTCCACTGTGTGTTGATTAATAAATTCCTGAGTCATAACCTTCCATTTTTTCCCTGGTTTACTATACTGTAAGAAAAAATTTCATTTGAATGCAACATGTGAAATATTAATAGTTATAAAAATATACAGTTAAACATACCTGGGAAATGGTATACAATGACTATTAAAGTTATCAAGATCCAATGTTCTGATGCTAATCATTTATTTATAGAGATATACTTCTATTAATCTGCTTACACAACCTACTAATAGTTACAAAGAAGTCTATTTCTATTTTAATGAGGATCATAACTATATTTTTAAAGTAAAATCATAACAGGCTTGCAAGTGCACAAAACTCTGTTTTGGTGAAGGCACAATAAAATGTGCACTGTCATGTATCATTGAGATGTCTCTTATGAAAGACTTCAAAATAGCCATGCTGCTTGACATATAACATGTACATTTCAGGATCACTCTAAAGGAACTATCAGGGAGGCACTCAAAAATTTATTCACAAAAGTAATTACTGAAGAATTACATACATGGTAAATCAAACAAAAATAGAAACAATCTACACATACAAAACTAGGAGACTGGCCGGTGCCGCGGCTCAATAGGCTAATCCTCTGCCTGTGGCGCCGGCACACCGGGTTCTACTCCTGGTCAGGGTGCCGGATTCTGTCCCGGTTGCCCCTCTTCCAGGCCAGCTTTCTGCTGTGGCCCAGGAGTGCAGTGGAGGATGGCCCAAGTGCTTGGGCCCTGCACCACATGGGAGACCAGGAGAAGCACCTGGCTCCTGAATTCGGATCAGCGCAGTGCACCGGCCGCAGCACACCGGCCGCAGCGCGCCGGCTGCGGCGGCCATTGGAGGGTGAACCAACGGCAAAAGGAAGACTTTTCTCTCTGTCTCTCTCACTGTCCACTCTGCCTGTCAAAAACAAACAAACAAACAAACAAAAACAAACTAGGAGACTGGGCAAATATATTTTATTCATTTATGTGCTGAACTATTACATAATCATTAAAAAATATATGCTTACTATACTTTACCAAGTGAAAAATGATCCCAGTTTTTTAATAATAAATAACAGCAAAAAAAAAAAACTTGAAAGAATAGATTGCTACATCTTACAGTGTATATCAATCACTAATTGTGACATTAAAAGATTTTGTATGTGATTATCTTGTACTTTCTTCAGGAAAATAAGAAGAAAACAGAAAGCATGTCTTACCTTTAAATTAAAAAAAGTAAACTAAGAAAGAGAAATGTATGAAGAAAAATTAAGAAATCTCACAGCCAGATTTGTTCTCCTCAGTCCCCTGTTCAATTTTTGCTGCAAGTCTAAGAAGACTGAGTAACAAGTCAGGCTATGATGTTTGGTCACACTGAATGTAATGAGTTACATTTATGAACTCTAAAATTTTCAAGCACCTATCATGTGCTCTGTCTTGCACACCACAGGCGCTGAAGTAACTATTTACTCTTGATACGATTTCAGATTTCCCTCTTCTCTTAATGGAACTTAATGACAGTCTATGGAAAATGGGATATTGCCTCACAGAAAATACTTGAGGCAATGAATGGCAGGCTGAAATGTGATACTTTGCGATCCCAGCTGAAATTATGTTTTACTGTATGAATTCTTTTTTTTTTTTTTTTTTTTTGACAGGCAGAGTGGACCGTGAGAGAGAGAGAGAGAAAGGTCTTCCTTTACCGTGGGTTCACCCTCCAATGGCCGCCGTGCCCAGCGCGCTGTGGCTGGCGCACCGCGCCTATCCGAATTCAGGAGCCAGGTGCTTCTCCTGGTCTCCCATGGGGTGCAGGGCCCAAGGACTTGGGCCATCCTCTACTGCACTCCCTGGCCACAGCAGAGAGCTGGCCTGGAAGAGGGGCAACTGGGACAGAATCTGGCACCCTGATGGGGACTAGAACCCGGTGTGCCGGCACCCCGAGGCGGAGGATTAGCCTACTGCGCCGCGGCGCCGGCCTGTATGAATTCTTAAAAGATAGGCAGCTGAGCCGGCGCCGCGGCTCACTAGGCTAATCCTCCGCCTTGCGGTGCCGGCACACCGGGTTCTAGTCCCCATCAGGGTGCCAGATTCTGTCCCGGTTGCCCCTCTTCCAGGCCAGCTCTCTGCTGTGGCCAGGGAGTGCAGTGGAGGATGGCCCAAGTGCTTGGGCCCTGCACCCCATGGGAGACCAGGAGAAGCACCTGGCTCCTGGCTTCGGATCAGCGCGGTGCGCTGGCCGCAGCGCGCTGGCCACGGCGGCCATTGGAGGGTGAACCAATGGCAAAGGAAGACCTTTCTCTCTGTCTCTCTCTCACTGTCCACTCTGCCTGTCAAAAAATAAATAAAAAAATAATTAATTAATTAATTAATTAAAAAAAAAAGATAGGCAGCTGAGTAAGATGATCTGGTAATTGTTTCCTTACAGAAACATCAATTTGAGCAGCTATTCACGCACAAAGTCACCTTCACAAGAGCTAAGGAGGTCAGGTTAGAGACCGCAGTGCCTGGTTTTAGCACGATAAGAAGAAAAGATGCATTCAAGAAAGCAGGAAGGAGAGCTGCTGGATCATCCCTCCAACTCCTTCAAGTAGCATAGAGTGGAGAAGGACTTCCTGTTTGGGAGAGGCAGAGGGAATTAAGTCTAGACTTTAGAACTGAAGCCCAGTACCAAACCTGCTTCACAGGCCAATACCTGTGGACTGAGTCTTTGGACCTTCCTTAGCCAGGAGGCCAAGGGAGCTGCCTTCACCTCCCCTCCCCCAACCTCCAACAGACAGTAGAGCAAGGCTTCAGTCAACAGGAATTAGGGCAGGAAAGTGAGCTTAGGACTTTCCCTTGAAGCTCATTGCCAGACCTGCTGCAGTAAGAACCAAAGAAAGCTCAAAAGCCTCCATCCCTAGGCCAATGCTAACAGAGCTTCTAGATGTATCCTGGCATCAGGAGATCTATATTCTTGTGGGATAGACTTTTTTTGGTCTGTCATCACTAGCACTGCATAGGCCTGGATTACACCCTGAGAATGCACAGGGCCCAGTGATGCTGACACTTAGGTGCAATGTGGTCTATTGTCAGCCTGGGCAAATCCTCTCAGTTGATCTTATATCCCAGCCAGTATCACCTGTGGTTGGTTGCAGCAGGCTTAGGTCACATGTCTACCTCAGCAGCAAGCAGCCATAGCAAGGTGGACTTTGGCCCTATCCTATGCTGTGCTGGTATTGATGGGCTGTAGACTCCAGGTGTTACCTAGCATTGTGGTACAGGTGCCCATAGCACTGCTCAGTCCATTCCTCGCCCAACCCCAGGTGGCATAATACAGAGGGAGTAACTTATCTGCTTGAGGGTTAGAAAAGGGAGGGGAGGGGAGGGGGAAAAGGAGAGGGGAAAGGGAAAAGGGAAAGAAAAGAAAAGAAAGATTAAAAAAAAATACTGAAGACACAGGGCCAGCATTGTGGCACAGCTAATTAACACACTTCTTGGGATGTCCACACCCCATGTCAGAGTGTCAGTTCAAGTCCTGGCCACTCTGCTTCCAGTCCAGCTTGCTGCTAATACATCCTGGAAAGTAGCCAAAGAGAAGAGTAAAGGCATAGAAAACCTATCTAATAAAATAGTAACTGAAATCTTCCCCAGTCCTGAGAAAGATTTGGACATCCTAGTATAGGAGGCCCAAGGGATACCAGATAGATATGACAAGAAATGACACTCATTGCAACACATTCAGGTCAAATCTCAAAAGTACAGCACAAGCCGGCGCCGCGGCTCACTAGGCTAATCCTCCGCCTTGCGGCGCTGGCACACTGGGTTCTAGTCCCGGTCGGGGTGACGGATTCTGTCCCGGTTGCCCCTCTTCCAGGCCAGCTCTCTGCTGTGGCCCAGGAGTGCAGTGGAGGATGGCCCAAGTGCTTGGGCCCTGCACCCCATGGGAGACCAGGATAAGTACCTGGCTCCTGCCATCGGATCAGCACGGTGCGCCGGTCGCAGCGCGCCGACCACGGCGGCCATTGGAGGGTGAACCAATGGCAAAGGAAGACCTTTCTCTCTGTCTCTCTCTCTCACTGTCCACTCTGCCTGTCAAAAGAAAAAAAAAAGTACAACACAAATAATTCTATGATCTGTAAGAGAAAAACATAAAACACTTAGGATAATCAATTTATCAGCAGAAACTTTATAGGCCAAGAGAGAATAGAATAATATACTCTAAGTATGGAAAGAAATAAACTGCCTACCAAGACTACTATACCCAGCAAAGCTAACCTTCATAAATGAAGGAGAAATATTTTCCAAAACAAGAAAAACTGAAGGTATTCATCGCCACCACACTGGTTTTACTAAAGATACTTAGGGGAGTCCTATATACAGAAGCAAAAGAAAGGGTAGGAGGGTAGAGTGGGAAGTATCACTATGTTCCTGAATCTGCATATAGGAAACACATGGAATTTGTATACCTTAAATAAAATTTAAATAGATAATTATCATTATGAACACATATGAAAGTATAAAACCCATTAGAAAAAAGAACATTCAAAATAAACAGAACAAATTTTTTTAATGACAAGACTAAGTCATGCTTATCAGCAATAAATCCTTGAATGTAAATGGAATAAATTCTCCTATTAAAAGCTATACACAGGGCCTGGCACTGTGGTGCAGTGGGTTAAAGCCATGGCCTGAAGCGCCAGCATCCAATATAGGTGCCAGTTCTAGTCCCGGCTGCTCCTCTTCCGATCCAGCTCTCTGCTATGGCCCGGGAAAGCAGTGGAAGATGGCCCAAGTCCTTGGACCCCTGCACCCATGTGGGAGACCCAGAAGAAGCTCCTGGCTCCTGGCTTCAGACTGGTGCAGCTCCAGACATTGCAGCCATCTTGGGAGTAAACCAGTGGATGGAAGACCTCTCTCTCTGTCTCTAGCTTTCTCTGTAACTCTTTCAAATAAATAAAATAAATCTTAAAAAAAAAAAAAGAAAAAGAAAAAAAAACACACTATAGACCCAGGGCCAACACTATGGCGTAGCAGGTTAATCCTCTGCCTATAGCACCAGCATCCCATACGGGCGCCAGTTCGAGTCCTGGCTGCTCCTCTTCCAATCCAGCTCTCTGCTATGACCTGGGAAAGCAGTGGAAGATGGCCCAAGTCCTTGAGCCCCTGAACCCATGTAGGAGACCTGGAACAATCTCCTGGCTTCATATCGGCTCAGTTCCAGCTGTTGCGGCCATCTGGGGAGTGAACCAGCAGATGGAAGACCTTTTTTTCTCTCTCTCTCACTGTCTGTAACTCCACCTCTCAAATAATTAAGTCTTTTAAACAAATAAAATAAGTAAATAAAAGCTATAGACTCTGGGTTGGTTCTGTGGCACAGTGGGTAAATCTGCCACCTATGGTGCTGGCATCTCCTCTGGGTGCCTGTTTTGAGTTCTAGCTGTTCCACTTCCTATCCAGCTAATGTGCCTGAGAAAACAGGAGAAGATGGCCCAAGTGCTTGGGCCCCTGCACTCACTTGGGAGACCCAGAAGAAGCTCCTGGATCCCAGCTTCAAATGGCCCAGCTCTGACTGTTGCAGCTATTGGGAGTGAACTAGCAGATGGAAGAGCTTTCTCCCTTTCTGTTTCTCTGTAACTCTTCCTTTCAAATAAATAAATAAATCTTAAAAAAAAAAAAAAAAAGCTACAGATTCACTGAATGGATAAAATCCAGCCCTAATTATATGGTGCACACAGAAACTCAATTCACAGACACACACAGACTGAAAGTAAAAGGATAGAAAAACATACTCCATGCAAATGGAAAGCAAAAGCATGCAGGAGAAGCTATACTTATATCAGACAAAATAAATTTTGAGACAAACACTTTATAAAAAGAAACAAAGTCACCATATAATAATCAAGGGATCAATTCAACAAGGAAATCTAATAATTGAAAATGATATGCACCTAATGCTGGAGCACCCAATTTTATAAAACAAACATTTTATGTCTGAAGGGAGAGATGAGTTCTAATATAATAACAGGGGGTACTTCAACACCCCCACTTGCATTAATGGACAGATCATCCAGACCAAAAAATTTCAATTAAAATAATCAGTTAAACTGTACTACAGATCAAATAGACTTTACAGATACTTACAGAACATTTCATCCAACAACTGCAGATTACATACCCATCAGCACAAAGAACAATCAATCTCTCAGATAAACCATATACAGGCCACAAAATAAGTTTCAATAAGTTCACACACACAAAAAATCATAATCACATCATGTGCCCTTTCTGAACACACTGGAATAAAACTAGCAAAAGAAACTTTTGGAATGATACAAATACAGAGACTGAACAACATGCTCTTGAATAAACAACGAATCACTGAAGAAATCAAAAGGGAAATTTTAAAATTCCTTGAAACAAATGAACATGGAAATGCAAAATATCAAAACTTATAAAATACAACAAAAGCAACACCTTAAAGTTTATAGCAAAAAACTTTATAAAAAAACAGAAATATATTAAAGATAATGATGTATCTCAACATCTCAGAAAAGAACAAACCAAACACAAAGCAGAAGTAAAGAAATCGCAGAGGCCAGAGCTGTGGCGCAGCAGGTTAACGCCCTGGCCTGAAGTGCCAGCATCCCATATGTGTGCCAGTTAGAGACCCGGCTGCTCCACTTCTGATCCAGCTCTCTGCTGTGGTCTGGGAAAGCAGTGGAAGATGGCCCAAGTGCTTGGGCCCCTGCACCAGCATGGGAGACCCGGAAGAAACTCCTGGCTCCTGGCTTCGGAATGGCGCAGCTCCAGCCATTATGGCCAAGTGGAGAGTGAATCATCGGATGGAAGACCTATCTCACTCTCTCTCTGCCTCTCCTCTCTCTGTGTAGCTCTGACTTTTGAATAAATAAATCTTTTTTAAAAATCACAAAGATCAAAGCAAAGATAAATTAAATACAGGCTAAAAAATTATAAAACATTGATGAAAAATAACAGAACAGGAGAGGAACTGTGTTCCCAAAGCACTGTTGGAAATTTTTTGGAGGGAAGTATACAGAAAGAACAGAGATTTAGTGGAGCAGCAAAGATCGTACAATCATGCAGCAGCTAGCAGGATACCACCAGCAACTCCTGTGGCTGTCAGGGATGCCATCTTCTCAGGCCACAGTGAGATGAATCTTAGCAGCCTGCCACACCACTGGTAATCCTGTCTAAGGGAGAATCTCATGATCCCTACTTTGTGAGTCCGGCCTGAAGAGCTGGTGGGGTACAAGGTTCACATCTAACTGTGAACGGAGGGCACACCGCTCCCCTTCCCTCACATGATCAACCTCTGTTGAGCAGGTGGCTGGCTCTGGGAAGGGGCAGTTCTCTCTGTGGACGGAGAGGCTCGCAGGACAGGAAATGGATCCTCTGCACCATGACTGTGGGAATCCTGTGACTGCACCATAGGCCGGAAAACTGAAAAAGGTGTGAGGTGTGCCTGGTCTTTGGCAATCACTGTGTCTGCTTGCAGCTACCTGAGTGCTGGGGAGGGTCATTGCAGAAGGCTCCGTGCTCACACTAGGGAGCACAGAGATCCTTTGTATGTTTTGTGCCCCTTAGTGTGTGGGGTGCACAGGCACTCTGGGCTCACCTTGGGCAGTTGGTTCACCCTGGCAGAAAAGGGTTGCAGTTGTAAGCAGGCTAGCCCGTGTGCCACTGCTGCTGACAATAGAGATCTACCATGCCAAACTTGGGTGGTTTTTTGTTTTTGTTTTTGTTTTTGTTTTTTTTTTTTTTTTTTTTTTAACTCTGGATTCTTGTCCCAGTCTCAAGCTCTGGCCAGAGCTTCCGGCCCCATTCAGCACTAGCCTCAGGATATCTGCTGAAGGAGCACACATTCCACTAACCCATAGAGGCACATTTCAGAGAACAAAGATTTCAGTGGTGATATCATCAAGTATTTACCCAAATGCATAAAAACAATTGTAGAGATACAAGAAACATGAACAAGGAAAACAATATGACACCCCAAAAGGAACACAACAATACTTCAATATTAGTCTGTGAAGACAAGGAGGTTGATGAAATGCCTGAAATGAATTCAAAAGAATGACCATATGATTACTCAAAAACATTGAGAGGCAAACACATGAGTTAAAAAAAAAATCTATACATGACATGAATGAGAAACTCTGCCAGGTAATAGAGATATTAATGAAAAATCAAACTGAAATATCAGAAATGAAGAATTCAATACATCAAATACAAAGTACAGTGGAAAGCCTCAGATTTGATGAGGCAGAAGAAAGAATACCTGAGCTAGAGGACAAATCTTTAGAAATATCTATTAGACAAAAAAAGAAGAAAAAATTAGAAAAAAAATCAAAAACCATTTTGAGATCTAAGGGATACCATCAAACAACTACATATATGAGTCTTAGGAGCTCCTGCGTATATTGAAAAACAGAATTGCTTAGAAGAATTACTCAGTGAAAGACTATCAGAAAATTTCCCTAATTTGGAAAATGTAAGGACAGTCAAGTACAGAAAGTGCATAGAACCCCTAATAGGCATTATCAGAAAAGATATTCACCAACACATACTACAATCAAACTTTCAAAAATAAAACATAAAGAAAAGATCTTTTGTGGCTGGTGCTGTGGTGCAGTGGGTTAAAGTCACAGCCTGCAGCACTGGCACCCCAGATGGGAGCTGGTTTAATTCCTGGCTACTCTACTTCTAATTCAGCACTTTGCTAATGTGCCTGGGAAAGCAGCAGAGGATAACCCAAGTCCTTGGGCCCCTGCATCCATGTGGGATACCCAGAAGAAGCTCCTGGCTCCTGGCTTCATTTGGCCAAGCCCCAGCCACTGTGGCCATTCAGAGAATGAACCAGTGAATGGAAGATCTCCCCCCCCTTTTCTCTCTCTCTCTCTCTCTAACTCTGCCTATCAAACAAATAAATAAACCTTTTAAAAAATCTTAAAATGAACAAGAGAGAAACACTAGATTACCTTTAAAGGAACTTGAATTAGATTAATGGCAGATTTCTCATCAGAAATCCTACAGGCTAGGAGAGAATAGAGAGACATAGTCCAAGTCCTAAAAATTGTCAACCCAGAATATTGTACCCAGTGAAGCATTCATTTATAAATGAAGACAAAATAAAGACTTTGCAAAAATAAACAGAAATTGAAAGAATTTGTCACTACCTGGCCAGACTTACAAATGATATTTAAGGATGTGCTACACACAGAAGCAGAGAAAGATAATCAGCATCACGAAAGAATATAAAAGCAGAAAACCTCCTATAAAGGTATAAAGGAGATCCAAAAGAAACATTAGGAATATGGCAGGACCAACAATAACCTTTAAAAGTAAATGACCTAAATTCTCCAATTAAAAGATACAGACTGTCTCGATGGTTTAAAAAACAAGAGCCATCTATTTTCTGCCTACCAAGAAAAATACTTCATCAACAAAGATACATGCAAACTGAAAGTGAAAGGATGAAAAAATATATTCCATGCAAATGAAATTCACAGAAAAGCAGGAGTAGCCTTCTTTAATATCAGACAAAATAGACTTTAAGACAAAAAATGTTAAAAGAGACAAAGAAAGGCATTATGTAACAATTAAGGGATCAATTCACTAAGATGTGACTATAGTATATGTACAAGCACCCAATGCTAGGGCACCTGGCTATTTAAAATAAATGTTAATGGATCTAAATGGAGAAAAATGCTCCAATATAATAGTAATGGATGACTCCAACACCCTACTTTCATCAATGGACAGATCAACTAGACAGAAAAATCAATGAAGAAATAATACAGCTAATCTACAGTATTAACCAAATGGATCTAATTGATATCAAGAGGAAATTTCATCCCATAGCTGCAAAATGCACATTCTTTTCATTGCTGTATGGAAAGTTCTTTAGGATAGACCAAATACTAGTCCATAAAACAAAATTTAAATCATATCACATCCTTTTCTAACTATAACAGAATGAAGCTAAAAATTAATAACATAAGGAACTCTAGAAAATATGGAAACCAATGAAGAATGATCAGTAGTGGGTCATAGAAGAAGTCAAAAGGAAAACTAGAAAAGTCCTAGAAAAAAATGAAAATGACAACAAAACATATCAAAACTTATGGGATATAGCAACAGCAGTGTCAAGAGGAAAGTTTATAGCAATTAGTGCCTTCATCAAGAAATTGGAAAGAGAACAATAACTGATCTAACAATATATCTCAAAGATCTAGAAAAACAAGAACAAACCAAACCCAAAATTAATAGGAGGGAAGAAATAATTAAAACTACAGAAGAAATAACCAAAATTAAAATAAAAACACACAAAATATCATGGAAATGAAGAGCTTTTTTAAAAAAATAATAAACAAGACTGATATACTACTGGCCCAACTAACACCCCCACCAAAAGGAGAAGACCCAAGTTAATAAAATTAGAGATGAAAGTAGCAGCTCAAAGTACGACTCAGGAAACTAAACTTTTTTTTTTTTTTTTTTTTTTTTAATTTTTGACAGGCAAAGTGGACAGCGAGAGAGAGAGAGACACGGAGAGAAAGGTCTTCCTTTGCCATTGGTTCACCCTCCAATGGCCGCCGCAGCCAGCGTGCTGCAGCCGGCGAATCGCGCTGATCCGAAGCCAGGAGCCAGGTGCTTTTTCCTGGTCTCCAATGAGGGTGCAGGGCCCAAGCACTTGGGCCATCCTCCACTGCACTTCTGGGCCATAGCAGAGAGCTGGACTGGAAGAGGGGCAACTGGGACAGAATCCGGCGCCTCAACCGGGACTAGAATCCGGTGTGCTGGCGCCGGCCAGGAAACTAAACTTTTTAGCTATAAAGTAAATTACTGGGGGCCAGCACTGTGGCGTAGCAGGTAAAGCCACTGCCTACAGTGCTGGCATCCCTTGTAGCTGCTGGTTTGAGTCCTGGCTGCTCCACTTCCGATCCAGCTCTCTGCAATGGCCTTGGAAAGCAGTAGAAGATGGCCCAAGTCTTTGGGCCCCTGCACCTGCATGGGAGACCCAGAAGGGGCTCCTGGCTTCAAATCAGCACAGCTCCAGCCACTGAGGCCAATTGGGGAGTGAACCAGCGGATGGAAGATCTCTCCTCTCTCTCTCTGCCTTTCTGTCTCTCTTTAGGTAACTCTGCCTTTCAAATAAATAAATAAGTAAATAAATCTTTAAAAAAAATAAAGTAAAAGAACTGGGTATAGAAGCACACGTACTTCGCAAGCATTCACTTTATTTTGGGTTAGGGAAAGCAGCACATCATAGAGGTATAATGATGTCTAAGATGATGAATATGAAGGTTATAATAACTACAAATTCTAAATTAGTACCTTTAATAATTCCAATGCTGCTCTTCCATGGAACAGTGACTATCAATAGGTATGCATTTGTGGGAGAAGAGTTTGTAGTCAAATAAATTTTGATAATTGTAGGCTTCTTTATTCCTAACCTGCTCAGAACATTTAATATATTAATACTGACATTTTGCTGCTGTTTACACCTGGGTATATAATTCCTAGGAAAGGAAAGCCTAACAGAACACTATTAGAGGATTATTTTTGTTTTTAAAATCATCAATTTTATTTTGAGGCTCTATTAAACATTTTAATTTTATTATGAGATCACTTAAATTTGCACCTCTATTGTGGTATTATAATTAATTAAAACAACAAATTTTTTCAGTTTATTTACACTCATTTTATCTGAGCTGGCTATCTTTCATTTAGTAGGGAAGGAGCATTGTCATCAGAGATGCATCAAAGGGTGAATAAAGAAAATGTGACATAACTACACAATGGACATTATTCAAGCAAAGAAGGATGAAATTCTGGGGCCATCAGTGTGGCGTAGTAGGCTAAGCCTCCACCTGCGGCACCGGCATCCCATATGGTCACTGATTCGAGTCCCAACTGCTCCAATTCCAATCCAGCTCCCTGCTAATGCACCTGGGAAAGCAGAAGAGGATGGCCAAGTCCTTGGGCCCCTGTACCCATGTGGGAGACCAAGAAGGAGCTCCTGGCTCCTGGCTGTGGATCAGCCCAGCTCAAGCCATTGCAGCCATTTGGGAAGTGAACCAGTGGATGGAAGACCTCTCTCTCTCTCTCTCTTTCTCTCCTGTGTCTCTCTCTCCCTCTCTGTAACTGGTTTTTTTTTTTTTTTTTTTTTGGACAGGCAGAGTGGACAGTGAGTGAGAGAGAGAGAGAGAGAGAGAGAGAGAGAAGGGTCTTCCTTTACCGTCGGTTCACCCTCCAATGGTTGCCGTGGCCGGTGTACTGCGGCCGGCACACCGCACTGATCCGAAGCCAGAAGCCAGGTGCTTCTCCTGGTCTCCCATGTGGGTGCAGGACCCAAGGACTTGGGCCATCCTCCACTGCACTCCCGGGCCACAGCAGAGAGCTGGACTGGAAGAGGGGCAACCGGGACAGAATCCGGTGCCCCAACTGGGACTAGAACCCGGTGTGCCAGCACTGCAGGCAGAGGATTAGCCTATTGAGCCACGGTGCTGGCCAATGTAACTCTGCTTCTTAAATAAATAAATAAACAAATCTTTAAAAGGATGAAATTCTGTTATTTGCAGAAACGTGGATGGAATTTGAGAACATTATTTTTTTATAAAAGAGCTATTTTCTTTTTTCTTTACAAAGATTTATTTATTTATTTGAAAGTCAGAGTTACACAGAGAGGAGAGGCAGAGAGAGAGGTCTTCCATCCACTGGTTCACTCCCCAACTGGCAGCAACAGCTGGAGCTGAGCTGATCCGAAGCCAGGAGCCAGGAGCTTCTTCCAGGTCTCCCACATGGGTTCACGGACCCAAGGACTTGGGCCATCTTCCACTGCCTTCCCAGGCCATAGCAGAGAGCTGGATCGGAAGTGGAGCAGCCGGGTCTTGAACTGGCGCCCATATGGGATGCCGGCGCTTCAGGCCAGGGCATTAACCCGCTGCACCACAGCGCTGGCCCCAGGACATTATTTTTTTAGAAAGATTTTATTTCTTTATTTGGAAGGCAGAGTTACAGAGAGAGAGAAATAGAGAGATCTTCCACCTGCTGGCTCACTCCCCAAACGGCTACAATGGCCAGGGCTGGGCCAGGCTGAAGCCTGGAAATTATTCTGGGTCTCTCATGTGGTTGTAGGGGCCCAAGGACTTGGGCCATCCTCTGCTGCTTTCCCAGGTGCATTATCAGGGAACTGGATCAGAAGTGGAGCAGCTGGGACTTGAACCAGCACTCTTATGGGATGCTGGCACTGCAGGTGAAGGTTCAACATACCATGCTACAGCACCAACCCCAAAGGCATTGTTAAATGGAACAAACTATACACAGAATTACTAACATAGTATGTTCTTAATCATTTGTGGAAGCTAAACATATCAATCTCTTAGAAGAGAACATTATATAAGGAATCTTCCAAAAATCATGGAGGATACATAGTATAAAAAATTGATGAATAGAATGCAAAATAGCTTTTGCACCAAAAATAAATTTAGCTCTTAATTCTCTTTTCCATGAACTTTTTAAAGCATCCTTGCTGTGTCACTAGAAAATGGGAAGAGAAGCAATGAGGGGGATGGAGATCAGTTAGATAACAAGTACTGAAACACAGTTACCAGGCATTCATCCTGGTGCTCTGTAGCACAGTAAGGGAACTATTGTCTGCATCAGTTTATACTCTATTTAAAAATAACTAGAAAAGAAGGCTTGCAACACACAGAAATGATAAACGTTGTTGGAAGGAAATGCTAATTACTCTTACTGGGTCATTATACATTGTGTACGTGGCTCAGATTATTACACTGTGCCCCAGAAGTACATAGAAATATTGTGTTGATTTAAAAACACATGAATATTTTTAAAACGTTAAAAAACCTTCTTTTCAACCAAATAAATTAAAATATGGAAAAGCTACTCTCTTCCTTAATATAAAAATTCTCGGTACCTCTTGATAGTCATCTGTTCCTGAAAAAACATGTCCTTTATTAGTTCTTCCTCCACGGTCTTTTCGTTTGATTTTCTTCGGCAAACTACGTCCACGACCAACATTATAACTTTTAACTCTCTGTTGTTCAGTACCTAGAAAGTTGAAAAGTACTTTAAATATTATAGAAAAAGAGTAGAATGGTCAGTCTATTAATTTCAAAGGAAGGGTATATTTTTAACTAGATTCAATAAAAAAATTAATGAAATCTTTTTACTTTACCACAAATGTACTGCTTTTTGTTCCTTTGCTTCTTAAAGGATGTTAGCAACATAGGAAGGAAAGGAACAAGGATATACATGGCTAGAGAAGCCAAATGTAGCCTTATGCCTTTTAAATTTCCTTAGGATAAATGCAAGTCCTTCTGTTTTAAGAGGATTAAATATTATATTAATACTTAAAGAAGACATCACAGATATTAGTGATTAATTTGTAGCAAACTATTTTTTGAGGCTTAGAACAGTTTATTTTCTGTGATTCAACTTAAGTTTAGTTGAGATAGGTTGATGTTTAGCTCTATGCAGTGGTTTTTATTTTTAAGAAAACTTTTATTTAATAAATATAAATCTCAAAAGTACAACTTTTGGATTATAGCGGTTTTTCCCCCAAAAACCACCCTCCTACCCACAACCATCCCATCTCCTACTCCTTCTCCCATCCCATTCTTCATTAAGATTCATTTTTAATTATCTTTATATACAGAAGATCAACTTAGTATATACTAAGTAAAGATTTCAACAGTTTGCACCCACACAGACACCCAAATTATCAAGTACTGTTTGAAGACTAGTTTTACCTTTAATTCTAATAGTACAACACATTAAAGACAGAGATCCTACATGGGGAGTAAGTGCACAGTGACTCCTGTTGGCAAACTGTATTTCTATCGATAATCTTTAGTAAATCTAAATATATATCTCCAAGTAAAAATTTTTTTTCACTTTAGAAAAACTTGGTGCTTAAAAGTATCCCAAAAGAGGCCGGCGCCGCGGCTCACTAGGCTAATCCTCCGCCTAGCGGCGCCGGCACACCGGGTTCTAGTCCCGGTCGGGGCGCCGGATTCTGTCCCGGTTGCCCCTCTTCCAGGCCAGCTCTCTGCTGTGGCCCGGGAGTGCAGTGGAGGATGGCCCAGGTGCTTGGGCCCTGCACCCCATGGGAGACCAGGAAAAGCACCTGGCTCCTGGCTCCTGCCATCGGATCAGCGCGGTGCGCCGGCCGCGGCGGCCATTGGAGGGTGAACCAACGGCAAAGGAAGACCTTTCTCTCTGTCTCTCTCTCTCACTGTCCACTCTGCCTATCAAAAAAAAAAAAAAAAAAGTATCCCAAAAGATACCTAAATTACAAAAACTATTATGTTAGGGTACTAAGTTATAATATGTAGTAATTTCTCATTTTACCAAAGTCATACTGAAACTACTAAGTTTCCTAATAACCTTAAAACCTACATAACCAACCAATAAACATATGAAAAATGTTTCACTTTATTAAAATAAGTAAAAGTATAAAATTAGCATATCCATTTTCACTTTAGAAAGTAATAAAACTTGGAGTCAGCACTGTGATGCAACAGGTCAAGATGCTGCTTGTCAAGCCAGCATCCCATATGGAGCGCCAGTTTGAGTCCCATGTGTTCCACTTCCCATCCAGCTCCCTACTAATGTGCCTGGGAAGGCAGAAGCGGATGGCCCAAGTACCTGGGCCTCTGCCACCCATTTGGGAGTCCAAGATCGAGTTCCTGGCTCCTGGCTTTGGCTTGGCTAAGACTTGGCTGTTGTAGTCATTTGTGAAAGAACCAGCTGATGGAAGATCTCTCTTTCTTTCTCTTCATCTCTTCCTGTCACTCTGCCTTTCAAATAAATACATAAACATTCTTTAAAAAATTAAAGCTGATTGTTGGTATAATGTGGAGAAATTTGCATTTTCACACTCTGCTGGGGCTGGGGTTATAAGTTAGCACATTATCTTTCTGGATATCTATTTGATATATACCCTCAAATAGATGAAAGATAAGTCTTTTGATTTAGCAAACCTATTTTTTATTGTGATTTTTTTTGAGAGACACAGAGAGATAAACAGAAAGAGGGCCTCCATCTACTGGTTCACTTCCCAAACACCCACAATAGCCAGAGGGGAGCAAGGCTGAAGCAGGGAGCTGGCAAGTCAATCCAGATCTCCCAAGAGAGTGACAGGAATCCAACTACATGGGCCATCTGCTGCTGCCTCCCAAAGTCTGCATTAACAGGAAGCTGGAATTAAGAGTTGGAATTGAGAATTGAACCCAGTTACACCAACGTGGAATGCTGACATCCTGGCGACAGCCTTAACCATTATGCAAAACAACAGCCCCAGGAAATTTACTTTTTATAATTTATTCTTTTTTTTTTTTTTTTTTTTTTTTTGACAGGCAGAGTGGACAGTGAGAGAGAGACAAAGAGAAAGGTCTTCCTTTGCCATTGGTTCACCCTCCAATGGCCGCCGCGCTGCGGCCGGCGCACCGCACTGATGCAAAGGCAGGAACCAGGTGCTTCTCCTGGTCTCCCATGGGGTGCAGGGCCCAAGCACTTGGGCCATCCTCCACTGCACTCCCGGGCCACAGCAGAGAGCTGGCCTGGAAGAGGGGCAACCGGGACAGAATCCGGCACCCCGACCGGGACTAGAACCCGGTGTGCCAGCGCTGCTAGGCGGAGGATTAGCCTATTGAGCTGCGGTGCCGGCCATAATTTATTCTTTTTTTTTTTTTTGGATGGGCAGAGTGGACAGTGAGAGAGAGACAGAGAGAAAGGTCTTCCTTTGCTGTTGGTTCACCCTCCAATGGCCGCAGCGCTCCAGCGCACCGCGCTGATCCGATGGCAGGAGCCAGGTACTTATCCTGGTCTCCCATGGGGTACAGGGCCCAAGCACTTGGGCCATCCTCCACTGCACTCCCGGGCTACAGCAGAGAGCTGGCCTGGAAGAGGGGCAACCGGGACAGAATCCGGCGCCCCAACCGGGACTAGAACCCGGTGTGCCAGCGCCGCAAGGCGGAGGATTAGCTTATTGAGCCACGGTGCTGGCCCCATAATTTATTCTTAAGAAAAAAATATATGCCAAAGTTATTTTCTGAGATATGCTGAAGTATGTTTACTGTAGAGTTCATCACAGAGTTGGAAATAAAACTGGTTATAACTTGAATATCAAATAATCATTGTACTACTACTAAACAAACTGAACAATTTAAGACAACTGTGTATGATTGATTGAATAGAATGTAGGTATTTAAAACTGTTCATCAACATAGTAGTGATTGAGATACATTTCATAGTCAAGGGAAAAAACCAATAAAACAATATGTATAGTTTTATTAAAAATAGTGATCAGATTATTGCTGGATTATCTTTCCAATACATAGGAAAATTTTTCTGTACTTTATCTTCTATTACTTCTGTAACTCTGGGGGAAAATATCCAAAATAAAATGCAATATTCTTTAAAAAGACAACAGTGAACTTGAAAACCGTAGGCAGGAAGGGATATGTAAGCTCTCTCAATATTACCCTTCTTCTTCAAATATGATGATCCCTAATAATACTACATTTAGATTCCAGGAACAAACTTACTCACTGCAATAGAATCCATGTAGATAAATTCTTTTTCCTTTAGTTAAGCTAACCCTAAAATTCATAATTTTAAAAGGATTTTTTCTAGAAAATGAAGAAAAATTTAAGCAGGGAAATGGGCAATTTTACCCATTATTAATTCCTTTATTCAAAAAATAATCTTTAAATTGGGTGTGAGTTCACTTCTTCACCTCAGCCTCATCTTGTTCTGGTTCTCTGGAATCAGACATATTAACTAGCCAAAACCTAAGTCTGATTTGAGCCTTTTGTGTTTCACATAAATATGAAATATCTGTCACTAGCTAGCAACTCACCCTGGTCTGTACAAGGACAATGTACCTCAGTATAGCAGATAAACAGGTGATCATGACACAAATTTCTCTAGATTATGTTCTTATTTCCAATCCTAAAGGATGTTTACAGCCCTATGTATATTTGCATAGCATAGATAATCATCATATTTTAGCCTAATAAAATAATAGCTACCTAGAATGCTGCCTTATTGGTCTAAAATATAAAGTAATATAGAAACATAACTATATACTAGCATAATATAAAAGAGAGGGGAAAACATAAGAAAGTTGTATTAAATTTTTATATACTTTTAAAGAGTATTTTTCTAATTGAAATAGTAAGACATCAAACAGATCAATATATTTGTAGATTTTTTTCAAGGTCTACCAAAAAAAGGAAAATGAAATTAGGTACCATAAGAGTAAGCTGATTTGGAGAAGGGGTTAAGACATTCTAAGTTTCACTCTATTGGTACCTACTGGAATAAGGTTCTCATATTCTAAAACAGACTACAATTTCAAACTTACCTTGTTGAACTCCTTTCATTCTTTTTTTGCCTGGTTCTTTAGAAAATGATGACCCTAAAGCAGTACTTGAGGTTTCTTTAGCATGTCTGTATTGTTTCAACTGACTGGCAAAATCTTCCTCAGTTTCCTGACCGTAGTTACCAAAGTTGTCATCACTGTAGTTACCAAAGTTGTCATCACTGTAGGTACTGTAGTCATCATATTCCTTACTCTTAAATTTTTTATGTTGACCCTTCTTTGATGTCATGTAGCTTCCTGATATGTGTCCATGCTAAGTGAAAATGGAAAATCATAAGAATTTTTCTACTATATACTTAATAGCAACACATCTTTTCCTCTAAGTTGGGAAAAACAATAAGAAAAAGTAGTTATTAGTTCTGATTCTTTCTTTTTAATTAACGTATTTAACAGGCAGAGAGAGAGAGAGACAAGCAAGAGAGAGCTCCCATTTGCTGGTTCACTCCCCAAGTTCCTGAAAAAGTCGTGATGGGGCCAAAGCTGGGAGACTTGAGCCATCACTGTTGCCTCCCAGAATCTGCATTCAAAGGAAGCTGGAGTAAGGAGCCAGAGCCATGTGTCACACACAAACTTTGATGTGGAATAGGGGCATCTCAACCCCTAGGCTAAACACCTGCTCCCAGTTCTGATTCTTGATTAGTCTTCATTTATAAAACTTTTGAACACTAAGCTCAAAGAGCTAAATGCTAGCTCTAACGTTATCAAACATTATATTTTTTACACTGTAGCTTAAAAGCCTGCTTTAGGCCTCTCTGACAACACAGAAAAGATAATAAAACAGAATGGGGGAGGAGTGTGGAAAATATATGAATACCTAACATTATTATTATTATTATTATTTTTGACAGGCAAAGTAGACAGTGAGAGACAGGGAGAAAGGTCTTCCTCTGCCATTGGTTCACCCTCCAATGGCAGCTGCAGCCAGCGCACTGCGGCCAGCACACCGCGCTGATCCGAAGCTAGGAGCCAGGTGCTTATCCTGGTCTCCCATGCAGGTGCAGGGCCCAAGCACTTGGGCCATCCTCCACTGCACTCCCGGGCCACAGCAGAGAGCTGGCCTGGAAGAGGGGCAACAGGGACAGAATCCGGCGCCCCGACTGGGACTAGAACCCGGTGTGCCGGCGCTGCAGGAGGAGGATTAGCCTATTGAGGCACGCGCCGGCCTGAATACCTAACATTGGCATTGCAGCATAGCTGGTAAAGCTGTCATCTATGATGCCAGCATCCCATATAAATGCTGTTTCAAAATCTGGCTGCTACGTTTCTGATCCAGCTCTCTGCTATGGCCTGGGAAAGCAGGTGAAGATGGCCCAAGTGCTTGGGGCCCTGTACCCATGTGGGAGACCCAGGAGAAACTCCAGGTTCCTGGCTTTTGCCGGGCTCAGCCTCAACTGTTTCATCCATTTGGGGAATGAACCAGCAGATGGAAGATCTCTCTTTCTCTGTCTCTATAATTCTGCCTTTCAAATAAATAAATATTAAAAAATTCTCAAATAACATGACATTAAATTAAAAAATTACATGTTTGGAAAATGTTGTTTATATCTAAGGCCTAATAGAAAACAGAGCTTTCCCTAATAGTGAAGATAATCTAGTGGGTAAGCTGCTCACTAGAAAATGTTTATTACAACAAACATCATTAATTTTATTGCTTTTTACTAAAGGATGTGAATCAAAGGATGCAGTTTTGTTTATGTGATGATGATATTCAAATCTGTCTTAAAAAGCAGATGTAAGTGCTTCTTCAGTAGCACATACACTAAAAAAGCAGATGAAAACCAAAGCAAAAAAAGGTAACTGATTAGATGAAACTGTAGATTCATTAACTGAACAATGTTTAAATCACCTTTTATTAAAAATAATTATATTAGTACTCCAGTGATATATTTTACTTTTTATGATTAAAGACTATTTTGTTAGTGGATTTTCTTTGCAGATTAGATGCTTGTCATAAAATGTTTTTAATTTTTAATATTCTCTGTTCATTGCTTTATACAAATAATCTCTGTATTCCCACCTTTTAAAGCAGAATTATACTTAAATTTTCAATTTATTTCCTCTCATGATTCCCAATAGCTATGGCAGAAGCAGTCCCAGTGTCAATCAACAAACAGACAGACAAACAAAACATGGTATATACATACAATAGAATAGTATTCAGCTTTTAAAAGAATGAGATTCTGATATGTGCTATAAAATGTGCTAAGTGAAATAAGTTGGATACAAAAAGACAAATACTGGGTGATCCCACATATATAAAGTATGTAGAGCAGAAAAAATTCATACCGACAGAAGGTAGAATAGTCATTATCTGGGGTTGCAGCAAAAAGAAATTGGGTTTTATTATTTTATGAATACAGAGTTTCTGTTTGGAATTAACAAAAAGTTTTAGAAATGGCTAAGTGATGACGACTGCACAATACTGTCAGTATACTTAATGCCACTGAATTGTATACTTTAAAAATGACTGAAGTAGACTTCATGTTATATGCTTTACCACATGTGTTTTTTAAAAAGGCAATACCTGAGGAAATGGAATGTCATAATCCCTGTAGAAACTAGTTCTCTTTTTATGGGAACTTTCTGTATGTTCAACATCTGAATCAAGGCTGTAGTCGGAACTATCATCACTTGATGGAGAATTATGCTGAAGGGAAGAAAAAGACAAAGATATTACATTTGCAAAAGGAAGAAAATTAAACTAGGAACCAGACAAACTTGTTTCAACCATAAATACTAGTACATTACATTATTCCAGTAGACTCTGAAATACTATTGAAAAATTATATTTTTTAATTAGACTCTGAAGTATTTTAGAAAAATCATTGCATCAGAGGCTACCACCATGCCAACCTCTCCTAGGTATTCTGAGAGGAAAGTATGTATCTTCCCCCTCTGCTTAAGGACTTTATGGCAACATTTTCTTCATCATCTCTTTGGCCCCAAGACTTTAAACAGAAGTTCCCTTTGCTCAAAAATGATCTAGTCCTTGGGCCCTGCACCTGCATGGGAGACCAGGAGGGGCACCTGGCTCCTGGCTTCAGATCGGTGCAGCACCAGCTGCAGTGCGCCGGCCACGGCGGCCATTGGAGGGTGAACCCATGGCAAAGGAAGACCTTTCTCTCTGTCTCTCTCTCTCACTGTCCACTCTGCCTGTCAAAAAAAAAAAAAAAAAAAAAAGTTGGAAATAAAGTAATCAAAAGTTATCAGACAATTAAGTGAAAAGATATGGTATAGTTTTTATTTGAAAACATTTGTGTTTCCTTTTATGTCTCCTTTAAGGGAGAAGGGGAATACTGTGTTTAATGTTCAAAAGTATCTCTTAAATTATTTTACCTATTATATACTAATGGATTATCTCCTTCAATAGGCATGGTTGTTAAGTACTCGATTTCAAGTCTAAATTATGTTTTCTATTACACTCCTTAATACTAGCATCACATCACCCTACAGTGAGTGAAGAGTGTAAAAGGTTCGGGGCCAGCGCCATGGCACAGTAGGTTAATCCTCTGACTGTGGCGCTGGCATCCCATATGGGCACTGGTTCTAGTCCCAGCTGCTCCTCTTCCAATCCAGCTCTCTCTTATGGCCTGGAAAAGCAGTAGAAGGTGGCTCAAGTGCTTGGCACCTGCACCCACGTGGGAGACCCA